>NW_006294339.1:1931424-1990989 GCF_000327345.1 Myotis davidii | reverse complement strand
CCTCGGCTACCACAAGCCTGCCTCCCCGTATGTCCTGGCCCCTTGGGGCAGCCATAGCCTTTCTTCGTCCTGAGATCCAACCACTTAGCAGACCTGCCCATGGCCAGGCACTGGGGAGAGTGTTGAAAGAATGACGGGATGGATGGGCAGATGGACAGGTGGACAGATGGATGGGTAGGTAGAAACAAATACAGTGGGGCCTTGACTTACGAGTTTAATTCATTCCGAGACCGAGCATGTTAAGGAGCTCATTAACTCAAATTACTCTATCAACTCAATGCAAAAAAATCGGCCGAGAGACAGCTGGTATCTCAAAAAACTCGTTAGACGGGACACTCGTAAGTCAAGGCCCCACTGTATACCAAATGCTACTCACTGACAACTCACTGACTACCACCCCAACACAGAGACACACTCAGGTCACACACACACAGAAGCGGCTGCCTGTCCAACAGCTGTCACTGAAAGAGGCAGGATTTGGTGACAGACGAAACGGGGCTGAGGAGGAAGAGCCAGATGAACTTCCAGGTTCATTTTGGGAGTTTCAGGTTCTGGCTCGGGAGGTGCTGTGGGTGGTGCTGTTCTCTGAGGAGGGGTTTGGGGCCGTCCAGCAGGCTGGCTGAGGGAGGGCAGTGGAGGTGAGGGGCCCTGATGTACGGAGTTTAAGGTGTCTGGACATCCAAGGGAGAGACAGCTGGCTTTACAGTCTGGAGCTTCAGAGAGTGGCCGGGATGGGAGTGTCAGAGTTATGAGTGGCAGTGGGCACTGACCTCCCAGAGAGGTTATGGGGGAGGAGACCCCCTTGGGAGAAACAGCATTTGGGAGACAGAAAGTCCTGTTAATATTGCCTCCTGGGCACCTACTGTGTTTTCAGCCCCTTCTCTCCATTCTCACGGCACAGCCTCCCACAGGCCCTCTCTCTCTCACCTGGACGCAGAAAACAGCCCCCCTAGTCTCCCTGCCTTCATTCCGCCCTTTCCAATCCATCTCATAGCCCACAGGTGCCATGGTGATCTCACGTGCCCGCCTGACCTGTTCAGTTACGTGCTCCGTGAGAAAATCCCACTCCTCAGGGGGCATGCAGAGCCCACCGGATGTGGCCCCTCCCACCTACCTCCCATCTCATATCCCACTACCCAGCTCCACCTCCCCTGGATGTCGCGCCTTACTCAGCGTTCCAGGACACACCCCTGGCGTTTGCATGCTGTTTGTGCTCCTAAAGCACCGTCCGTCAGGACTCAACTACAAAGCCTTCTGCAACCCCCAGGATGATGCAGCCTCCGTTTCTCTGCTGCCACAGCCCCGAGTGGTTTATGGAATCACATTGCACTGTGATGGTCTGGCTGTCGATTTCTGTCGCCCACTGAAATGAACTTCTCCGGGCTGGAGGCTGTGGCTGATTCAAACCTATATGCTTACCCTGGTGGCCCAGGAAACGCATTGAATAGAAATTAGCTAAACTCCTCTGAAATCCACTGCCAGCACCCAGAGGGGGGAGAGGAGGGAGAAGGGCGCACAGGCAGCTCCGGGGGGACGTGTGGGTAGAGCACCTGCCCCACGGCAGCTCTGGTTGCTCCTAGCGCGTACATGGACAAGGCCAGCGACCCGGCAGAGCAGGAGGTCCTCATCGACGAGCAGCTGCACTCTCCAGAGGGCCTGGCGGTGGACTGGGTCCATAAGCACATCTACTGGACCGACTCGGGCAACAAGACCATCTCAGTGGCCACAGTCGATGGCAGCCGCCGACGCACTCTTTTCAGCCACGACCTCAGTGAGCCCCGGGCCATCGCCGTCGACCCCCTGCGAGGGTGAGTGTCCTCACCTGGGACTTCCTGCTCTCCCGCCGTAGGCCACGGTCACTCAGCCCCCGTGCATCTGTCATCAGGGCTACCTTGAGGGCTTCGGAGAGCCTTAGACACAGCCCACGGGAGGAAAGTCCGTGCAGGCCCCTCAGTCTCCAGGACTCTGCTGCTCATTCATCCGATCATAGCATCAGCGACAGAGCGTCTCAGAACAGAGCAGGGCCTGGGATTTGCCTGTAGACGCTCCCGGGCAGGGAGCCTGTCCTCACGCTGCAGGTGGGCCCCTGGTGGCTGCTCACACACTCCAGAGGCAGGCTCATCATTCCCTGTCCCCTTCTCATCTGGGGACAGTTCTGCCCATTAGAAAGGATTTTCTCCCTTTGACTTCGTCCATAGTCCTGATGTAGGTACATGAGGTGCAACCAACCACTCGGCCCCGTGCCTGGCACATGGGAAGTCCTCAGTACATGTTCGGGAAAGAGAGAGAGAGAAGCCCTGGGCAGTCTAGCTGTGTGGCCCTGGTAGTCATCCACTTTCTCCCCTGTGGACCGGAATAGTACGAGAGGGTGGGCAAGGGCCCTCCCACACTGGCGTGCAGTGCTCTGGCTGAAGCGCTGGACGGGAGAGATGGCTTCCAGGCCACCCCGCAGAGGCCGGGGTCACTCGGGTGAGGCGAAGGCTAAAGCACCTGCTAACGCCAAGCCTGATGGTGCCCATGGGTTTCAGGCTTAACAGCCCTCACGACGTGTCCTCTTCAGCATTCGGCGGGTCATCGGGCCCTTGTGATCCAGACCACCTCACCACGTCCCTGGCAAGAAGCCCTGTGGGTCCTTCTCTCTTTCAGGTTCATGTATTGGTCTGACTGGGGGTACCAGGCCAAGATTGAGAAGTCTGGGCTCAACGGTGCGGACCGGCACACACTGGTGTCAGACGATATCGAGTGGCCCAACGGAATCACCCTGGGTGAGCCCTGCCCTCAGATTGGGGCTGTGCTAGCACCTGGCCCTGACCAAGCCCCAGGGGTCTTGTTCCTGCATCCCTCGCGGTGCCAGGGCCCGTGCGTCCCTCTGGCTGCCCCAGGACGGCCTCCGTTGGAGGCCTGGCCTGGAGATGTGGGCAGGGAAGGGGCGCAGAAGAGCAGAGTCGCAGGCTGTGGTCCCAGGCTGGTGGCCTGATCCCCTGTCCCCTTTCTCCTCCCCAAGATCTGCTGAGCCAGCGCTTGTACTGGGTCGACTCCAAGCTGCACCAGCTGTCCAGCATCGACTTCAGCGGCGGCCACAGAAAGATGCTGATTTCCTCCCCCCACTTCCTGGGCCACCCTTTTGGGGTGGCTGTGTTTGAGGTGAGTGCCGTGAGGGAGGCATGGCCCACAGGAAACAAGCCCAGAGAAAGTCTGTTCAGATGGGGTGGCTCCCTGAGGGCTGTCCAGACAGAACAAGGGACAGGGAGGCCAACCGGCGTGTTTGTGTCTTTGTGAGCGGCCTCCGTGCAAAGGCTGCCTTTCCTGTGCTCCCTTCCCAAGGCCGCTCCCAGAGCAAGCGCAGAGGTAAGTTGCTAGACCACATGTGTCTTCTCTGGGAACTCTCAGCACCCAGCACTGAGCCCACATAGACAGAAGGTACCCAATTATGGGAGGGAGGGAGGAGGGAGGAGGATGGGAGGGAGGGGAGGAGGAATCTGTATTTCCTTACAATCATTTATTGTTGGAAATGGCCTGAAAGATACTGTTCAACTCAACAATCTTCTACTGACCTTTTCTGGACCTTGGGGTCATAGAAGTGAATCAAACATTATCCCAGTCCATGAAGCTCCCAGGAGGGTGAGCGTTAAGACTCTCCTTTGTTCTGACCCTAATAACCTTTCTCCTCGGGGAACAAAGAAGCACGAACCAATCAAGGTCTCACACATCTGCTTCTGCCCCAAAACTAACTCTGCCACCGAGGGAGGGAAGGCAAAGGGACAGTGGTCTGTGGTGGGCATTGGCAGTATTTGCTTGGAGCGACATCACCCAGCAATGCTCTGAATTTATGGGGAAGTCCAGCCCCTACTTCAAGACAGGTGTGTTCGGACACATGTATGTGCTTGTGCATATTTGTGACATGTGCGTGTAAAATACATGTATGTGCATGTGTGTACATGAATACATTTAAAAGCATGCATTCCTTGCTCTGGCTGGTGTGGCTCAGTTGGTTGGAGCGTTGTCCCGTGCGCCAGAAGATTGTGGATTGTGGGTTCAATTCCCAGTCAGGGCACATACCTTGGTTGCGGGTTCAGTCCCCAGTAAGGAAGCAATCGCTCGATCAACGTTCTCTCTCTCTTTCTCTCTACCTCCCTCCCTCCCTCCCTCCGTCCCTCTCTTGCTAAAAAAAAAAAAAGAAAGAAAAGAAAGCATGTTCCGGTATGTGCTGGTGCTTGTGCACGTAAATATGTGTACCGATACTTACACAAGTGCTTATTTAGGTACAAGTGTGCCTCTGTGTGTGTCGATGAGCACGTGGGTATGTGTCCAGTTCTGTGCATGAGGCTACATGTTTGTTCGTGTCCATGTGGCCATCTCTACGGATGCACATCCAGGCTTGTACGATTCACCGTATGTGCTATGCCCAGAGGCTGTAGGCAGCCCAGCAGGACTAGTCCTCAGTAGCTCACACATCCCCTCCAGTCATGGTCCTGGGCCCCAGTAATGGTAACAACTAACAGAGACCCAGGAAGCAGGCCTAGCCGAGCTCTAACGAGCAGCCTCCAGGCCAAAGCACAAAATCACCCAAAGACACTCTCAGACAGAGGGAGCCGGAGCACATGCCACAGGTCAGCGGCCGCGTCCCGCTGTGAGCCGGTGGACAGGAGAGCTCCGGGAGACGGCAGGGCAGTTCTTATGACCAGGCTCTGGGGCTGGACCCTCAGACTGAGGTCCTGGGTTTAGGCTCTAGGCCTCCCATCCTTTGCATTTGTGCCCACAGGACAAGGTGTTCTGGACAGACCTGGAGAACGAGGCCATTTTCAGTGCAAATCGGCTCACTGGCCTGGAAATCTCCGTCCTGGCTGAGAACCTCAATAACCCGCACGACATCGTCATCTTCCATGAGCTGAAGCAGCCGAGAGGTGAGCCTTCCCTGGCCCAGGTCCCCTGCCCATGGCCTCTCACTCCACTCGGCGCAGGCGACGTACTAGCTCAGCACCCCAGGATTAATGGCAGCAGCCCCTCGGTTGGTAGAGCGCTGAGCTGTCACGTGTTTTATTTCCTTTTGCCTCAAGCAGGCTCCCGGTGAAATAAGCCTGGGCATAAAGAAATAAATACGTAAGTGCCCTCTTTTTGCCAGTCCTACAAAGTGGGTGTTCCTGTTCTCATTTAACAATTGAGGATGCGGGGGCTCAGAGGTAAAATATTGTTAGCTCAGGTTCCAGAACTCCTCTGTCCCAAGGAGCACGTTGCTTCTCATTTAGTACGTGTGCCCATTTGACAGCGGTATAAACTAGTGAATCCTGGGGCCAGATTGTAATGCAGGTGGTTGGTTGGAAAAGAAGCCGGAATCCTACCACCTGCTGTCACCTCCTCTATCTCTGGGGTATCCTAAGTCTAACTAACAGGGGCTGGCTGCCAGGGTGGAGGTGAAAAGTCATAGGGGATAAGGAGATAAGGTGGGTGCCTGATCTGAAATTTAAAAAGGAAAGAGAAATGGCTGGTGGCATAGGGGGAAAACTTGGACTTTGGAGTCCAGCAGACCTCAGTTTAAATCTGTCTCCCCAATTCCTAGAGGTACAGCCTTGACAAATATATTCTCCATGTCAGCGTAGCTTCTTCTGTCTGTCAGTCTGGGGCCTAATGCCCACCTCCGAGAGCTGTTGTCAGGATGAGCAAAGGCGTGGGGTCAGCCCCAGGGCCAGTGCTGGAAGGGCCTGCCTCTCTCCCTGCCCCCCACTAGCTGGAGATGCCTGCGAGCTGAGTGCCCTGCCCAGCGGCGGCTGCGAGTACCTGTGCCTGCCTGCTCCTCAGCTCTCCAGCCACTCTCCCAAGTACACGTGCGCCTGTCCCGACACCATGTGGCTGGGCCCCGACATGAAGAGGTGTTACCGAGGTAGGCGGACCTGCCAGGAGGGGTGGCCTGGCCATGCCAGACCTCTTCCTGCTGCCTTCCTCCCCCGGCTCCTGGGCTCCCTCCATCTGCTCTGGCTTCCTGTGGCTTTCACGGGCTCCTCTGTTTCACCTTCCTTCAATGCTGGTGTCCCCAGGGTCCTTCTAAGACTTTCCTCTTCTCACTGGCCCCCAGGACTTTCAGGAACCCCTTTAAGACTTCAAATTAAGAACCCTTGATTGGCCCTGGCTGGGTAGCTCAGTTGGTTAGAGTATCACCCCAATATGCCAAGGTTGCGGGTTCGATCTCTGGTCAGGGCACATACAAGAAATAGCTAATGAATGCATAAATATGTGGAACAACAACTCCGTGTTTCTCTCTCGCTCTCTCCGTTCCTCTCTCTCTAAAGTCAATAAATTAAAAACAAAACCACCTTTATCCCCGTGGCATTATCATTGTTTATATGCAGGTGACTATGAGTTTGCCTGTTTCTTGCCCAGAACTTAACATATTACATAGGAGCCCTTTGTGACATGATTGGGACTAATAGTTCATACTTCAACCATATAAATTTCTACTCATTCCCAAGTCTTGGTGCAGGCCCAAGGCCTTTGGTTTGAGCAAAAGTCCACTGTATCATTTATGATTTCCAGATGCAATTGTTTAAAGCGGAGTGAGAATTTAACCCTAAAGGTGTAACAGCATGCGTGTAAAATCCTTCTAGGTTTACATGATTTTCCGTCCTCCCAGACTTTGGCAGTGGTCTTGCCCACACCTAATTCTCAGCATTGCTGCAATAGCTCATCTTTCTCAAACCAGCATGCGGTATAAACACAGACACAGAGGTTGGGGTTCAGCCGAAGGGAAGATCACAGCCCATTCGGGGGGTTAGGGACGGCTTCCCAGAAGTGGCCCTGAGCTGAGCCGTGAGGATACGTTCATAAGTAAAGTCCACAGAGGCAATAGCGTAGGCACTAAGTCAATAAAATTCTCTGTCCACGTGACCTCCATGCTGTTTCCCCTCCAGCTCCTCAATCTACCTCAACTACAGCGTTAGCCTCTACCACAGTGAGGACGGAAGCTGACTCTGCGAGAGGGCCTGGGACCGCCATCCACAGCCCCACCCACCAGAACCACAGCACAGAGATGCCGCGCCTGGCAGCTGCAGCCCCAAGCTCAGTCACTGTTCCCAGGGCTTCCA
Source organism: Myotis davidii (assembly GCF_000327345.1). NCBI lineage: Eukaryota > Metazoa > Chordata > Mammalia > Chiroptera > Vespertilionidae > Myotis > Myotis davidii. The sequence goes on along the minus strand of NW_006294339.1, from coordinate 1,983,913 downwards.
GCATCGGCCCGTCTACCCCAAGCCCTGCAACCAGCAACCACTCCCAGCACTGTGAGGAAATGACTTCTGCCTTCTCTCTTTGTATGGGAAGCCACGGCGGGGGCATATGTGGGAAGGGGAGGTCAGACCAGAGCTGAATAGTGCGTATCTCTGAGTGGGGTTGCGCACCTGTGATTTAGGAGTCTTAGGTGCCCCTAACTTACAGAGGGTCTTAGAGGAAGCTACTTCCCATCTCTGAGCCTCAGTCTCCTCACCTACAAAGTAGGATAATAGCAGCCCTTCTCCTACCTGCTTCACAAGATTGCATGAGAGGCAAAGGAGACAGTGTAATAGAAGTGCTCACACTCACAGCCTCTGCTGCTCTGGGAGGTGTCTGTGTCACGTGTACTGACATGTATAGGAGGGGGTGCCCCTTAGATTTGGAAACTTCAAAAGTTCTGGTCTCAGTTCTCAACGCCCTCAGTCGGTCCCTCAGATAGTGATACCCACAACCAGTCTGCTTGTGCCTCTTCCCAAACCCCGCGATGAAAGTCATTCAGTTCCCCCACCAATTAAATCCTCAGGAGCAGGAATTATCGCTGCCAGAAAAGTTCCATCTCATTAACCAGCAAACGCCTTGCTAATTGAGTTACCTGCCGACGGGAGTGATCTAAGAGGATACACTTTCCTGTACACGCGAGGCCCAGAAACCCGGCCGCTCGCTCGGCAGTGCCTTGCTGGTGGGGTCTGTCCCCAGCAGAAGCGGGAGTTGCAGAGCTGAGCACGTACCTGCAGGTGTGAGGGGCAGGTGGACTGTGTGTGAATTCCAGCTCCTCAGCCTGGCGAAGCCTCTGAGCAGGAGTCCCCGCTGGCTTCGCCCTGCTCTTGGCTTCACGATTGCTGTGCAGTGTTTGCTGGGGCCCCCGGGAGAGGCCAGCCACATGGCCACCGTAGCTGTGTAAGCAGTGCAGCTCTTCTCTCCCCTTAATATCAGGCTCCCGCAGAGCAGCTCGGAGAAACACACACACTGAGAGGGTGGCACCTGGGCCACTGTCAGGGGCCGATCATCTCTCTTGGAGCAAAAGCAGATGATGATAGCTTCTCTTCCCGCTCAGAGGGCATCATGAGGGCCCCAGGGAGGAATGCCTTCCAGACTACAAAGTGCATTACACACGTTACAATGAAGATGGCTGTAAGAGTGGAAAAGATGACACAACAGCCTTCTTAACAGCTACAGCTCACTTTCCAAGCACTTTTCCGTTCGGAATGTGCTTCTCTACACCCTATTTTATTTAGGCTTTACAGCAACCCCTCCCCCACTCCCTGCCGTCCTTGAACTAGGCAGGGCTGTGCCAGGCACTGTGCTAAGCAAGCATTTGACATGAATTATCTCATGTAGTCTGTACAGTATCCCTAGGAGGTAGGTAATATTATCCCCACTTTAAAGACAAATACATTTATGATATATAATAACTTGCCCTGGTCACACAAATAGTGAGTAGTAGAGGTAGACTTGAACCCACGAAGTCTGACCCAGGGGCCTGTGCTCTTGATCCCACTGCGTGATACTGTGTCCCACTCAATTACGTCTTCAAAACGAATGATAGTGCCGATGGGCCGAAGGACCGCTGGAAAGGAGAGACGCCATCCTGCAAATGTTTGTGTTTTACAGACGGGAACGAAGGCGGCAACACGGGTTCCACGGTCACTGCTGCTGTCATTGGGACCATTGTGCCCATGGGTGAGTATGGCCCCAGGTCACTGGGAGAAAAGAGAGACCTTGCCCGGGGTCTGGGGAAAAGCGCACTTAGCAAGCACTTAAAAGGACAGAGTGCTTAGCATGCTGACCTGCCCCTTGACCTTTTTCTGCCCTGGCAGCCTTCCTGCCCATCTCCCAGTCCTGGTTTAATTTGGTTTCTTAGTTTGGCACCACAAGGCCCTTTAGGACGTAACCCCAGGCAACCACCCAGATGCATCCCCCACTCCCCTCTCATTCACACTCTGCATCCAACCATGGGAGCTGCACTGTAGGCGCCGTGGGACAGGGGTGGCACCTCTCATGCTCGCCCCTCTCCCCAGCTCCCAGCAGTGTCTGGCACACAGTAGGAAATAAAATATGTATTGAATTAATGAGGAGAGATGCTTGCCATTGCTTTAATCGTGCCATCTTGCTTTCTTTCTGTTTGGTTTTCAACAAACATTGAGCGAGCAGCTACAATGTACCAGACTCTGACAAGGGGAGGGAAGGTGGTTGAAAGTGGATAACACATGGTTCCTGCCCTCCAAGTTTATAATCTTGTTGGAGAGACACACTTAACACAGATAATTTGATTATGACATGGTAAGTCCTATAATTAAGCCATATGTGGTTCAGGAGAAGTGCCAAGGAAGCATTTAACTTAGAACTGGGAGAGAAGAGGAGCAGGCAGGGAAGGTTTCCTAGTGGAAGTTATATGTGAACTGAGTCAGCCAAGTGAAGAAGGATCAAGAGCAACCCAAGCAGTGAAGAAACCATGAGCTGAACCAGGAATGAAGTTCCTGGTTCAGGAAGTAGGAGTTCAGTATGGCCAGAATATGTAACATTTTGTTAGATCTCACAAAGAACCCAGGGGTTGATTCATTCCCTCCCACCGCGGTGATCACGGAGTATCCTGTGCATCCTGTCTCTCATACCTGTGTCATCTCTCAGCAGGATCTTCAGGTTGGGACTGTCCGTTCATAGGTTTATCTCTTATTGCCCATGAGTAGTACCTCAAGGACTTGGCCCCCTTAACCTGGGAACCCCAATTTGGTAGTGAATTAGGGAGTGAATGCTTTAAAAAATTCTATACCGAGCAAGGGTCTGTGCCAAGGGCCAAGGATCCAAGGAAGAAAAAGAGACTTTAAGAGCTTTCAGTCCTTAATCAGACTTAGTCATTAAAGAGTGGTTACACACGCGGTATTAAAAATGTGCTGTAACTGAGGCATGGTGCCAGTGGGGGAGAGGGATGGCGCTTCTGGAGAAGATGGCATTTGAATTGGCCTTGAATGGGTTCAGCCGTAGGATGGTGTTGAGGCTACTCGCGCCTCATCTTGTGGGCCAGGAGCGGGTCGCTGGTGAGGCTCTTCAGCTGGATCTTGAGAGCTTTTCATTGTTCATTTGCTTAAGAGAGTTTTAATGTGGTGCCAAAACATTTATGCGGCCCGCCGAAAACATTTATGCGGCCCGCCGAAGACATTTATCTGGCCCGCCAAAAACATGTATCCGGCCCGCTGAAAACATGTATCTGGCCCGCCGAAAACATTTATCCGGCCCACCGGGTGTTTTTGCCACCGCTGCCTGTCCTGCTTAGCAGCCGACTCGTCCCGGGCCCGCAGTGCGCGTGTGTGGAATGTCTGAGGGACAGTGAACTGGCCCCTGTTTAAAAAGTTTGAGGACCTCTGGCTTTAATGGAAGAGAAATTCACCCTTCCTGCATCCCGGGCTGTGCAGAGGCATGTGTGTGCTGTCTTCTTGACAGTAACCCACTCTGATACAATCAACGTGTTAAACTTCCACTCATCTGAGGGCTGAAAGATGAATATTCTTTCCCTGATGTTCTCCCATCCCATAAGCTTATTGGCCGTTTACATTTCATCCGTAATGAATTGCCTATTCATGGTCTTTTTTAATTTTCCTGTTGGTTCTACGTCTTATTCTTATTCATAGAAATGTTTATACGTAGTGAATGTTAAACATGTTACAAATGACAGTGAACATCATGCCACTTGAGGTTTGTTTGTGGTGTCTTTTACCATGCATAAATTTAAAAAATTTTAAGCATCAGATGTTAGTCTTTTGTGTATGATTTCTGGGTCTTGCTTAGGAAGGTTTGCCTCACTCTAAATTATTAAAATAGCTCTCTACATATTTTTCTGCTACTTTAAACATATTTTGGTATTTAGATATTAATACATTTGGAACTTATTTTAGAGTCTGGTGTGAGGTAGAGATTTAACTTATTTTTCCTACATCCCTGTCTGGTTTTCCCAAGACCATGACTGAGTGGTTCATCTTTTCCTTCTGACTTGAATGATCACCTTTATTGTAAACTACGTGCCTGTGCAGACTGTGATGTGCTTCTAGGCTTTATTCTCCCCACCAGTTCTGTCTAATCCTACAAACTAGAAGCACAACTTCGTGCTCTGCCTTAATATCTAGTAGGGCATTATTATTCTCGCAACATTTTCCTAGCTAGCTACTTTTTAATTTAATCTTTATTGTTGAAAATATTACATCTGTTTCCTAGCTATTTTTTATTTAATTTCTCTTTGTGATGAACTTTAGAGTTGTCTTGTTAATCCATAAAGATTATGCTGGAGCCCTGACCGGTATAGCTCAGTGGCTAGATCGTTGGCCTGCGGACTGAAGGGTCCCAGGTTCAATCCTGGTCAAGGGCATGTACCTTGGTTGCGGGCACATCCCCAGTAGGAGGTGTGCAGGAGGCAGCTGACCGATGTTTCTCTCATCGATGTTTCTAACTCTCTATCCCCCTCCCTTCCTCTCTGTAAAAAATCAATAAAATATATTAAAAAAAAAAAATTTCAGATTAAAAGCCTTCTCCTCCAGGAGGCCCTCTGTGACTGCCCTAATTGAAATGGGCCTTCCCCACCTATCATACCACAAAGCTATTAACCACTAATAATACTGATAAAATGTTCAACTAATGTGCCAGGCACTGTTCTAAGTACCATGCATGCCTCATCTAACTTAATCCTGAAAATAGCTTTGAGAGGCAGGTTCTACCATTTCCCTTAATTTGCCAGGTAAGGATGTGGAGGCACAAATTAATCATCTGTCATGATCCTGTTTGTTTTCTTCACACCATGACCTCTAATTTCCTTCCTTCCTTCCTTCCTTCCTTCCTTCCTTCCTCCTTTCCTTCCTTCCTCTCTCCCTCCCTCCCTCTCTCCTTTCCTTTAAACATTTATCAAGAACCTACCATGTGCCAGGCACTGTTCTAGGCCCTGGGGACACGGAGATATTGGGGCAAGTAGCTGGGGTAGTAGGTAGCAGGCTTCCCCTGGAAGTAAAGACACCAAGTGCCTGTCTTTCTGCCGAGTGAGAATGCACTTGCTCCCAAGGAGTGGGCGGGAGTTAGAGACCTCACTTCCTGTTGCACAGCTGTGTGCCAGGCGCCATGGTGGACGCTCAGGAGTCCCTCTTCCAGGAAACTCCCTGGCTTTCTCTGTTCTCCCACAGCCTCTCTCCATCGTAGCATGTCACACTCTGGTCAACTGGTCTTTTTACTCTTTGGTCTTCCCCTAGACCAGTGGTTCTCAACCTTTTGGCCCTTTAAATACAGTTCCTCATGTGACCCAACCATAAAATTATTGTCGTTGCTACTTCATAACTGTAATGTTGCTACTGTTATGAATCGTAATGTAAATATCTGATCTGCAGGATGGTCTTAGGCGACCCCTGTGAAAGGGTCGTTCGACCGCCAAAGGGGTCGTGACCCACAGGTTGAGAACCGCTGACCTAGACCGTGAGCTCCTTGAGGGTAGGACGATCTGACTAATCTGTTTCCCTGAGGCCCGTGCAGCATAGGTGGCTCCCAGTGAATGTTTGCTGAACAAATCAACAGGGAGCTGTTAATTCGGTTTGGGGGCTTTGGCAGGGAGCGCCTCACAGAGGAGGTGACAGATAAACTGAAAGAGTAATAGTTTTCCAGGTAGAGAAGGAGGAGAATGGCATTCCAGAAAGAAGCACGTGCAAAAGCTGAGGCACAACAGGGCATGGCTTGTTGGGGGAGCAAGAACTGCCAAGTGGCTGAAGCAGGTGCCATGGTTGTGTAGCAGTGAGGGGGCTGAGTGCAACCTCATAGGTCATCCAGTCCATCCCCCCGTCAGGCACTCAGCAGCTTTGATCGCCCACTGTGGGCAGAGCCCTGTCTTGGGGAGACCAGAGAACTGGAGGACCCAGCCCCTGCCCTCAAGGAGCTTTTGGTCTTGCCGGGAGAACCAAGGTCACAGCTGCACCAACTCCCGAAGAACCCTCTTTCCGAGCTGCCTGTCGTCAAGTGCAAGGTAGGGCAGTGCCACTCTGAGTCCGAGGGGCTGACGAGTGAGGGTGTGAGCCCAGGCAGGTGCAGCTGAGCCTAGAAGGCGTTCTGGCCATGGAAGGCTGCCACCTGTGTGCCCGGTATTGGCGCCAAGAGAAACGATGGGGTAGGTACAGACTGAGGAAATGGCATGTGGAAGAAATGATTGAGGGTGAGCAGGGCAGACAGAACTGCTGCTGAAGCAGGTTGTTCCCAAAGGGGAGACCGGGGAAATGAGGCTGAGCAAGTGAGGAGGGCTAGCAGGTGGCCTGAGGAGCCTTAGCCCCGCCAATCCGAGCAAACAGTTGTTGGAGCAATGTTTAAAGGTCAGAGAGGGCGCAGTGGGAGAAGTGATGAGCCTGGAGCGAGGAGATGAGTCCCAGTTTCACTATTCCTCAACCGGTGATCTTAGTCACGTCTCTGCTCGCTTTTACTTATAAAATGGGACCAATAATCCCCCTTCCGCACATGGGAAGTGACACTGTTTCCAGAGAAGGAAACAACCATTCAGGAGCAGCTATTCCTGAGGAGTCTAGACCTGAGGAGTAACCTCCTGCCAGTTGCAGAGAAATGGAGTAGGAGAGTGAGGAAATCACATTTAGTGAGGTCCTACTAAGTGTCAGACACCACTCAGTGTTTTACATACATTTTCTTGTCTAGTCTTTACAGTAACCTTATAAGGTTGATATTATTATCCCCATTTTGCAGATGAGGAAACTGAGACTCAGAAAATAAATTACACCTAGGATCACAACTAGGAAGTGGTAGAACCAGGATTCAAACTCCAGTCTGTGTGTACACAAAACCCCATGCTCTTTCCCCTCTGACATGGGGTAAATAGCCTTGATGCTCTGGAAGCCAATATTCTCAACAACCTGTTCTCTCCCCTGTCCCTTTCTCAGGAGCTCCCTTAGCAGTCCTTGGGGCCTGCCCCCAGCCTGGAGATCTGTCCTGGAGAGAGTGGGAGGGTAACTGGTTTAGAAAAAGATACTCTCAAATATCTATGCTGGTGGAGCAAGGTCATGGCATCCATGCAAAACTATAAATAACCACAAGATGATTTGAAAGGCAGTGGGGTTACCTTTTATTGTATGTAGAATGTCCAGAGATGGAAAATGCTAGCCTGGTTGTGTTTCATGCTGGTTAGGCTGATCTGGAATACGCTGGACCGTGTGTGTGTGTGTGTGTGTGTGTGTGTGCGCGCGGGCGCACGCGCGCGCGCGTTTGTGTTAGTGATGTACTAAGCACTCTGCATGCAATATCATTTGATTCCCCAACAACCCTAGGAGGCAGGTCCTATTATTGTTCTCATTTGACAGATGATGAAACCAAGGCTCTGAGAGGTGAATGGTTAGCCCAAATTCACATAGCTCAGAGAAGATAGTGAAACACGGGTCTGTCCAAAGGAGGGCATCCAGGAAACGGATAAGTGGGAAACAGGATTACAACAGGACCAGCGGGGGAAAGCTAGATATGTAGCCAGAGAGGAAAACATTCCAAAGGAAGGGAACTCAAACACTGCAAATTTCAAGTGTTGTCTGTGTAGAACTATCTGAGTCTAGGAGAGAATCAGGGAACATCAGAAGATAAAGAAACAGATTTCATGTCAAGATAGGAGAGCATTTAAGCCCACTGTCCACAACGGAATAGGCCGGCTCTGGGATTGGTAGGTTCACCATCCAGTGGCCAGGCATTTGTCACAGACGGAAGTCTAGCAGCTAATGGCTAGGAAGTAGGGGTGAAGGAAAGAGGTCCTGAGTTTCATTGACCTGCATTGCCTTCCAGTTCTGTGTACTCAGTTGGGAGGGATGCAGCAGATTGCCTTCCTAGCTGAGACTAACATGCTAGAGCCACGCAGCTGATGACCTGGGGTTAAACATATGCCAAAACGAACCCAAAACATATGCAAACCTAAAATCCTCTAAGAAAGGCTTGAGAGAGTTTAGATCTCTGCAGCCCTCCTTGACAAAGAGGCAGAGCAGGATAATGGAAAAGGCTAAAGCTCTGGGTTCACAGAGACTTGGCTTCAAATTTTAGTTCACCCACTTGCCACGCGATCCAGGACAGATGTTTAAGCTCATTAAGTCTCAATTTGCTCATCTGTAAAATAAATATGAGAAGCCTGTCTTGTGGGGTAGCTTGGAGATTCTATGAGTCAATGCCTGTAAAGTACTAGTAATAGGATGCCTGGCCCTTAGGCAGACTCAGCAAATAATTCCTATGGTTCTAACGATGATCTCTTTGTGTCTCCCCAGCGAGTGGCATTAAGCCTTGAAGATGATGGACTGCCGTAAGGATGGGACCACTCCCTTCATGCCTCACGGAATTCAGTTCCATGCACTACACTCTCTGGATGGTGTATGCCTGGATGGAAGGATTTCTGTATGGGCCTGAGTGAGTGTGCGCGTGTCTGTGTGTGCGTGTGTAATTTTAATTTATGTTGCAGAAAGGTAACCACAAAGTTATGATGAACTGCAGACATCCAAAGGATGTGAGAGTTTTTATATGTATAATGTTTTATACACTTTTTAACTGGTTGCACTACCCATGAGGAATTCATGGAATGGCTACTGCTGAGTGACTAACATGATGTACATAACCAAATGGGGCCGATGGTACAGTAGCTTACTCATCATTTAAAAACTATATTTACAGAGAGAATATTTGATTTCGGGGGGGCTTTTTTAGGTTTTGGAGTTTTGGGGGTTTTTTTTGTAAATAAAATGATTATGCTTTGTGGCTATCCATCAACATAAAAAAGAAAAGAAAGATAAGCACCTCAACTCCCTCCCCAATTTAGATTATTTATTAACAAACTTCATAAATAAGATTAGTTCTATGAATCATTTAGAGACATGAGAGTATTTATTTTTGGTATGATTGGCCCACCACACAGACTCTGTGTGCATTGTGTTTGTCTGCATGTGTGTGCAAGAGAAAACTCTAGAGAAGAGGCGCACCTATGGCGGTTGTTCAAGTACATGACGATAGATATATTTTAAGCCAGTCCACAGAGGGCATCTGGAGTTTTCAGAGAATTCACCTTTGGAACCCTGGCTCAGAGAACAGATACCATGGTGTGTGCACACATGTAGCGGCAGAGGCAGAACCTCCCCAGCTCTGGCTATTCCTGGGACCCGACTCGGGCAAAGCCCTTCAGGCTGCTGGGACTCCCCCCTGGGCTTTCTCTTACGGGGCTAAGGCCAGCGTACAGACTTTACACGGTGCCAGAAGTCCTCGTGAGCTCAGGTGAGAACATGCCTGAACCTTGGCTACTCCTGTTTTAAAGTTCAGCATTTTGAGCAACTTCATTTTCCTTCAGGACACTTGGGTTGAATTCATTAAGGTTGCATTCCTTACTGATAGAGAGCTAAGTGAAGATGTTTCCAGAACAGCCCAGGTTTACTCTAGGGACTGGCTTAGGCACAGAACCCCTGGGATGCACTATGGATGAGGATAAAGATGGTGGAATAGGTTTTGTTACATCTCCATCTCTCCCTTCCTCTTACTCTCCCATTTCCTTTAGGTGGGGAAGAGTAATACTTAGGTTTGTTGCCATCATGTGTTCGCATAGATGAAACTAATGTGGGGCTTAAGGCAGTAAAGGTGGACAAACCTAAAGTCCTATTTGAGGGGGAAATGGCATACGCAATATTATAGGACACTGGATATATGTTCACACAGAAGTTTGGTTTACTGCTTTGTAAATAAAAGGAAGAACTCTAGGTCTATGTACAGCTTTGTTTCACCATGGACACTTCCTGTGCCTCTCCTGGGCCTTGGGGAGGCGGGGAGAAGTGTTCATCTCTCTTTGTGGAGTCTACCATTGAAAACATAATCCAATAGTCCCAGAAGGAATGCAGTCCCCGCTGGCTCTATCGTCCAAGGTCTTTCCTTAACTCTGCTGTTCCACACTGTACTCCCACTGGACAACCAGGCACAAGACGTGACACAGCGTGTTTGGCTTCAGTAGGGGCAGAGGACATGTACCTCACCTCAGCATACCTGGAACTTGGCCCATGTAAGCAAATTCCTCTCCCCTACTTCCAAGTTGCCCCCAACTCAGTGAACCTTGGATGTCTCACCCATTGCTACCCTTTGAATTTCCAGACAGGCATTCTGGAGTTCTGTCACCCTGTTCCTAGGACCTTTCTTTCTCTCCGTCACTCATGATCTGCTAGATTCTGGGGAAACAACCGTATTCTGGAGCCTGGGCACTATGCTTTGCATAAACAAGCAATTTCCTCATGATACGTATGTGCCGATAGTCCTGAAACGTCCGGTAAGAGGGAAAGATGCATTGACTTAGAATGACCGTTACCAAATAGAATTTTAAAAACATCCGGCCAACTCCTATGGAGCTTAGTCACTTACTACTATTCTTTCAAGAATAAAAAGTAAAATAATTTTTGACTGAAGAAAAATTATGGAAGTGAAAAGTCATTGAAATTTACACAAAAACAAGCAACTTTTTCTTTAACCTGCCTCCAAAGAAATAGAATTTCCCGGGGAAATTATAATAGTGTCTAATGCATAATATCTAAACTTTCAGTCAGATCCTGGCCTTCACAGAAAAAATAATGAATGGGATCAGGATGATTCAGCCCGATATCTCAAAAGGAAGATGAAACACAACTTTCTCAGAGATACCCATGTTTTCTGAATATGCTGCAACTGCAGTTTGAAAGAGGCAGCTATGGGAACAGCCTACAAAAAACCAAATTGTGGAATATTCACGTGTTGGATGGTAGTAAAGTAGATGAAATCTGAATACTCAAGTCCATCCTCTAGCCCTGAAGGCTGTAAGTCTCATTCTGAGGTTTAGTTGCATTTCTGTTGCTTTTTGCCCTGATGCCGTCATATACCAACAGTCAGGAACAGGTCAGAGAGTCATTGGACTATACGCAGAGCTGGAGGACGCTTAGAAACAACACCAAGAGGGCAGAAGGTGTATCAGACAATTTTTCTCTATTTAAAAGAAACGCTGCGGTCCTTTTCCTCCCTTTTCTTCTCCAGTTGACTACTTCGCACTGCCTGAACATTGCACCAAACCTGCCACCTTTCTTTCCAACGGGATTATGAAGGCACTGGCAGAAATGGCCTTCCAGAAACAGGGAAAACTAAAATTTCATTTATTTACTTTTGATGGCATGATTATTTTCACAATAGATGGAGATAACCTGTAACCTCAGGATGAGATTGGATTTAAATTTATGGCAATAAACACTGGATCCCTCCAATTCTCTCTTTGCGACTGCAATATATGCATTCACTGAACCCATTTGCTAGGTATCAGCTAAGTGTTGGGCACTGCAGAAGTATAGGTCAGTCAAACATTTTCTGTCCCTATGGCACTCACAGTGGCAGTAGAGGAAGACGTGGAAACAAAAAAAAAAGAATAGATTCTTTTCAGAATAATGTTATGATACTAAGTGGTCATTTCTACCGAAGGAGATAATGGGGTCAAGAAAGCCACCACAGGAGAAGTGACCTTAAGTCTTAAAAACTAAGTAGGGATGTCAGGCTGCTTCAGGCAGAAGAAACACAACTAAGACACAGAGGCATGAAACGGCATGGGGACTTTCATGAACTGCATGTAATTCATTACAACGAGCAAAAAGCTCAAGGGGGACGTAGCAAGCAATGAGCTGAATGGAAAGACAGGTTCAACATAAGCACTTTATAGAATACTCCTATTTAACTTCTGATTTAATTAAGCAAACATTCCTTGGTCATTCACTGTGTGCGAGGCACCAAGTGCACGGGAAATTCATCGGGATGTGTTGCCAGCACTTGCAGACATGACAGTCTTGAGCCTCAAGCTTTCCGGTGGCCAAAGAGACACAGTGACTATTTTTCATATATTCGAGTTGAAGTTTTGTGATATGGTCTATGAAAACTAACATAAGGGCAGTGGGATTTTCACAGAAGCATTCCATGTTGCCAAGAGCCTCTGAGATTTCTTCCACAGAGAGAAAGAAAACTGGGAGTTTTGAAGACGTGGAGTTTGCAGAGGGGACCCCAAGAACTGTCCAGTCTGGCGCTGGTGGGAATGGGGAGAGGGCACAGGAATGCGAGCCTCCCCACTTCACTCCCTAACGTCAGCCATACACTCATTTCACAGAATAGAAATGGTTAGCAGTTAACCGGCTCAGAGTAAATGATCTCCTTTCCCATCAATGCATGAAGATAAGGTATTGGAGTCTTTTTACATGGTATTTTTAGGGTATTGGGGATTTTCAGGATATGGAGAACTTAGAGGTGGAGGAATTACAGCTTCAGATTTCCAGTCAATAAAAGAAATCAGGAATCCCTATTCAGGCTATGCACCATGTGCATAGTCAGGAATCAGCAGAAACCCTCTGTATTTGCAAACACTTTGTGCTATAAAAAATAATTTTAAAAGAGCCACCTGTATATGTATATATATTTAAAGACATGAAGGTTTTGATACTTTTTTACAAAAATTACAAGAGAAAACAAATACCTGTACAAACCATGTGTTTTAAAATAGCATTTTGTTCTATACAAGCTGTTGTTAATTTGGGGGTAAAGTACTGGTTCGCAAACTCCATCACATTGTACCCAAACGAATTTTCCCTGTTTGTCTCCCTCCCACACACACAGGTCCCCAAATTACCATATTTGATGTTTGATGTAACAGGCATGTTAGAATGTTGGGTCACACTAACCATCCCTGCTCTCTTTATCTTATTCCAAATTCCATTGTCTTCTGTCCTCAGTCCCCCTTGCAGTCTGGCCTCTTCCAGAGGCAACGGGTGGTGTGCTACGTCTCACTAGTTGTACTGGCATCATCTTGGTGAACTAAAAAGCAAATGTGGACATTTGTAAAATCAGTGCACTGTTTCTAGAGAAAGATTAAATTCCTTTTTAAAAATCTGGAAGTATTGTTTCATTGTGATGCTTTAATGAGGGGAGTGTGAATGGTCATTGACTGCATCCCTAATGTGTACCAGTATTCCACATAAATTACCTTGATCTTCATCAACAATCGTGTGAGGTAAATACTGTCAATATTATAATCCCCGTTTTATTGAGGAGGAAATGGGTGAAGGAACTGCCCAAAGTCACACAGTTATGTCTAACGTCCCCGAAGTACATGCAGCACATGTAGTGCTCATGTGCATGTGGCCTTCTCTCTCTAGATTTTCCTTCTCTGCCTCCATCTGGCAACTCGTTTGTCCTTGAGTACTCCAGCAAGCATTCTCTATTCTCACACCCAGACCTAACACATAGGCTTAGGTCACCCCTGCTTCCACCACAAATTTGGCCCACGTGTATCCCAATTCGTCTGCCCTGCTCCTCACTTGTGACCATGCCACTGAGGTAGCTTTTACCAAGGTCACCAGGACCTCCCTGATTATAAACCTTGTAAATACTTTTAGTCCTGTCTTCCTTGACCTTGGAAGGGGTATTTAACATTGTTGGTACTCCTTTCTTGGGATACTCTTATTTTGGTCTGCATGACACCATACACCTGGTTTCCCCCCATCCCCTCTGGCTACATCTTAATCTCCTTTGTCCACCCTTTAAATTATGATATTCCATCTCAAACCGTCCACATTAAAAAAATTGTTTTTATTGAATCTTAGAGAAACATCAATGATGAAAGAGAATTATTGATCAGCTCCCTCCTGCACATCGAGCCCAAAACCCAGGCATGTGGCCTGACCGAGAATCGAACCGTGATCTCCTGGCTCATAGGTCGATGCTCAACCACTGAGCCACACCAGCAGGGCTAATCTTTGCATTTTCCAATCCAATCTGCAACATTGTCACCAGAATGATCTTTCAAAAATGCAATAGGTCATGTCACCTGCTTAAAGTTCTTCATCTGCTTCCCTTGCATTAAAATCCAATGCCCTTGGGTTTTAGCCTGAACTCCTTAATACGTCTTGTAAAGAACTTCGCGGCTTAGTGTCTGTCCCTTTTCCAACTTGTTACTATAGTCACCACCTCGTTCTGTGTTCTAACCACACAGTCTGGGCCCGCTCTCTGGAGCACTTCCTTCAGGGCCTGGGTCAGGAGCCGCTCCGGGTGCTTCCATAGTGTTCCGTGCTCCCGCAATGTGTACCCTTTATCCCCACATGGCAATTGCTTCGGCGGAGGGGGCGGGGCTGCGCTGACTCCGCCCCCGAGCGAAAGGGGCGTCGTTTCCGCCGAGAGGGGCGGGGCAGCCTCGTCCCCACCTCCGGGCGGTGGCGCGAGAGGAGCTACGCGCAACGGCGTTGCCTTACGTCACTTCCGCGCGCCTCTAAACGTCACTGCCGGGCGCGGACAGCGCTACGGACCGCTGTTCAAGTTCTGTCTGAGTGGCCTTTCGCGAGCCATGGAGAGTGACTTTTATCTGCGTTACTACGTGGGTCACAAGGGCAAGTTCGGCCACGAATTCCTGGAATTTGAGTTCCGACCGGATGGTGAGAGCGGCCCCGGGCGCGGGGACGACGCCTGGGGCGGCCGGGGGCCGGGAACGTGCGGGCAGCTGGAGGAGGAAGGCAGGGCTCTAGGAGAAGCACGCCTGTGTCCGCCCCATGGGCTCTGTCTGTCCAGGGCGGTCTTCTGTTGTGACATTTTCACCGGATGCTTCCGCAGGCGCTGAGCGCACGCCCGCTCTGCACCGGGCGCCGTTTCACTACCTGGGATGCGGGCGCGGACGATAGGCAAGCTTTCTTTCGCAGGGAGCTTTTATTCTAGGGCTGGGAGAGAAGTCATCAAAGGGATTCCAGACCGTGATGAGTGGTCGGAAATAAACAAAATGACGGGCTGGTTTTAAATAGGGCGACCGTTGGGGAGCTCTCTGAAAAGGGGATATTTGAACTGAACCTTGATTGACAAGGAGCCAGCCTGTGACGCCCCAAAAGAACATCTAGTCCGAGGGAGCAACAGGTGTCGGGGCCACAGGGCGGGGTGAGCGAGGCCTATTCCAGGTGCCCGTGTGGCTGGGGAGAAAAGTAGGAGATAATATGGGATAGGTAGGCCGTGGCCACAACATGTAGGTCTTTATAGGCCATGGTGAAGAGTTTGGATTTTATTCTAAGTACAGCAGGAAGCAGTGGGAAAGTTTTAAGCAGAGAAGAGGTGTGATCTGTTCTTGAAAAAGTATTTTAGTGATCGGGTACAGAATGAGCAAAAGTGGAAACAGGGCCTCTTATTAGGAGACATTAACAATTGTCCAGACAGAAGGGGTGCTGGTAGGGGCTAGGGTGAAAGTGGAGAGAAGAACTTAGGGTACTGTTCAAGGCAGAACCAATATGACTGTCAGTTATAGGATTTAGGGAGCGAACGGGTGGTGAGGAAAAGGAGTCAAAGATGATAGAAATCTCCTATTACATGGGGGCACAGAGGTGAATCTGACAAGCTGCATGTGTGAAGGAAATAGGTTTGTAAACAGTGACGAGAGAGTGTATTAGGGGCTGTGGGAGAAAGGAGCAGAGAGACTCAGAACAGAAAGAAGGCACCTAATCTAGCTGAGGGTTCAGAGATTTCCCGGCAAAACATGAGGGAAGGGGGATGCGAGTTTTCAGTGACGAGGAGTTGTGTAGGCAGACGAGTTAAGAATGCATTTTGGACAGCCTTAATGGCAAAGAGGCTGAAAACCACAAAGTGCATGGGACGTTTCAGACAGAAACCAAGTACATAGCCTGATGTGAGAGAGAGCTCTTGCAGGAGGGAGCCTGGAGAGGCAGGCAGAGGCTCAGTTTAGCAGTGTGCCATGTTGAATTTGGATTTTACCGTGGCCAAGAAGGCAGGGGGAAGCCATTGTCCGTATTAGAGTAAACTGATCAGATCTTGCTGTTATACATCACTTTGTCCACTGTGTGGAGAATGAACTGAAAGGAAAGAGTCTTGAGGTAGAGAGTACAGTGAGGCATCATTTAATTTGCCTTTTATCTTTTCGTACCCACCATATACCCAGATTAGCCTGTTGAATGCGTATATACACAGAGACTTGTGTACTAAATGTGTTAAGTAATAAAACTACAACTTTTTTTTTCAATGTTCACCCGGGATATGTTCATTGATGTGAGAGAGAAAATCTATTGGTTGCCACGTACCCACCCTGACTAGGGATCAAACACGAAACCCTTCAATTCACGGGACAACATTCCAACCAACTGAGCCGTACTGTCCAGGGCTGAAACCACAACTTTTCTGTCACAGGAATATGTCAGAATATCACACAGTCACATGATAATGTATGTAAATTATATTTTTCAAAGGCTTTCATAACTCATTATAGCCTCAGCAGGCCTCTTGTGCAGGTAAGTTACCAATTACTATCCCTGTTTTCAGCTTAGGACATTAACCTGCAGAAATATGATTCTACCTGAGTTCTTTTGTCCTACCTGAGCTACCTTTTGCAAGATCTGTAATTCAGCATCAGCTATAGTTTTGGCTGTGAGGCTATTTAATAGCCTAAAGTGAAGAACTGAAAAAATGTATTGTTGAGACACTGAAGGTGTAAACATTTAAAAAGTTAGAATACGTTTTAAGCAACTGACAGTCTTAGTAGGCTAATGATGATTTAGTCATATGTTTTTATTACATATTGATTTTTCCCCCCTCACAGGGAAATTGAGGTATGCCAACAACAGCAATTACAAGAATGATGTCATGATCAGAAAAGAGGTAATGAGCCTTCTGAGAGACTTTCTCATTCACTACAGTTTAGCCTTTTGTCATTTTTTGTTCTTTCTGGGAGTAGTAATGAAAGATAAAGAAGAGGAAAGTATAAACATGTCTGTAGACAGCTTCTAATGTTTTTCTCAAATCTTTTAGTTTATATTTTCTTTCACAGCACTGAATCAGTTATTGGCTCTCACGTGAGGTCTTGCAGATCTTGGCTTGAACCCTGAACCTGCTGCTTGCTAACTATATGGCCTTGGGCAAGTTTCCCAGCTGAACTTGATAAATTCCGGTTCTTCATCTGCAATAAAAACCAATAAGAGCTCGTCCCCACTCAGAGTATTTGGTATACTCCCTGGACACAGCACTCAGTCCAGCTCTAATTTGCATTTGAATGGGAGAGCATGGAAAAATGGTTAACCTTATTGAATGCTTGTTAGATGCCAGGCATGACACTAGATACTTTACACACATGATCTCATTTGATCCTGATTATAAGCCTGGGTAATGGATGATATTAGATACCCTTTACAGATAAGACTGTGAAAGCCCAGATATGATTTATTGAACTTGTTCAAAGTCACCCCTGCCAGTAAGGGATAGAACAGGAATTCAAACCTATTCCTGCCTCTGTCGTGTGCTCCATTTTGGTGTGATTTCTACCACACCATTAAGGCTTCATCAAAGCTACACTTCCTTTTTAGCCACTTTGTTAACATTTGAAACTATCTTAACAATCAGTATATTTTCATACTGTTATATTTAACTAGAGGCCCAGCACACAAAATCGTGCGTGGGTAGGGTCCCTAGGCCTAGCCTGCAATCAGGGCCATCTTCTGCCTGCTCACCAGTCCCCAGTCCCACTCCGCCGCCACCCCCTGGTTCCCCGTGGTTCCTTGATCACAGCATGGCTCTGGTTCCCTGGAGCCTGTGGGCTGTGGGGAGGGACCAAGAGGTCGGCTGTTCAACCCACTCGCCAGTCCTGCCCCACTGCCGTGCACCTCAGTTCGCAGGGGGAGGGCAGGACCGAGAGGTGGTCAATACACCTTATGGTGACTGGTTGAGCGGTCATTCTGGTTGTTATGCTTATGGTCGCTGGCCTTCTATTATATAGGATTAGCGATCAGTTTTATGCTTACCTACAGATGTCAGCATCCTTTTTAAAAAAATAGATATTTTTATTGATTTCAGAGAGGAAGGGAGAGAGAGAAAAAAAACATCAATGATGAGAGAGAATCATTGTTTGGCTGCCTCCTGCATGTCCCACACTGGGGACCAAGCCCGCAACCTAGGCATGTGCCCTGACCAAGAATCGAACTGGGACTCCTGGTTCTTAGGTCAATCACGGAGCCACGCTGGAGGAGCTTTTTTTTTTTTTTAATATAAACTAAGTAGAGGCCCGTTTGCAGGAAGATTCCTGCAAGAATAGGGCTTCGCTCACATCTCTGCCTGTCCTACCCCGCCCATCGCCAGTCTCTGCCGCTCCTACCCCACCCTTCTCTGCCGCTTCTCTCCCGCCCGTCTCCGCTACCTCGGCTCCGGCTCCGTTGCTTGGCTTCCTTCTACGGTGTCTTCAGTCTTCGCTCCCAGCCGGTATATGCAAATTAGCCACCATCTTTGTGAATTTGCATATCGCTCTGATTAGCCAGTGGTGGGTGTAGCGAAGGTATGGTCAATTTGCATCTTTGTCTATTATTAGATAGGATATGTAGAGTGTATTTAAAAGACATGTCTCTGCTTTTCAGAAGCATGTCATCTAGTTAAGAATAGCCAGGGTTACACAGAGATCTATTTTCGGTCTAGGTGTGAGTTAGATGTGTGGGTAAGGAAAGGTCCATGTGAATAGGATGTGCCAAGAAGTAGAAACACCATATGGGGTATGGAGGTGTAATCATTGGGCACTTCTGACCCTGCCCTCTTCAGCATGCTGAGGTCAAGCCTGAATGTCTTCCCATTTGCAGAGGTGCCAGAAATGAGTTTTCAGGAGCAGTCTTTTTTTTTTTATCTTTAATCACTATCTGAGGCAGAATGCTGCTTAGGAATACAACTTAAATTCTGTTTTTTAACTTTCAGGCTTATGTACATAAGAGTGTGATGGAGGAACTGAAGAGAATAATTGATGACAGTGAAATTACCAAAGAGGATGATGCTTTGTGGCCTCCCCCGGACCGAGTGGGCCGGCAGGTGAGTGTTTTAGCAGCTATTCCCAGTGCAGAAATCTTATAAATAATGTAAGTTGACTACTCTCCATAGGACATTGAATCCTCCACTTGTGTGCGTGCACGCGTGCATATGGAGCCCTACACGGGCACATTACGAGCACCTTGATCTAAGGAAGCATTGAACCCACAGGGAGGAAGAGAGAGAGCAAGAAGTGCTGCTGACCACCAGGAGTCCAGCCCTGAGTTTCTTCTTGTGACCTTCCCTCTCCCTCTTCTCAGGGTTTTGCTGCCCACCTTACTTATTACTATAGACAAAGCACTGTGAAGATACAAAGATAAATAGAACAGTTATTTCAATAGTCTGACAGTCTAATGGAAGGAAAATCATGCAAGCAACTAACCTCATCTACTTCTTTCCTAATCCCGACTTCTAATTGATTTTTTTGTTTCTCTTATCCTGTGCAGCCCATTTTCCAACCTGAAGCCAGAGTAATCTTGTAAAATGTAAATTTGTTTATGTATAGCAGGCACTCAAATAACATCATTCTATTTAATGTGGCTTCCTTATAATGTGATGAGATGCCATATGAATTTAACTGTTATTTCTATCAGCCTATGATAAAGTTGGTTGTTATACTCTATCGCTTTGCTTAAAGTCACAGAACCAACCAACAATTTAAGTAAGGGCTTACTGTATTTCACTAATTTTAAACTCTCTGGTACAAGCATGTCAAACTCTCGGTCCACAACGAATATTTTTGTGGCCCAGTCAATATAGCGGTATGTAAGAAACGTTTTAATAAAAATTTTATAACTTAATTTTTACAATATCCTGTTATCCATAATTTTTAATAACGAGCTACAACATTCGCTAATGACTGATTACTATAATCATGTTGCATTCCTTTCCCTTAAGCACAGGCGTACCATTTCTCTCCACTAATACTAGCAGCGAATATTTTAGCAGCCAATTGTCACATCATTAGTCTTGGACTGACTTGTTTGGTGTGCGCAACAGGAAATATTTCACTTTTGGAGAACAAGAAAAATAGGTTTATTTGCATTACGTTTATTAATTTGTGCAGTTATTCAATGTCTGCTAGGTTAATGTCCAAGAAAAAACATTAATTTATTAAAATGTTCTATTATTTTATGTTAATGATTACTCATTTATTTCAGCCCTTTGTATTCAGCATGTCTCTGTCGAAATAAACCTACATTTCTATGAAAATTGAAGCTTTTGTCTTTTTGCGGTCCATATAAACTTAACCCTCGTTTATGTGGCCCGTGTTAGCCTTTGAGTTTGACATGCTTGCTCTAGTAGCTTTCCACTGCATTTAAAATAAAATCCAAACTCCCACCTTATCTTATAATCTCTGGCTGTGTTCAGACCTCACTGGTCTTATTTCTGTCCTTTAGACATACCTGTTGTTCTTAGTTTAGGACCTTTTGTATTTGCTACATGCTTCCTGAAATATTTTTTCTAAAACTTTATTATTAAAGCCTTCATATGTCACTTTTTCAGTGATATCTTGTCTGTCCATCACATCTAAAACACCTCTCCCCATTTGGAGGCTATGGAAAACTGGCCCAGAACCAGTGAATAGTAAGAACTCCATCATAAAAAATTCACTCCTTGGCTTGCTGAATTTGATGTACATTACCCAAGGTCTGCAAACCTGCCATTTTTACAAATCTTTGAGCAGTGTCTCTACTGAGCTAGATGCCACTGCAAGGCTTTCCTCTGAAAATTATTAAAGGACAGAATCCAAATAAAGAAAACACCTCTCCCTGTCATTTAAAAAAAGATGTTTGATCGTCTTCATAGCATTTATCATTGTCCAAAATTGTCCCATGTTGCCCAGAAAAGTTAAGATTCTTGGTATTTATAAAACATACATGTTACTCTACACTGTTAACAACAAAAACACATATACAAAACAATTATGTAATTTCTTTCAAATTACCGACACAACTTCCTCTAAAAGTATGAGCTACTCAAGCGAGTATTTATCTCTTTGCTTCTAGTACCTAGCACAATTTACTGCTCAGAGGGAATTGGTCTTGTTTATGTGTAGTAGATAGAGTTTGTGTGATTTGGCAGATGAACCTCCTGTGTACTTAATGAACAATCCAATTTGGCTTGATTTTAAACATTTTTAAATGTTTCCAGGAGCTTGAAATCGTCATTGGAGATGAACACATTTCTTTCACAACATCAAAAATTGGTTCCCTCATTGATGTCAATCAATCCAAGTAAGTGTACATGATCTGTATGTCCAGATGTGTCTGTTTTGCAGTAGATTGATATAAAACCTTTAAACAAATTGGGACCATATGGTAAGATCATGTACAGATGGAGAGAGGCTCTAAATTATTTTCAGGACTTGCTTCTATTGCTTTTGACCTTTGTCCAGTTATCTGTAACTAGAGGCTCGGTGCACAAAATTTGTGCACGAGGGGGGGGTCCCCTCAGCCCGGCCTGCACCCTCTCACAATCTGGGACCGCTGGCTCCTAACCACTCTGCTTGTCTGCCTGATTGCCCCAATCCCTCTGCCTGCCTGATCACCCCCGTCATGACGGCTTCATCTGGAAGTATAATATGCTAATTAGACTGGGCAGCCAAATGACCTTCGGACAAAGCCGGGGCTGCAAGGGCTGAGTCCCTTGCACGAATTTTGTGCATCGAGCCTCTAGTTACTAATAAGAGCTTCTCAGTGACACACACAGTAATGCCATTGGAGCAGCTAGTGTGGGTAAGAATCTGTCAGAACAGAAAAATGAAATATGCCAATAAAAGTGCTTAAGATAAACTGTAGAGTCGTTAAGTCTAACTACCTTCCTTGATGTTAGTCATTCAGACTAGCACATTTTAAAGTCTGATTTGGGTGGAACTTGAAATTATTTGGAATATAAATTTAAAAATTCATATCAGGAGGGCAAATTATAAAGTATGCTGCGAAAAAAAAAGTGTAAAAAAAAAGTATGCTGCAGAGTCCTCAAAATTTGAAAATCTCTTTGGCTCCTGTGTTTTGGGCATTTGGGATTAGACATGGCTCACTTTTAGTACATGGTGGGCATAATGTCCACAGGCGGGGGGACTTCCTTTGGACAGTCTCTAAGCCAGTTATGCTGTAGTAACCTTCAACTTCTTGATCCTGACTAGTACTACTTCTTAAGAAAAGTTTTCCTAATTCTGAAACTTATACATGCTCATTATGGAAAATAAAGGAAACCTAAAAATGTAAGGGGAAAATCACCCATAAACCTGTCAATTAGACAACCATTAATACTGTAAAGTATTTTTTTAATATATTTTTATGGATTTCAGAGAGGAAGGAAGAGGGAGAGAGAGAGATAGAAACATCAATGATGAGAGAATCAATGTTTGGCTGCCTCCTACAAGTCGTACACTGGGCATGGAGCCGGCAACCTAGGCATGTGCCCTGACTGGAAATTGAACCCGTGACCTTCTGGTTCATAGGTCGATGTTCAACCACTGAGCCATGCCAGCTGGGCTTAAAGCAGTGGTCCCCAACCTTTTGGACCTCATGGACCACCAGTGATCTGAGGACCACCAGTTGGCGACCACTGGCTTAAAGTATTTCTTATCTTTTTTCTGAGCATTAAAAAATATAGTTTTTAAAGGCACCGAAAAATATTTAGACCAATAATGTTATTTGAATTATTTTTTTCACTTAATATAAACATTTCCCTAATTTTTAAAACCTTAACATTTTAAATGACCTCATATTCCGTTTTAATATGTAGCATGTAGCCTTTTCCTCCCTTTTTGAACTGTTTTCGAAGTTTTAATTCTGTAAATACCTTTATGAGTAACGCCTTGGTACATAATTTGCGTTAAGTGGTATTATCTTGCCAGTTGTCTCTGCTTTTTAAACATTTTTTTCCTTTTGCATTTTAGGGACCCAGAAGGCTTACGAGTATTTTATTATCTTGTCCAGGACCTGAAGTGTTTGGTCTTCAGTCTTATTGGATTACACTTCAAGATTAAACCAATCTAGATTGAATATTGGTGTGGACACTAGGGGGGTGGGAGTAGCTGGTTTTCATTACCATTATCAGGAAATTTTTGTGTATAGAAGGCCAATATTTTTTTTATAAACTGTAAATGATTGTCTTCAATAAATATATAACAAAATGCAATTATTATTTTATAGGGACTTCTAAACGTGTGAACTCTTTTCAATTACTTTTTTTTAAATCCTCACCTGAGGATATGTTTTTATTGATTTTCAGAGAGAGACAGAAACATTGATGCAAGAGAGAAACGTCAATCAGCCACCTCCTATACGTGTCCCGACGGGATCAAAACCATAACCTAGAAGTGTGCCCTGACCAGGCATGGAACCCACACCTTTTGGTGTACGGGATGACGCTCCAGACTGACTGAGCCACCCGGCCAGAGCCCAATTTTTAAAACACTAACACCCTGTGTAAGGTATTGCCCCAAAATCTAACTGAATTGACTCTGTAGATAAAACTACCAATTCATAGGAAATAAGAAAATATAACCCTGGCCTTATAGCTCAGTTGGTTAGAGTACTGTCCCAATATGCCAAGGTTGCAGGTTCAATCCCCACTCAGGGCATATTGCAACCAAAGAATGCATAACTAAGTGGAACAACAAATTGTCTCTCTCCCCCTTCCTCTCTCTCAAATCACTAAATAAAAATGAAAATAGAGAAACATGTTAAAAAATACAGTGGGAGTCCAATCAGCAATATTCAGAGAAAAGTCCAGGGGAAGGGATCTGGTTGCTTCAATAAAACAAGATACAGATGGAGCATGAAGCTATATAGGTTAAAGGAGAGTTAAGAGGCTCAATGAAATGTTTGGATCCCATCTGGATCATGATTCAAAAAATTTTAAATTGACATTACGGAAATTTGAACACTGGATATTTGATATTAATGAAATAGTCTTTTTAAGGTGAAAAATGGTATTGTGGTTGGGTTTACTGAGATAACTGAGGTTGGGTTTTTAAAAATCGTCTTTTATAGATAAATATTTACAGCTATTTCATTATGGAAGAGACTAATGTAAGGGATAAAATACCTAGTATCAGTAAAGTTTTCCTATACATTTAAAAATATTTTTTATTGACTTTTAAGAGAGGAAGAGAAACATCGATCGGTTGCCTCCCGTACGCATCCCAACATGATCAAACCTGCAACCTGGGTATATGTCCTGACCAGGAACCGAATCAGTGCACGGAACAACACGCAACCAAGCCACATACCAGCCAGGGCTCCAATACACTTTAAAATCAGACTACCGACAGCTATTAAGAACTGAGACCTGCCCTAGCTGGTGGTGTGCACCTGCGGACTGATGGGTTGTGGGTTCAATTCCCGGTCAAGGGTGTGTACCTCCTACCTCGGTTGCAGCTTCCCCAGCCCTGGTAGGGGTGCATGTGGGAGGCAATCTCTGTGTCTCATGCGGATGTTTCTCTCTTCCCCTCCCCTCCACTCTCTAGAAATCAATGGAAAAAATATCCTCAGGTGAAGATTAAAAGAAAAAAAAAGCGGAGACCTAGTAGGTACAGCGAGTGTGGGAATTTGGTGAATCTGTAGGAACTGCTGGTTGAATAGATGGTGGGACTGAAAGGAACCGGGCCTTCGTAAGTCATGTGGCCGAGGGGAAGTGGTTGGGCAAAGCTCCCACCTCCAGACAAGCTCACCTAGGACAGGTGCCAGGTCTGACAGCGGAGCTCCCACCGCGCCCAGCGAACGCACACCCAACTCTGCCTCCGTCAAGGCAACAGGTGGATCTGAGGCCTGAGATGTCCAGGTTCCTGGCTCTACAGGCGGGTACTTGGGCAGTGAGACAACTGGTGGTAAAGTAGGTATCAAAAACAGCCACCCCAAACTTTAACGAAATGACCGTGAGGCGCTCAGAGGGCTATACGCGTTTCGAATGGGCTGTTCTTGGTCATGTTTACAGCACCTGTATGGGCTCAGATATGCCTCGGACAAGAGGGCAAGTAAAACGAGGTGCCGTAAATGTATAAAGGATGAACGAGCTCTAGAAATCAATGGAAAAAATTGGGGACCACAAAGAGGACGAGTGCACGGGTCCACCCTCCGAAAGCGGTTCTCGATGAGGAAAGAGGAAGGAACCGTTAGAGACAAAGGCCCCGAATCTGCGAAGCCGGCCCCGAGGAGGGGGAGCCGACGGAATGTATGGAGCCTCAGGGCAGGCGGGAAGCAGGCGGGAGGTGGGTGAGGGCAGGCGGAGGGGTGAAGGGCCAGGAGAGCCGAGGCCAAGAAGGCTGCTGCGGCACCCCCGACTACTGCCTGGGGCACGGACCCGCGCTCAGTGAACACCCGGACTACTGACAGCTGCAGGCAGGCAACCTGCGACCTCGGGTTGCCTCCGTTTTCTTCGCCTAGAGCAGTGGTTCTCAGCCTTGGCTGCACATTAGAATCACCTGGGAATCTTTTTGAAATCCTGATTCCTAGGCATCATCCTCCGGAAATTGTTTCTTTGTCACTAATGTTGTGGTCCCGCCCCATAACAAAGAAACAGAATTTCCGGAGAATGAGGCCCAGGAATCAGGATTTTAAAGAGATTCCCAGGCGATTCTAACGTGCAGCCAAGGCTGAGAACCACTGGCCTAAAGCACTAACAAGCAGCGAAAACCCGCTGAGCCGGAAGGAGCGGCACACGGAGACCCGCCCCCGCGAGCCCAGGCCCGCACCGAGAGTGCGCACGCGGCGCCCACCGTTTGCGACGGGCCGGAAAGCAGCGACCGCAGCCAGCGCCGGGCTGAGCCAGGCCGCTATGGGGGTGAGGCGGGAGCGGAACGCTGCCGGGGCAGGGGCGCGGCGGCGGCGTGGATCTGGGATGCGGGCGCTCGCGCCGGGAGAGGATGAGGGGAGCGGGCCTGCGCTGGAAAGGAGCGGAGAAGCCGCACGCGGGCCGGGGCGGGCGGGCCGGGGCCAGGCGTGGGGCTGCGCAGGCGCGAAATGCAGTTGCTTTGGCCCTCCCTTTCCTCTCAGAAAATCGCGCTGCAGCTCAAAGCCACGCTGGAGAACGTCACTAACCTCCGGCCTGTGGGGGAGGACTTCCGGTGGTACCTGAAGGTACGGCTGCAGGGGCGGGGCCCCGACGGAGCGGGGGAGGAGCCCCGAGAGGCTGTGGGCACTTCGAGCTTCCGGGAGGGGGCGCCAGAGGCCGGGCCCAGGAAAAGGTTCCCCTACCTGATCTGCACTTAACCACCAAATGTTTCTTTCTGGGTAGAATTTTATATTTGCTTTTTAAAACTTATTGGCTAATCCTTAATGGACAGTGTCTTGTAATTCCTTTTGTAATTTTTTCTCCGTTAAATATTTCATGGCATGTAAACAAGTGCTAAAGGAAAGGCTGCTTGAAGGGATGTTGTGATTCTTTAGTAAGGAGGATAATTTCACCTGTTTTATTCGTTGATTGGCTTTATTGTGAAATCGTTTAATTCTGTGCATGGCTCCGCCCCTGCTTCCCCACCCCAAACTGGAAAAGCTGGTACTGCCAGTGGCATGGTCTGGAGAGGACCCCTCTCAGCCAAGTAGTCTAAGCCCTTCACTCTCCCGGATCCCAGAGCTTCTGTTTTCCTTGTAGCCTGAATCTCAGCATCCTTCGGTATTCGGCAAAAGCCGCTTCTGCTGCAGGAAGCCTCTGGACACCTTTAATCCCATATATTTTGAAGACGGGGTGCCAGGGCTTATTTGGGGAATTGATGTTCTTTGGTTTCAGAAAGCACAGAGACTAGGGAAGGAGACAGAAAACCAGTAGCAACAGAGGACAGACACTTACACCAGGGACGGCAGGGCCTGTGGGAACACAGGAAGCTCTAACCTAGCAGCGTGGAGGGGAGGGGGCCGGTTGAGACCGTTTCTGTGCCACACGAGCCTGAGTCCCCAGCTCACCTGGGCACCTCTTAGAGGAGGGGGGGCTGCCAGCAGGAGAAGCACCTTGGCTGTTCTTTGCCCAGCGGTGAGTCTGGTTATGTCCCTGGTGGGGCTGGCTGTAAGGATGAGGGGAGATTGCTGGCAGGAAGGTAGGGTAGGAGCCTGCCTTCTTACCCTTCCCTCACTGTCTGCCTAACTGAACTAACTACTAATGCTCCTTTCTCTCCCAAGATGAAATGTGGCAACTGTGGTGAGATTTCAGAGAAGTGGCAATACATTCGGCTGATGGTAACTGCTCCCCCCACCACCACACACCCCCCCCCCCCTCCACACCCCACACACAGACCCCCCCCCCCCCACACACACACACACACAGACATCTCTAGGCAGGAATTTGGGGAATCTGTGACCTGAATCTCTCTGGTCTTTGAACCTTGCTTTTTGTGGTTTTGGGGGGGCAGGCATTAGTGGGATCAACAGTGCAAACAACAGCCTTCTTTGGGATGTGAGGCAGAGATCAAAATTAAGGGGAAGCCCTTTCCTTGGTGCTAAGAAGCCTCCCCAGGATTCTTGTCCTAGCAAGTCGCTCACCCTCTCTGAGTCTTCGTCTCTTCAGTTGGATAATAAGTGGTGGGACTGGGTCTCTTCAGGACCCTACGTCTGACGGATTTGTGACTAGAGGTTGTGTTTACTCCTTGCTAGGACAGCGTGGCACTGAAGGGAGGCCGTGGCAGCGCCTCCATGGTCCAGAAGTGCAAGCTGTGCTCGAGGGAAAACTCCATTGGTAGGTCAGGCCATGCATGCTGAGCTCTGCGAGGCCAGCCCCTCGCTTCCTGATACCAGGCCAGAAGCAGGCTCGTGTTACCTGCGGTGCCCAAGCTTCTGCAGCAGACTCCTTCCCAGACCCACATCTGGGGGTTGGGGTAGGGCCAACGTATGGACCCAAGTCAACTTTGTCCTCTGTTTTATGTTTCAGAGATTTTGAGCAGCACCATCAAACCTTACAATGTAAGTTGCCTGCTGTAGTGGCAGGCATGGTGGGGTTAAATCCAAGCTAGGAGGCCTGGGTTCTAGAGTTACACTAGTAAGTGCTGGGCTGTGGGAGCTCAGGGGACTTCTGATCAAGCTGGCCATTCAGTTTCCATCACTGGGAGCATTTGCCTTATCTACATCTTAGCAGGTGAGCCTTCTCTGAGACCATGGGGAGAGAGTCCTGTAAATGGTCCCTTCCATCCTTGACATTGTCCATATTATTAGGTAGTTATTCATTACTGTATAACAAATTAGTTCAAAGGGGAGGGAGGGTGTGTGTGCTTTGGGTCTGTGTATTTAAAGAAGGGCATTTAACTTCTGTTTATCCATTCCTTATTTGGTATTTTTGAAAAACGTCAGATTCATGCCAAACTTCAGCTTTGTCCTGAAGTTAAAGAGAAATCAAACGAGGACTTGCCTTTAAGAATTGCCTGGCTACACCACCTTAAGTAAATCATAATCTGGTGGAAGAGATAGATTAGCAAACAAAAAACAAACTAGGGCCCGCACACATGGTTGGTGTGCAGGAAATGCTTTTAGAGTGAGTGACAGAATGAGAGCGAACGTGTAGGCATGGTGCTTGGGGTCTCTGGGCCCTTGGGTCAGGTAGGCATGAATTTCCTGGCTACACCACCTCGGTCATAGGTGCCTCTTTACAAGCAAATCTCATTTCAAAGGCTTTAAGTCGGCCCCCTGCCTTCACAGCATGGCAGGTGCTTAGCAAAAGGCCGTTTAGATGATCTGGAGACTTTGTAGCTTAACATTTTTGTTCGTATTGTGATGTTGGTAATTTTACCTACTAGTTACTGAGTATAGTGTTGGATACTCTGCTGGGTACTTTATACACATATTTCAAGTTCTCACAATAAATCTGTAGTGGTTCCTCACCTCTATTTGATAGTCTCAGGCCCAGAAGGGAATAAGACAGAGCTCTGCCTCCCATCTAGGCAGGCTGACCCCAGAGTCCACACTCTTTGTACTGTAGCATCCATGTCCAGGGTCTTGTGGGGAGCAGGTGGCTAAGGCAGGCTTCTACCAGAAGGAGGTGATTTGATCCCAAGTCCCATTCTGGGCTCACAGGGGCAGTAAGGACCTGCTTGGCAGGAAGGGTAGGGGCAATGGGGTTATCCTGAGGGCCCATTTGGGCCTGCCTCCTCAATATATTTTCCTTTCTAGGTTGAAGACAATGAGAAGTTCAAGACGATAGTAGAGTTTGAGTGCCGGGGCCTTGAACCAGTTGATTTCCAACCCCAGGTGTGTGTCTTCCTGGGAAACCTGTATCTTTGGGGAGGGCATATAGGAGGTAATAGCAGAACTTGGCTTCCTACAGAGACCATGAACTAGGAATTCTCCATTGTAAGAATTATTATTATTATTATTTAAGTGCTACTATATGTTGGACACCATGCTGGTCAGTTTTACATGTCTATCTTATTTAACCCTCCCAGTCACCCTGTGCAGTTATCCGTACTGTTTTTCAGACAAGGAAAGAATTTCAAAGTTTTGCAACTTGCCCAGGGTGACACAGTTAGAAAGCAGGGGAGCTGTAATTTGAACGCAGGTCTCTCTGACTCCAGAGTCAGTGCTCATCCCACTTTATTGGAGCGACATTTTCACCTCACAAGTCTGTGAGATAGGCAGAAGAGAGAATATTACCATCCCCGTTTCATAAATACGAAAACCAAGTTCCAGAGAGGGAAGCGACATGCCCAGCTGGCAGATGGTTAGCAAAAGGTTGCAGCTAAGTGTACTTGGGACCATTTGGGTGATCTGAGCCTTTATAGCTTTGAATGTCTTTCAGACAGTCTGGTAGTGGAAGGGTTTACCCTGCAGCTCCTGCCTTCTGATCTAAGGCTGTAATTGGAGGAACCACTCTAGGCCCAGGCAGCTGCCAGGCCCTGGAAGCTTAGTGGTTATTGCAGAACAGCTGCCAACAGTGCATCTCTGTGCTCTCTTCCCAACTGTTGTGAGAAAAGCCAGTTCGCTGGTCAGGCTCCTTCCCCTCAGACTCACTGCCTGCCTGTCTCTTGCAGGCTGGGTTTGCTGCTGAGGGTGTAGAATCGAGGACAATCTTCAGTGACATTAATCTGCAGGAGAAGGTACGGTACTTGGGGGCCTTCCAGGGTGTAGGGCACGTGGTGGAAATTATCTTTTATGGTGAACAAGACTCATCAATGGAAAGCTGACTGCACATCTTTGTGCATTTTGTTGTTGGTTTTGGTGTATAAGATGGCCCCAAGGGTAACGCTGAAGTTCCACCAAGTGTTCCACTTGCATGAAGGCTGTGATGTGCCTGCTAGAGAAAGTCTATAATAGATAAGCTTTGTTCAGGCAAAAGTTATAATGCTCTTGGCTGTGAGGTCAATTTTAATGAATCAACAATAGTATATTAAAAAGGTGTTTTTAAACAGAATCATACATGAAACAAGGTTATGTATTGATTGGTTGAAAACAGTGTTGTGATCAGATGTAAACTCCCATGAGTTTAACCCTGTGTTTTTCCTGGGAGCATTAGTTCATTATTCACTAAGTCAGCATTGTGGTGACTTTATAGAACATAACTACCACAATGAGACTTGACTGTATCACTGGACATAGTAATGCCTTGCAGATAAGGAAACCTTGTGTTCAGGCCTCAAAGGAAGGACAAAACTTCATTCAATTTGTACAGCACGTAATAACAACAGTAACTAGAATTTATTGAGCTTTAATGTGTATCCG
This sequence comes from Myotis davidii, assembly GCF_000327345.1. NCBI lineage: Eukaryota > Metazoa > Chordata > Mammalia > Chiroptera > Vespertilionidae > Myotis > Myotis davidii. Next base: position 1,953,397 of record NW_006294339.1, on the reverse strand, counting down.
GCACTATACTAAGTACTTTTACATGTGTTACCTCATTTGATTCTTTCAACATGAAGTGTATTGTCCCTTTTTTAAAAAAATAGAGAATAGCTCTGATGATCAGAATGGTTAAGTGACTGGCCAAAATCACAAAGCTAGAAGAGCTGGAATTCAGGCCTGAACAGCCTGGCTCTGTTCTAGGTGATACGTGTTCATGAACGGCTGGGCCATATCCTGAACTGGGCCTTGTAAATCGCAGTTCCCCACTCCACACTGTCCTAGGCTGCCTCGCGAGGCTAACGCTGCCATTTTCCCCCACAGGACTGGACTGACTATGACGAAAAGGCCCAGGAGTCTGTGGGAATTTACGAGGTCGCCCACCAGTTTGTGAAGTGCTGAGCCCTCTTCCTGTACACTTGCCTCTAAGAACTGAGAAGGGACAACCAAGCAGCAGAGCCCACTGAAGCTGGTCCCTCATCCCTTGTCTCCTGGCAGCTGTCCAAGCCCTCACAGTCTGCATGCTGGGCTGTCACAGCTTCCCAGGCCCCACCAATAAAGCCTGTTTGTGCTGTACTCATGCACTGAGGTAGAGTCAGGTAGCAGCCACACCCCCAACAAATGAGAATCCGTATTAGAGGTCTTATACTGTTTCCTGACACCTTCCCACAATATAGAATCTTACACCTGATGCTTTGCAAACTATGCAGGAGCACACAGCTGCTAAGGGCTCTCTAGCCATGAGGAGTGGGCGCATCAACCCAGAAAACCAGAGGTGTCAAGGCCAATAGTATGCAATGCAGCTGAGCCTATAGCATGATACCATGAGCCAATAATCCTGAGCCAAAACACTGCATTGATTAGCGTGGCTCTTAAGTAAATGCAGGCATCCCTGTTAGCTGGTGTCACTTCATATTCTAGGGATAAAAGGGACTGTAGAGGTCAGCCGTCCAGTCCTGGCAAGGTTCTGCTCTCAAATTCTGGCCAGGTGGTCATTAGGTCTCGGCTCACCTGCCACACGGAAGTCACTATGAAAGTTCTTATATTCAGTCAGCATCTATGCCCCAGGTAGCTCCTGGTCCTGTTTTGTCCCCGCTGTGGTCGCCCTTCTGTGTGCTGTCCCCCAGGCAGCCCTGTGGAGGTATGAAGAGCCCCTACCCAGTGGACAGAGCTGTTTAATGCAGTTAGGTCCACGAGGCATACTCATGCCTTCCCACCAGTGAGCCATTTGGAAAACTTGTTACAAGAAACCTTATTTATCCAGTGTTCTACTGGAGTCAGGAATTCTTAAGTGAAATATCTTCATTTTCTGAATGGCCCACTGGGGATGGGTCTGCCCACTCCTGGTAGGTTGTGGGCACTAGGTAGGGGGATCCTCCAATTTAAGGGAAAGGTGGCTGCATCCAAGAGGTGAAGAGGTGCTGACCTTGTCCCCTCCCCAGTCTGGCAGCTACTTGTTTCGTCTAGGTCGGATATTCCTGGCTCCCTCGGCCTCTTTTTTGTACCTGACAACAGCCTTTCTTCAGCCCTCGCTAAGCCAGCAGGCCGTCTAGCCCCCTACCCACTAGGTCCAGTCCACTGCCCGGCCTGAAAGCAAGTCAGTGGAAGTAATGGGCTGGGGAAGCAGCCTTTCCAGTTTCAGTCTCTACCAGCCAGTGTGTTAAGTTCATAAAGACAAACACTAAGAGGATCAATAGCTTTTGTTTATACTTTAAATTGCTTTCTCATCTTTCAGGAGGTAAAAGAATCCAAAAAAAAATTATTAATTAAAAGGGAAAAATAAAGTAGATTATGTCAGTCGATGCAACAATTAAATTTTATTTCTGCTTCAACAATAAATACACCTGAGTTATTTTTCCAAATCCTCCCCTCCTGATCAAATGCCCTTAAAATTGAAATCTCATATTATCTTTCATTGTGATCTAATTGCACTTGGAAATTACATGTTTAGTTTTAAAACCATGATTTTAAACCTCAGGCTTCACATTGGCCGCTGATTAGTTCCAATAGTCACAGAATAGCACCTATTGGCTACATAGGCCTCAATTTTCATGTAGATGAAGCAGTGGAGGCTTTTAACCCGCCCAGAAGCTAAGTTTTGATGGATTTGCCTTCCATGGCATCAAACATGTCTTCCAAGGCTTTCTGCACACATTGGAGAAACTCCCGAGAATTGCGGCTTGTGTAGGAGGAGACGTTGCAGCCTATCCAGTTGTCATGAACAGCATACCCAACACCAAAGCCATCAGGGACCACGGGGGCAAAGCCACCAATGTTCACTGCTGGGCTGGTCAGTGTGCTAGTGGACAGGATGTTGTGGTTTATCTGCCCATATGCAGGGTCCAGATACAGCTCAGGCAGGGCAATCCCTTTGGCTGCTGTCAGGTACCGCAGAGCAAATAAGTGTCGGTCAAAACCCTGGCCTGTGAGAGAGAAAAACAGTCAAAATCGCAGAACTGAAAGAACCTCAGTAAACCTTCCCACCATGTAGGAATCCCCTTCGCAACATCCTTGAGAGTGGAAGAGGGTCGTCTACCTCTGCATGCACACCTCCAGCTCACTAGCTTCTGGAGCAGTTCATTCTAGAATGTTTTCTTAAGAAAAAACTCAACAGCTGAGTCAAAAATGAGCCTAAAATAAAAGTATGATTTTACAAAGTCTGAAACTAAGTCAATTTAGTCAAGAAAAGTACATGAGAGCTCTGGACGCAAAAACAGGTAAAAGACACAGTCCAAGTCAAGTGTCAAAGACAATGAGTCAGTGGAACAAAACAAAGTTCTCATCGCATCTTTACTGCTAATTTGCTATGTAAGCTTGGGCCAGCGGCCTCAGTTGCCTGCCTATAAAATGGGGAAGGATGAGACCAGAATGTCATGGAGGTCCCTTTTAGTTCCAGGACTTTTTCTGCATGAGAGGATTGGATTATGTGATCCTCCAGGTCCTTTCCAGGTCTCAATTTTTGCCACAACGAGGCAAAGCAGACAGACACTTAGATTTGGGGAAAGCTAAGGTGACCTATTTACAAGGAGCCGACACACTACACCTGAGATGAAGTAAGAGGGCCTGTGGGCTTAGAAATCCTAATTGTCACACTGAGTCTAATGGCTAATAAATAATAGAATCATGTGTCACAGCTGAAAGTGATCTTCATTGAGGATAATGTTAGATGTATTTCCCCATCCCTGCTTAGGAGAACATTCTGATCCCCAGTGGCTCGCCTGGCTATTCAGACTATTAGGGTAGAAAAAATAATCATGTGGTAGCTGGCAGATGGCTACAATCTAGTGAAGAGGTAGAAATCAGATGTGGGGTAGAATATTCTGGAGGCCTACCCCAGTGCAGAGGGCTACAAGACCCAAGGACATGCGCCCCGTCTCACCCATGGCCGCTTCTTTGGTCAGCTGCCCGTGGTATCTGGAGCACTCGGCCATCATCTGCTTAAGCTCTCCAGCACTGTGCTTGGAAGGTTCCCTGACAAAGGCCTCGGAGCACCTCTTTGTGAAGATGGAGGCAGGGCGGATGGTCTCGGTGCGGCCGTGCTTGAACGCTGCAGTGCTGCAGGACTCGTAGGTGGCCACCGTCTGCCCATACTGCCGCAGAAAGGCCATCTGGAAGGCCAGCTGAGCCACCGAGTCAGGGCTCAGCTTCTGCTTCTTCAAGAATTCTTTTCCTCCTCTCTGAAACTGGATGCAGTCAATGGTGAGGGTTTTCATGGTGGCATCAAACTTTTCCTTAGCAGCAATGATGCCAGTCTTTAAGGCATCGTTCAGCTTGAAGCTGAGCTTCTGCACAGCAGCAGAGGAGTCAGTGCTGGCCGGCTGGCTCTGTGGAGTGATGGCGGGGGCCTGAGTGCTGTCTTTAAACACCTCATTGAAAAACCTGAGCACTGCAACCCCATCGCCCCAAGCATGCTCAAAATGGACAGCGGCAGTGCCGTCCTTGGCTATAATGAGGTTAAAGGATTTATCATACCAGCGGTTTGTGCCGTCGCCATGCAGCATGGTGTGGGACAAGTGGATAAGGTCCTTAATGGGGAAGTCATCGAGGCAGAGACAGAACACAGCAGAGTCCACTTTCCTCAGGGTCTCCCACCTCCGTGGCAGGGCTAAGGAGCAGCGAGCTGAGTGGTAAGGAGCAGTGAGCAGGTGGGTAGTAAGGAGCGAGGGGTCCTGGACTGCGAGGGGGATGTCCGACTGCCAGCGTAGGTCCTGGACTGCGAGAGGACACAGGCCAGGCTGAGGGGACCACCCCCTTCCAGTGCTCAAATTTTGTGCCCTGGGCCTCTAGTACTATTATAACCCTCATGTTATAGGTAACTGAAGTATCTCATCCAAGTGGACAAGGTGCTCAATGGGGAAGTCGAGGCAGAGACAGAACACAGCAGAGTCCACTTTCCTCAGGGTCTCCTCGTTGCCAGCACTCACCAGCTTCTGCCTGAGCTCTGCCCAGATATCTCGGTTCTCACTGGGCAGATATGCCAGTGGGAACTCGGGGGCAGGGCTATTGTCTGAGAGAATGTACTTCAGATGAGCCTGGATTTCAGAGGCGCTCACAATGTTGCCATTTTGATCCAGGACATCAAAGACATAGAAATGTCCTTTTCTTAGGACCAGGAGGTGTCTGGCCTTGTCATCAGTGAAGAGTTCATCCCGGCTGGGTCTGGGTAAACGAGTTGAATTGAAAAGCCGAAAATACTGAGACATATCCAGTGGATATGCATTGACCAAGTAGGCACCATACCAAGACAGAGAGGAAGGCACAAAGCGTATGAGCTTCTTGAAGGTATCAGTGTCACTCTTGGCAGGGTTCAAGTGGAACACTTCTGGTTCCAAAAGGCCAGCCGGGAGTGTCTTCAGAAACCGGATGGCAGAAACCGTCATGTTGGTCGCCCGGGTGAGCTGGTCATTATACTCAGACTTTGGGTCAGGGTTGAATGACATAAATGGATTAAAGTTCAAGACAATGGGGTCTCGAGCAGTTAAGTACATATCAAACCAGGGGCCTAAAACATAAAAATAAAAACATAAAAAGGTAATGCAGTCCCTAAAAATAAAACTTGAGAAAGAAAAAAAATAAGTCAAACATATGCAGAAGAAATGACAATTCCTCCAGAGGGAGGAATTTCCAGATTATTTTTTTGTTGTGCAATAATTCACGTTGTATAAACAGGATCATACACTATTTGGTCTTTTACATCTGGCTTCTATTACTTACAATAATGTTCCTGAGGTTCATCAATGTTGTAACATGTGGCAGTTCTGCATTTCTTTTTATTACTGAATAATGTCCCATTATATAGATATAGCACATTTGTCATCAGTTGATCGACATTTGTGTTGTTTCCACTTTTTGGTTATTATGAATTCTCTTGGGGATATAAACTAGGAGTAGAATTGCTGGTCATGTGTTAAACCTTTTTTTAAAAAATACATTTTATTGATTTTTTTACAGAGAGGAAGGGAGAAGGATAGAGAGTTAGAAACATCGATCAGCTGCCTCCCGCACAATCCCCACTGGGGATGTGCCCGCAACCAAGGTACATGCCCCTGACCAGAATTGACCCTGGGACCCTTGAGTCCGCAGGCCGACGCTCTATCCACTGAGCCAAACCAATCAGGGCTGTGTTAAACCTTTTGAGGAACTGCTACGGTCTTTCCCAAAGTATCTGCACCATTACCACCAGCAGTATATGAGGGTTCCAATTTCTCCACATTCTTGGCAACATTTATTGTTTGTCTTTTTGACTGGAGCCAGTCTGGTGGGTAACCATTATCGTGGTTTTGATTTGCATTTCCCTAATGTCTATTAATTGCCTTTTCTTCCTCATTCTCTTTCCTTTCTTGATTCTTAAAGGAATAGAATACAATAATAGCTCACTTGCATTCATGCTGGAACAGAATAGTTGTTAATTCCCAGACCATCTCCTTAAGTTTCCCTTGTTTTTTTCTCTTCAGGGACAACACTCACATTGACTATCTCCCTAATGCGGGGGAAAGTCTTCACCATCATTCTGTGTACTGTGTTCACTTATGCACTTCCTCTTTTAGGAAATGCTCGAAAAGCAACTAGAAGTAACAATGAGTTTATGTGGCCCACTCAAACTAGTTCTCTGCATCCCAGTGGATGTTTTGCTTGTGAAAATTCCAAAAGCAGTATTTTATCAAGAAATGTGTCTTCAAGGGAAACTCCTGCCAGTATTAGCAAGCATGGGTAAACTCTACTACAAGGACCATTTTCCATTGGAAAAAATAATTTCCACATGTAAAGCACTGGGGAAAGGATTAATAAACACTCATTTATCTCTTATTCATTTGTTGGTCCATTTATTCCATTTCATTCCTTGAGAATAAGTGTGGAGAATCAGGCCCTGGTCCAGAGAAGAACAGGACATGGATTTTGATTTAGAAGAACTATGGTGAAGGAGACAAACAGAATAAAAACATAATGCAATGCACTAAAATGGTAAGGGAAAAGACATACTGGGGGGTGAGGATATATTTGATGGAAAAAGACATGAATTTATGCCTCTGATCCCTTCAGTAAAATAATTTTAAGGAGACATAAACCAATAAGGCAAAGAAAATAAAAAAGAGCAAATATTAGAAGTTGATGCCCTAGCCAGTTTGGCTCAGTGGATAGAGCGTCAGCCTGCAGACTGATGGGTCCCAGGTTCGATTCCAGTCAAGAGCACAGGCCTGGTTTGTGGGCTTCATCCCTGGTGGGGGGCAGGGTATACAGGAGGCAGCCCATCAATGATTCTCTCTCATCATTGATGTTTCTCTCTCTCTCTCCCTCTCTGAAATCATTAAAAATATTTTTTAAAAAGATGAAAAGCATTTAAGCAACTGGTAATGACTAAAGCAGACTCAAGAAAGCCAACACTAAGTTGAGAGCAGAGAAAGCCAAGAAACAATATTTACAAAGCAGAACCCCTACAGCAAGCATGTCAAACTCGAAGGCTAACACGGGCCAAATAAACGAGGCATGCAGTCCCCGGACAGTGAGTTTGACATGCTTGCCCTAGAGAGCTCAGGAATTGGCAGCCTAGACATATCTGATTGAAAAACTACTTAATTAGACCCACACATAGGACGCCCCAGATATTCTCTGGCAAAAGTTAAATTGTGGGATATAGATCTGTGGAGATCTCAAGCCTTTTCCTTTATCCCACTTCTACAACACTAGTGACCAGGAAAATACCTTTTGTCAGTTTTCTGGAAAAGCCTTCCCTGGGAGCCTAAAACACAAACACTAACGTTAGGGACACTCGAGGAAATGATTTAGCCACATCACATACAATGAAGCTGTGACAAGCCCCACCCCCATCCACAGAGCTCCCAATAGCTTGTTAATATTTCATCCATATCCAAGACAACAGAGAAGGATAGAAAGCATCTGAAAAAAGGGGGCAAGACAAACAGGAGAAAAGCAACTTGGATACAGACTATGAAGAAAGATGAAAACTTAAAAGAAATTCCCAGATAAACTATTAAGCACATGGAAAGCTAAACATAAGAAAGTATAAAATAATTAACTTCAGAGAAAACAAAAAGTTTATCCGGGAAAGAAAATAAACAATCCCAATGTGCTACACAACTCACCTGACAATAGCAATTACATGATCCTAATAGTATAAATACTAAGCTAAGTTTTGTGCAGTGGCCGTATCGTAGCCAATGAGGTTTATCTGAGGCACAATTATTGCTATGCTGTGCACTATACTGTGCAAATGAGGGGAAAGGAAATGGGTGTGTATGTGGTAGGGATATAAGAGACTGATCAATTCTAATCCTCTATAGTGAGATGTCAATAGACAATGCCTAAATCAAAAGAAGTTAAATTGCAGTAATATATAATTTAGAGAATAATGATACATAGTTCAAAAGAATCAGAGAGCAGCTGAAAGTAAGAAGTGGGAAATTAGGGGTCAGGAAATCGCTGTTTTTCCTAATAAGCCATATCGAACTATTTGATTTTTTAAATTATGTGCATCTATATATAACCTTATAAAAAATATAAACTAAACTAAACGAAGTGTTGTGAAACAGAGTTGGAAGCAACAAACTCTGAATGGAAAGGGAGAAGGACAGAAAGGTTTCATACCAAAAAATCATCCTACCTGGTTCTTTTCTTTTTTTCATTGAGCATATAATTAGCATAAAAGATTATACCAGTTTCAGGTGTACAATATAATAATTCTATATTTGTATATACTGTGATATTGTGAAATGATCACCACACTAGTCTAGTTAACACCCATCACCATACACAATTATATATTTATTTTCCTTATGATGAGAATTTTTAAGATGTACACTTTCAGCAACTTTATAATACAGTATTATTAACTATCGTCATCATCGTGTACCTTACATCCCCATGACTTATTTACTTTATAACTGGAAGTTTGTACCTTTTGATCCCCTTCACCCACTTCAACCACTCCCCAACCCCTGCCTCTGACAATCACCGTACCTGAGTCTTAAAGGAAGAAATTTCCAGGTAACAAATGGCAGTGTATATAACATGGATAAAGGCACAGAAGAATGAAAGAATTAATGGGTTGAGGGAACAAGTTGTTTAGTTTTGTTGAAGCATGAAATGTGTCAAAGAGAATAGTAAGAGAAAAGGCTGGACTGTGAAGGTTCCAGGGGTGGGCAAACTTTTTGACTCGAGGGCCACAATGGGTTCTTAAACTGGACCGGAGGGCCAGAACAAAGCATGGATGGAGTGTTTGTGTGAACTAATATAAATTCAAAGTAAACATCATTACATAAAAGGGTACAGTCTTTTTTTTTTTAGTTTTATTCATTTCAAACAGGCCGTATCCGGCCTGCGGGCCGTAGTTTGCCCACGGCTGATCTAGAATGATACATGTAGGGACTTAATCCTGCATGCATCCTTTTCAGACAGACCAATGATTAGGTTCTGTCTTGATCCCATCTATACAGGAAGCAAGCGGCTGCTCTTCAGCACGAATTCAGTCAACATCTTAGTGGAGGAAGAACTGAGCCTTAATCCTCAGGAGGAGAGGATGACACATTATTTCACTGCTGTCCCACGAAAAATATATTTGAGACCAAAACAGGAGAGAGCTGCCTTACTTTCAATTATGGGGGGCTCTTGGAAAAATTACACCCACAGCCCAGACTCCCTACCTGAAATGTAGCTCGTATGCTTATTCTGCTTGTCCTGAGCAACCAGCTGATTGTGCAATTCTTTTCCAATCCCATTTTCAAAATTCTTGCAAAATTCTTCTGTTTTCCTGAAATGTTTGAGAAAAGATAGAATCAAATAATGGCAGAAAATACATGATTTTTAGATTCATGGCCCAAAACTCATACACAGAGCTTTGAGTCCCCAATAGTATATCCCTAGAACCTAGGACTGAGATCAGAACAAGAATAAATCTAAAATGAATAAGACTAGGAGATGTTTTTCAAATAACTGACTGGGAAGATCAATCAACATCTCATAAAACTATCTGTAATCTAGGAGGCAGTTTGGCATGGAGAAAATGATATAAGCTTTGGGGTATAAAAGAGCTAAGTTTGAATTGTAGCTCTGTCGCTTTCAAACTGTGACCTTAACCAAGTTACTTGATCTGACTTTCAGTTTCTTCATGTGTAAAATAGAGATAATATACCAACTTATAATATTAAAACATATTTATAAAGCTAAGGATTTAGGATAGTTTGAAATATAATACTTAGTAACTGGTAGCTATTAAATTATTACCATCTCTAGAGAAGCTTCAAGTGACTAATAAGGAATACTTAAAAGTAGAGGACTAGATTATGAACAGTTCATCTATGTTTTTCCATCACTGTTCAGTGAAGGATTTTGTGATTTTAATGACAATGCCCATTATCTGCACGAAAAATTCCCATCATGGATAAAGAGTACTACAGTAGAATGTTAGAGCTTAATGCAACCCACTTTTTGGCAATAGCCAGTATTATTTTCCGATTCTATACTGTATTAGTTTCCTAGGACTGCCATAACAAAGTAGCACAAATTGGATAGCTTAAAACAATAGGAATTTATTTTCTCACTAGAGGCCCAATGTACAAAATTTGTGCAAAGGGCTCGGCCCTCACAGCCGCGGCGGCTTGCCTCAGCCCTTGCAGCCCCAGCTTAGCCCGGAAGGTCGTTTAGCTGTCTGGTCTAATTTGCTAATGAAAGTGAGATAGTATGTCCTTGTTGAAATGTACCCAGGATTTGTTTTAACGGGGTATGGTAAGCTTACAGACATTAAGAGGATTGTTTTTGAAGGAAGGGTTTATTACTTACTAGAGGCCCGATGGACGAAATTTGTGCAAAGGGCTCGGCCCTCACAGCCGCGGCGGCTTGCCTCAGCCCTTGCAGCCCCAGCTTAGCCCGGAAGGTCGTTTAGCTGTCTGGTCTAATTAGCATGTTATGCTTTTATTATTATACATAGTTCTGGAGGCTAGAAGTACAAAATCAAGGTATTAACAGGACCATATTCTCTCAGAAGACTCTAGGGGAGAATGTATTCCATGCCTTCCTCTTGGTTTCTGGTGTCACCAGCTATCCTTGGTTTTATCCTCAGCATTCCTTGGTTTGTTGGCACACTCCAATCTCTGCCTCCATCATCACATGGCTGTCTCTGTGTCTCCTCTTCTTATAAGAATATCAGTCTCCTTGGATTAAGGACCCACCCTACTCCAGTAGGATCTCATCTTTTTTTTTTAATCCTCACTCTAGGACAGCGGTCGCCAACCTTTCGGACCTCACAGACCACCGGTTGGTGACCGCTGCTCTAGGATATGTTATTACTGGTTTTAGAGAGAGAGGAAGAAAGAGGGAGGAAGCGGGAGAGATATATTGATGTGTGAGAGAAACATTGACTGGCTGCCTCCCATATGTGCTGAGACTGTGGATTGAACCCACACCCTGTGTATGTGCCAGAAATCAAACCCACAACCTTTCTGTGCACAGAACAATGTTCCAACCCAGCCACACTGATCAGGACTGATCTCATCTTAATTACAACTGTAACATGCTTACTTCTAATTAACGTTATAGTATACTGAGGTTCCAAAGAGAGCATGGATTTTGGGGTCACACTATCCAATCCAGTGCACATGCTCACCAAGCAAACTTCTGGTCTGCCATATGCTCTCCTCAATGTACCTCCCTACCAGGAGCACATGCCTTCTGCAAATGACCAGCACCAGCTGGCCTCCCAGGTACTCCTTCCAAGATGCAGTACAAACTTCTCATTCTGGCTTATAAACCATCATCTGTTGAGTCTGGTTAGAGAGACTTGGTCAGCCCTTCATCAGGTTCCTGGAGACCCAATCAAATCACAGATACTTCCTGAAGCACAGTCTACCATTATTTGTCAGCTTCTCTTGAACCACCTAACCATGGTCATTCAGGGTTGTCAGCATTTACCTGTACTGCCCATCATCCAAGAGAGGCTTCTGTGCACTGAGGTATCTTCTAATGGTGTCTTCAAGTTTGGGAACAGGCAGCCTGAGGAGAAAGCAAGGTCCATGTAGGTGACAATATGTGAAACAGGTTATTAGCTTCACAATCCAAACTAATAACTGAATAACTACCTTCCAAAAAAACCAATAATGGAAGCCACAGACAAATCCGAATTGATGGATTTACAATGATAACTATATTTTAAGTAAAATAATTTTTAATGTATTAATGATGAATTTTATAAGCTAAATTGGTAAATATACTAGTAGATTCAAAATGGGGAAGCAGGAGCTGCCCCAAATCTTCCAATTTCCTAGTTACAACTACAATACCTGTCCTATACCTGTATTGGAAATGATTTGAATTCTACTCTTAGTTTGAACTGAATTTTTCTCCCCCAAGATTAAAAAAAAAGTTCTATTTTTAAATGTGCTTGTGTATTCAGATTCCTACAAAAGTGAAACACAGGTCTGTCCAAGGGCCAGCCATATGGGGTCGACGATCAAGCCCTGCCCAGCCACCAGGAGTTGTGAGGAAGAGCCAGACCTTCCAGAGTGCTATTTATTCATCATTCTCTACCAGTAGATTTCCAGTGATGGCTATGGTGATGAAGTTACTGGTCCATATTGAAATTAAAACACATGGACAGTATGGTGAGGTACTTTCTTTTTCACATCAATAATTTTATTGAAAGATATATCCCCTAGTACCAAAACTTAATTTGTTAGGTTATCTCTGCCAACTCAAATTAACAACGACATATTCAAATTATCTAAATATAGTGGCCGTTTAGGAAAACTGGAAAGTTATCCATAAAATGTAGCTTGAACCATCAGAAGTGAAATGATGGCCATCTAGAAAGCAGGAAGCAGGCCCTTACCAGATACTTAATCTGCCAGTACTTTGATCTGGGACTTCCTAACCTCCAAAACTTTTCGGAATAAATCTCTATTGTTTATGTCACCCAGTCTATAGCCACCCAAAGGGACTATGAGAGGCAGCCTTCAAAATGACACTTCAGTCACAGTCTGACTGTTATTGTTGGGATAGCTTACATTAGAAATACCCACCTGAGATATGTCAACCTCATTAATTATCTATTTATATAAAGAGCGAGGGTCCAGAAAGACCAAAGGCTCGACCAAGTGGTCAAGGGACTGGCAAGCCCGCTGAACTCCGTGAGGTTCCTGGGGCCGAGGGTGCAGAATGGGAGTGCGGGCGTGTGGGTGTGTGCATGAGCATGGACCCGAGCGAGTGACACACACTCACACGCCCGCACCCACAGGGACCTCGGCCGTGCCACCCGCGACTCCCTGGACTTCACCCTCCAGCCCGGATCCTCCTGGCCCCGCCTCCCGTAGGTTCGGGCGGGAGTCAATCTGGGGAAACTTTCTCAGACTTGCTTGGTGCTGGGACTGGATGCATCCAAGCTCACAGCAGGCTCCACAGAGGTTCCTAGTGGCCAAGGGTGCAGAGCGGGTGAAGGCGTGTGGGTGTGTGCATGAGCGTTGGACGCTAGCAACACACACTCACACGCCCGCACCCACACAGGGCCCTCGGCCGCGCCACCCGTGCTTCCCTGGACTTCAGCCTCCAGCCTGGACCCTCCAGGCCCCGCACCCCCGGGTCGCTCAAGTTCAGCAAGAGTTTGGGATTTGCCCAAGGCGCAATGAACACTTAACCCGTTTGTAGGAGTGTAATCTGATTTAAAACCATTGGACTAAACAAACTGAAGCACTTTCTAGAAAGTCAATTTAGAAATGTGGGTCAAAATTCAAGTGAATTAGCTTTGGGCCAGGAGTTCCATGTCTGTGAATGTGTCCTAAGTAAACAGTCAAATAAGCAGTTATGTTTCCTGTAGTTGTTGATGCCCCGGGAAACCGGAAACAGTGGAGGGCAGGGGAAGCTCAGAAGAGGGCATGTGTATTTATATGTATGTATATTTTATATGTCAGAGAAATAATAGTTTTAAAAATAGTGATTCTTCCTGAGCTCTACAATTGTGAGTGCTAGCAAATTGTGTTTCAGGTATGACAGGTGTCCTTTGGTGCCCCATACACACAGACATCCTTGCCTGTGGGACAGCCTGAACCTTTGCCGCACCTGCTCCTCTCTGCTGTGACAATGGCCCAATCAGAAATTCTCTTTTATTGGGCTGGTTTCCTTTTCTCCTTTGCCCAAACCATGCCTTTCCAACAAAAGAATATTAACCAAGCAATCCTAACAAGTTTTGTGTGACAAATTCTTATCTATACTAATAAAAGGGTAATATGCTAATTAGACCGGACATTTTCTGGACATCCTTCCAGAAAATTATGGTGAGGTGGTCTGGGGAAACTTTCTTGTTAGGGGCGACCAGGCCTGCAGGGGAGGGCAGTTGGGGCAACCCGGCCTGCAGGGGAGGGCAGTTAGGGGTGACCAGGCAGGCAGATAGGTGAGCGGTTAGGAGCCAGCAGTCCCAGATTATTAGAAGGATGTCTGACTGCCGGTTTAGGCCCAATCCCATAGTGAGACATCCTCTGAGAGGTCCCGGAATGGAGAGGGTTCAGGCTGGGCTGAGGGACCTGCCCCCCCTCCCGCACGAATTTCATGCACCAGGCCTCTAGTCTATATATAAAAGGCTAATATGCAAAGTGTCCCCTCAGGAGTTCGACCAGAGACCGAGAGTTTGATTGCTCGCTATGATGTGTGCTGACCACCAGGGGGCGGCACAGAATGAAGGAAGGCCCTGGCCGGCAGCTGGAAGGCCCTGATTGGCCCTAATCACCAGCCAGGCCTAGAGACCCTACCTGTGCATGAATTTCATACACTGGGCCTCTAGTCTTACATAATAAAATGTAGCTTAAAACCTTACTATAAATAAGATGTACTGTGGTTCTTCAGTTTATTTTCAATGCATGCTTATCCAAAAAAAAAAAAAATGGTGTAAAAAGTAAATCTGAATTATTTATAGCCATTATGAACTTAGGCTGAACTGAATAACCATTCATGACACTTTACAACTGTAGATCCCCTTACATTGGTAAACTTACACAGAAAATTCCAAATACTAGCTCAACTACCTCATAAGTACAAAGTTACCCAAGACTTTTCTCAAAACTTTGTTTTGACACAGAAGGAACATTAATGAAAATTTACCTTCTTTTTAAACAAAATTCTAAATTAGAGGCAATGGCAGTTTTGTAAAAACAGTGCTTATTAAAAATTCTGGAGTCTTAATTCTAGCCTGAACTTACTTTAGTAGGGAAGTTTTCAGAGTCGTGACTTATATCTTAGTTAATACAATAGAAACTGAACTTTCTCAATGGAATTACACTGAGGCAATACAGATTCTGTATAACGATTTTTATCAGACACAAAAACCACCTGTTTTCTATTAAAAAACAACCAAACATTAAAGATAACATAACCAATATTCCAAATTTACCAGGTCTATATTTTTGCCTTATATAAAATGCCTTAATCGTAAATGCCAAATAACAATCAGTCCACATCAATGGATTATCTAATATTTTGCAGATGATGACTATGGTTATGAAGTTACTAGTTCACAGTGAAATGAAAAAAACAAGAACAGAACAGTGAGCTTTTAACAAAGCTAAATTTTCTTAATTTAGAAGTCTTCCCTTAAGGCTGAGACGGTTACTTTATTTTTTGGATACGGGATGAGAGTCATTAAAAGTCCTTTCTTTTAAGAAATAACGTTGAGCCCAGCCAGAGTGGCTAGGTGGTTGAGCGTCGACCTCTAAACCAGAAGGTCATGGTTTGATTCACGGTCAGGGCATATGCCTGGATTGCAGACTCGATCCCAGGTATGGGGTGTCCAGGAGACAGCCGATCAATGATTCTCTCTCATCATTGATCTCTCTCCGCACCCCCTTCCTCTCTGAAATCAATTAAAAAATATTTTTAAATAACATTGATAACTATTTCTCCCCATAATTTTAATGACCTGTTAAGCCTAAAAGTATAAGAACTACTGACAGTAGAAAGAGAATGAAATTTAGACTCTGACCTAGCCTTGAGTCCCAGCTCAGTCACTTAATTTCTAGTTACATGGTTATAGGTGGCAAATTACTCAATCTTTCCCACACTCCATTTCTGATCTATGAACTGGAAAGAAGAATTGCCTTAAGGACATCTGAAATCCTACTGTCAAGTTCCAACCTCGCCTCCGCCCCCCCACTCCAGCACAAGTTTATCACTAACATGACTAGAATATGGAAAGGTTACATTCACAGCCCTTGGAATCTCACAGATCGTGTTTTGCAGCCTGTATTCTGTCACTTGTTATCCATATGCTCCTGGACAAATTTCTTTGCTCTTTGGTCCTCCTTTCTCCACTTATTTAGTAATAGCCCACTGGGCTATTGTGAGAATTAAATGAAATTATATATATGAACTTAGGAGGGTATCTGACATATAATAAGCACTGTCTATTTAGAGACATCCAGATACTTATTCATAGCTATAAATAG
The DNA here is from genome assembly GCF_000327345.1 of Myotis davidii. NCBI lineage: Eukaryota > Metazoa > Chordata > Mammalia > Chiroptera > Vespertilionidae > Myotis > Myotis davidii. Next base: position 1,937,486 of record NW_006294339.1, on the reverse strand, counting down.
CTAATTCAATCTCCTTTCCATTCCCTCCTAGTTCCCTGCTTCCCTACTTCAATACCTTCCACCTTAGGCACAAAGCCTATCTGCTATTATTTTCTCCCATCTGCTCAGCAACATCCAGTTTGGCCCCATGTAACTATTATTCTTTACTAGCCACTTCCACTATACCTTTAACCCCCATTGTGTTCTGAAAATCATATTCTATAATTAAATCCTTAATTATATTCTATAATTATATTCTATAATTGCTTTGTCTCCCTCCTCACCTCTCTTAAAAATCTAACTACAGTCAGCCCTTTGTATCTGCAGGTTCCACAACCAATGGCAGAGCGAAAATATTGGGGAAAAAGGTAATGAATGTTGTGGACATGTACTCTATAGTTAGGCCTATGATGGTTGTGCAACTGTAGTAAACCTGTACAGACTTTTTTCCTTGTTCTTATTTCCTAAACCAGGTATGGGGAACAACTGGCCTGCAAAATCATTTGGACTGGCCCTGAAAGGCATTAGGGGTGAATTAATTAAATGTTTCATCAAATATAGCAGGCTAATTTTTAAGTTGATAATTTTGTATGGCCCTGGAATCTATATTATAAAAGGCCAGTGGCCTTAACGCTGTAACGACCAGTCACCAGGAGGTGCATTGATGGGTCTCGTGTCACAGCGAGTCTTGGGGACCTGCTGGCGCAGCGCATCTGAGTCTCGCGTGATTTCGTGCACTGGGCCTCTAGTCACGTTATAAATACCTAAATGGCCTTGGCAGGAAAAAGGTTCCCCACTCCTGCCCTAAATGATACAATGTAACAACTACTTATATATCACATTTTATGACATATTATAAGTAATCTAGAAGTGATTTAAAGTATACAAGAGGATGTGTACAGATTATATGTAAGTACTAGGCCATTTTATATAAAGGGCTTGTGCATCCTTGGATTTTGGTATTTGAGAGGAGTCCTGGAACCAATCCCCCTGTGGCTACCGAGAAAGCTATATTCTGAAAATACTTTCAAATTTCTCTCCAAAGAAAGCCACTCCCCAACTTCTAGGAAGGACTAGCACCCTCCTTACCCACACCACCTGCCATCAACATTAAACAAGTTTCTTTCCTCTCCAAGTCAATTATACAACCTTATCCGCATCCTCATCTGTTACTGCAAGCGGTGGTGGGTTTGGGGGTGAAGCCCTAATTTGTAGCATTTATCAATTTCTATAAATCTCTCTCCAAGCCAATTTCAAACTTCCGACATACTGTCACTGAAGGGGGAGCTGGGAAGAAATGCAGAGTTGGCTCTCATGATTATGGTAGCGTACAGGAAGAGGAGTTCACCACTCATTAGCAGTCCTCCTCTGAAACCTCTTCTCTGACCTCCCCTGGCACTCAGGTCAGCACAGAATAGGTACTTAATAAATGTATGTCAAATGAATTAGCTGATTACTCCTTCCTCTAACCCTCTGCCAATCCCAGGACCTTGTATTATTCTCTATCGCATTTAGTGGCATTTATGTATTTATGTTTCTTCCCCCCATCAAACTGCAGGCTGTGACATCCTTAAAGAATGTAGAAGATGGAGTTAGAAATTCTCTCCTCCCACCACTTCTTCTGAGTCACTTTTATGTCCTCTTGCCCTGAAAGTGCACATTTTCTCAAGACTGGGTTCTCTTCCCTCCCTTGACTAATCACTTTAAATATCAGCGATTTTCAACTGGTATACTACAACCATTTTTAAAACATGCAATATCTGACTATTTAGTAAGGGACACTGACCTCTTTTCCCTTAGATTGTCAAATAAAAAAATGACAACAGCTGGGCTGGAGTGGCTAAGTGGTTGAGCATCAACCTATGAACCAGGAGATCACGATTCAATTTCCGGTCAGGGCACATGCCCAGGTTTCGGGCTGGTTCCCCATTGTGGGGCATGCAGAAGGCAGCCAATCAATGATTCTCTCTCATCATTTATGTTTCTCTCCCCCTCTCCCTTCATCTCTGAAATAAAAATATTTTTAATGATAATAGCCAATACAATAGCTGTCTGGTGTGAATGAAAAAGAATTACAGCTATTTTTTTGTCAGATTGGCAAAAAATATATTTTTGTTTATTGTGCCACAGAACTTTAGTAATTAGCTTATGTGTGTCATGAGATGAAAAAGGTTGAAAATCGCTGCTTTATGTGATAACTTTTATTCCAGATATAATGGGCAGGTTCTCTAGAATTCCAAGATAACGCCAGAGTTACCAACGTGTGGAGGATAACAGGTAAAAACAGTAATGTTCTGGCCCCAAAGGCATGCCCTTCAGATAGACAGTCTTAACATCTAGGATGAGTTTATCCCAATGATAACTATATTGTGTAAAAACACAAAAGGCTATTTAGCTGTGTTCTGAAGGAAGAATTTTTATCTACTGAGTACTTACTATGTGCCAGACTTTTTTACTAAGTGCTTTATATCAGGATATTTAATTCTAACAATCCTGACACAAAGATAATATTATCAACCCCAATTTTTTGGTTAGATGACTTGCACACAGCCATGCAGTTAGAAAGAAGTGAAGCTGGAATAAAAATCAGATCTGATTCCTGTCTCATGACCTTATAATGCCGCACCATAAAATGCGGCTTTCCACTTACACTTTACATGTAAATTATCTGTTTACCTGTCAAATCTCTCCCACTATATGGTAAGCTCCTCACTATGACTGATCAGTCTCCAAATCCACATAAATGTTTATCAAATTAATAATGTGAATGAGTAGGTCAGACTGATCCACCCTTTGTCTCCTCAGAACTTCCAGTTTATATTATGAAATTAACTGTTCAGTACATATCAACATAGCCCTTTAAAAATAACACCTGAGCACTGTATATGCCTGGTTTTCTCTAATTCTGAGATGGCAGCCAAGCACCCCCTCTCTGGAGAATGTAGGGTTGCTATTCATCACGTGGCCTCTTATGAGCTGCACATCAGCAATGCTTGTTTATCTATGGCCTGTTATTGCACTGAAGGCCCAGAAGAACCTCGTTTTGCCACATTCTTTGAAAACCATGCTAAGGTGAAGAGAGAATATGAAAAGCAATTCCTATGATCTCTAAGAGAATGTGAGTGAAATCGGCCTTCTGGTGATTGAGGCCTGAGATAGATAACTGGGGAACCGGCATACAAGCTCTAGAGCCGGCTCTGGAACTGGAGAGCTAGTTAACCAAGCTCCTTCTAGGCGTGAAGGCCACAGCTTCTGCCAACGACGACACTAATGTCTTATGCTTCATGGGAAAATACCTGGGAACAGAAGAGTAACACAAACTACCTGCAGCGCCAGCGTGTATGTCACAAGGAATTAGACAATCAGGCCCAGGAGGGGGAAGACCCATTGGAAACGCTGCTGACGTGTCAGGTGAATAGACCCAACATCTGGAGGCAACATAGCAAGTCTTCCCATTGTACGAGGCCCCCAAATCAGCTCCTTAAGAATCTTAATCGTCTCCATTTGTCAGAAGACTGCTTTCCTTCATTGGTGTGTGTACAAATAAATCTGTTTTTGCATTATAAAAAAATTAAAATAAGAATACCTAACTTAATTGGACACCTAAAAATAATTAAAATGGTGAATTTTATATTATGTATATCCTACCACACTAAAAAAAAAGAGCAAAGAAAAAACAATAACATCTAAAAACGAGCAAATAATAGTGCAAGGGTGAGTCCACAGCCACTTGGTCAATAGGCAGCAGTAATATCACAGGGATAAGAGGGAGGGAGATCCAGTTGGACCACTTAATACAAAGGGACCCCCTTTGCCAACTAATTGGGACAGGTCCCTATTTTAGGCATCTTACCTCACAGTGGCCCAATGAAATGTGTGGCCCATTCCTCCCTTACAGGGAAGAGCTGTGGCTCAGAGAAGTTAACGGAATTAATTGCCTTACGTTACAGAGTGTGAGATCCAGACTCTGAAACCAAGTTCTACCAGACTTCAAAGCCAGGGCTTTTCACTGAGTGTGACATCAAAATGAGTGTCAAAGATAACACATTTTACCAGTCTAGGACCTCAGAGAAAAAAGGAATCTTATTTTATCTAAACTCCGCTTTACAGCTGAGGCAATGAAGGCCTGGGGAGAGTTCTTGTTTTAAGTTACACGTGGGTGATGGCTCAGTGCTACTGTTTGTAGCTTCAAATTCCTACAGATTTTTGTATTGTGGGTTGGAGAAAATGATCCTGAATATTCTCCCCAGCTTTCTAATGCTAAAACAGACAATCCCTCTGATTCTGGGAAGTCAAGGATCCGTCTGCAGCCGGGCTTGGCAAATGCAGGCAGGTTCTGCCATGCCTCACCTTTCCCCCACTTACAGGCTCAGCTCACAGGCTGCCCAGGAGGAGGTGTGTCCCAGGCCTATCCCACAGGCGCAGAGTCACTTCTTCCTCTCCCCCTCCTTCCGGCCAAATTTAAAGGATGGGATGGGGGCTAGGTAATCTCGTCTTAATTTGTTTAGCTGTCCCCACTCTGTAATTTCCTAAGAACCGCCTTGATTTTCCTGAGAGGGTGGGGGTGGGCAGTGCTGATAATGGGCTCAGGGGTTCCTGGATGTGAAGAAAAACAGTAGTTGGGGGTGATGCCTGCCATGCAATCTTTGTTCTATTCGTGTGGTGGGGAACACTGGCCTCCAGCCCCTGGACAGGAGAGTCCTAATGGCAGTTTGGAGAGAGAACCATCTTTGATACGAATTTGGAATGCGGCACAGGAACTGGTGAATAGAGTTAAATCTGATTTCAGAGGGAGAAGGAGTTGGGGCAATTTCTCATATTGGAGAAGGAGATCTGGCAGCTCAGATGAAGGCTGGGAAGGTGGGAAAACTGGAGACTGAATGGAAGAAAATACTGGGTGAGGGAAAGGGAAAGATTTATTGGACTGTTTTCTTTCTTTCTTTTTTGTTATTTGTAAGAAAAGGTTTACTTAAAAAGTGACGGAGGCAAAAGGGCCCTTCCGGTTTAGGTGAGAGAAGGGTAAAGGTGGGGAGCCTGGAGGAGGAGGGGGCGGGAAGGCAAGGCGAGCTCCGGGAGGAGGGGCGCAGGGGCTGTGTTTCTAGGGGAGTGGCTCTGGGTGGAAGGTTCAGGCAGTTTCGGTGAGAGGAATGGAGAGGGTTTAAATCAGTGGGTCTCAACCTTCCTAATGCCGGGGCCCTTTAATACAGTTCCTCATGCTGTGGTGACTCCCAACCATAAAACTATTTTCGTTGCTACTTCATAACTATAATTTTGCTACTGTTATGAATCGTAATGTAAATATCTGATATGCAGGATGTATTTTCATTGTTACAAATTGAACATAATTAAAGCATAGTGATTAATCACAAAAACAATATGTAATTATATATGTGTTTTCCGATGGTCTTAGGCGACTCAGTTTGAGAATCGCTGGTTTAGGTGGCCTCCAGCTCTAGTCTGAGTGAGTCTCGGGGGGTTCTGGGGGGGTTCTGGGGTGGTGCCTAGAGCCCCCTGCGGGTGGGCGGAAGGTGCTGGGGTGGTGTGGTTAGGAGGATATTTGAGGGGGAGAGTGGAGGGCGATTTGATCGGGGCGAAAGGTGTTCCGGGGAAGACGGTCTGGCATGCTGAGGACTCGGGGAGTGAGATGGACACTCGAGTGGCGGGGGGCTGGGGGCGCTAAAAGGGCAGAGTGCTGCCGGCAAGGGAGGGGGCTCGGGGTCCTGAGCAACGGCGAGGAAGAAGGTGGGGTGTCGGGAGAAACTGGAGTAGGGGAACCCTCATGTATTCCACATTCCGGGCAGGCATGGGGGGCAGTCGTGAAAGCACGTCGGGGGCACCTTGGCTACTTTTCGGGGGGAAAATGTGAGGAGCTCTTCAGGTTTCTGGCTGGAAGCTGAGTTGCTGGGGAGAGTTCCAGAAGGTTCAACTGGATACTCGGGGAGCAATGGGACGTTCTCAGAATCTGCGCGTTCTGCGGTTCCGGGGCCAAGAGATTCTGACAGTGACCGGATTTCCGGGGGCGGGGAGGGCGTCCCAGGTGGGAGTGGGGGCCGGGAGTGCCCGGGGAAGACGGGGCCGACCCT
>NW_006294339.1:1928814-1931357 GCF_000327345.1 Myotis davidii | reverse complement strand
AGAGGCTCCGCCCACAGCCGGGCCCCGCCCACCGGCCCCAGAGCTCGGAACGTCCCGCCCACTGCCCGGCGAGCATGGTGCCACCTCCCAGCTCTGCCTGTCCGGTTCCCATCTCGAGGCGGCGGGAAACGGAGCCCTGAAACCGCTCTCTTCTCCTTTACTGGAGCAAGATAGGAACTAGAGCTGAAGAAAAGCCGGGGAAAGCTCTTGTAATCTAATAAACCTACAGTTGATCCAGACTCTACCCCTGGGAGATTGTGGACAAAATGTTAAACCACTAGTTCCTCCGCTGTGAGCTAGAGATCACGGTCTTCAGCGTGCCTCCCGCGGTCCCGGACAGGAAATGAGTTAACTGGGTATGGACAGTGCTGGCGCTGTTGGCAGTAAATGGTGACGGTTGTTGTTAGCAACTGTTTGTTACGTTTACCCAGCAGACGTCTGGCAAGATTAATGCCGCACAGCTGCCTGGTGAGCTCACCTGAGCGGGAATTACAGAAAATGTGTGCCAAGGCCAGAAACCATGGAGTCTCCCATCCAGCCACCTCGAATGTGCAGAAAGATCCTTAAAGCACGATTCCCTTCTGCTTGAACACTTTCCTCGGGTTGAACATTTCCAAAGACAGGAAGCTCGGCCTCGGGCTGCAGGGAGTCTCCCATGCTCAGTGGACTACATGAAGCTGCCTGTCACCACCACACATCACCTCCAAGTTTCCTTGCAACTCTGACTTTTAGATTATACAACTTGACCAAAGACTCATCCCTCAACCATCACAAAACAAACAACGTGGCCACATGCTAGTCCTTGCTGTCAGGTGCAGCATTAAATAAGCTCTGCTCCCATTTTACAGAAGAAGAAAGGGAAGCATCAAAATACATTATGTCATGCTGTCTGGCTTGAGGTACAGAATCCCAATCTGGAAACAGCCTTCCCTTAGCTCCAGCTCTCTATCATGGCCTTGTGGGTTTGAGGTACCAAGTACATTTGGTCTGGCTCATAACTGGCTAAACAGAGCCAGGAGCCAGAGCACCCTGGAAAAAGCGCTGGACTGGGAGTCAGAAGACCTGAGTTTTTATCTCAGCGCTGTCCTTGTCTAGTTAGGTAACTCCTGGTTCAACAGGAAGATCACTAGCCAGCTCTTTCATTCACACACTCCGTGGTGACTATACATACTTAAGACCTGAACATGAAACTCAAAAAATACTGAATATCTAATTTTCCCTTGACAGGAGAACAGACAGAGCTGACCCAAATCTAAAGCATCAATGCCAATTGCTGCAGTGTATTATAGGGCAGGAGGGAGAATATTAAATCCTTTAGAAAAAATCACTCCACCAAATCCAGACAGTTTTTAAAGGCTTGAAACCTGAGGCAAACATCAGGAGCTATGGAGAACTAAGGGCATCTGAGGACCTGGAAGAAAGTGGACCCAGTAGAAGAGCAGTGGCTCAATTCTAGAGACAAAGGGCCAAGGAATAGTGCCCATCCAGTAGAACAGCTAAAAGAGGGGCTCAAAAACCTTCTGCGGGTGCATGGCTGACAGGAACAAATCTAACCCCTCAGGCCAGTGCCCAAGGCCTTCTAATTCTGACTCCCACCTGCTCCTCCACTTCCCATCATATCACCCTAAGTACCCTATGACACAGTAACACCAGAACTACTCAAAATTCCCAGAAATTGTCCTTACTCCATGCCACACACCCCCTTTTTTTTTAGCTGTGCCTCTGGGATGTTCTTTTCATGCATCTATGCCTAGTACACTCCAACATCCTTCAAACCCCATTTTAAAATTTACAACCTCTTCAAAGTCTTCCTTAATCCTTATCCTTTCTCCCCCACAAAAACAAATTCCTTCCTCCATGATTCCACAGCACTTTTCATATCACTGTTATATATGTAAAACATAACTATGTTATGATTTATTTAAGTATCAGTTCATCTCTCACAATAAACTTTGAGGCTCTCCCAGGCAAGAATCTTGTTTTCATTTATGTACCCAGCTGTCTAGCACATGGCCTATCACGAATTAGTGCTTTCCTTTTTCCGTGTGATGGCCCTGGTGCCTATATCACATGGAAGATAACTATACGCTGGAAGACCAGAATACCACATTTTATTGTGGAAGGGTCAAGAACGTCCCTCTACTTAGAGAAAAATTATGAAGAATAAATTGTTTGTATTTAAGTAATCCCAGAGTTCTGCTGTGTTTCAAATTAACTCTGATAAAGCAGAACGTGGTGGCCAGGTTAAAGTAATCCTATCTAATAAAAGAGAAACATGGTAATTAGCATACGACCGCTACCCTTCCCATTGGCTAATCAGGGCAATATGCAAATTAACTGCCAGCCAAGATGGCGGCCGGCAGCCAGGCAGCTGGAAGGGAACATGAGGCTTGCTTGCTTCAGTGACGGAGGACTCCAACGTTCCCTGCCTGCCGCTGCCGGCCTCTGAGCTTGCAGTTTGAAACATTGTTACAAATATAGAAGTTAAACAAAACCCCAGAAACCTGCTTTCAGGCAGCCAGGATCTCAGAGCTGAAGTTCTG
>NW_006294339.1:1917589-1927546 GCF_000327345.1 Myotis davidii | reverse complement strand
AGCAGGCCTTAGCCAGCAGGTACACAGCCCCCGAGTGGTCCCAGACTGTGAGAGGGCACAGGCCTGGCTGAGGGACCCCCCGAGTGCACAACTTTTTGTGCACTGGGCCTCTAGTATCCTTATTAAAAACCAAAGTTCTTAATAATAAACTTTTCAGCTTAGGCCTGATCCCCCCAGGAAGCAGGCCTTAGCCAGCAGGTGGACAGCCCCCGAGTGGTCCCAGACTGTGAGAGGGCACAGGCCTGGCTGAGGGACCCCCCGAGTGCACAACTTTTTGTGCACTGGGCCTCTAGTATCCTTATTAAAAACCAAAGTTCTTAATGAAATAAACTTTAACTAGATCGCAGAAGAGTTCATATTTCAATTAAAAAGAGACCCAGTTGATTAAGGATGAACAAAGACAACACATGTGAACACCAACATAATCAGAGAAATGACAGGAACTAGTACTGAGAGTTGGCCTGGCAGTTTGAAGTTGTTTGGTTCTACTAGATCTGACCTAGACCAAATATTGCTTGAACTAAGGAAACATGTGGGCCAGGCCTCAAAAAGTGCTGCCTGATTTAATGCGATTTGTGGTAATGAACTCCAAACTTTTAAAGCGAGACTGAGTGAGAAAATATTTAAATGCAAAACAGTGCAACCAAAGTGTAAAAACAGTAAAACCAACGTGTAAAAAATGCTCTCTCTCCCTGCCCCATTGTGATGGTTGATTTTGTGTCAACTTGACTGGGCTAAGGGATGCTCAGACAGCGGATAACACATGGTTTTGGATGTGTTGTGAGGGTGTTTCTGGGAGAGATCAGCATTTGAATTGGTAGACACTGAATAAAGATGATTGCCCTCACTAGTGCAGTGGGCACCATCCAATCCATGAGGGCCTGAAACGAACAAAAAGGAGGATGAAGGGCGAATTTGCTGGCTTGAGCTGGGACACAGTCGGCACTCCTGGCTCTTGGGCTTCTGTATTTGGATTGAGCTTTACTGAGCCTCCGGCTCCGTTCTTAACTAGTCAGGTAATCCCTGGTTCAACAGGAAGGTCACTAACCAGCTCTGACACTCCTTCAGTGGTGACTACAATCCTTAAGACCTGAACATGAAACTCAAGGCTTTCCTGGGCCTCCTGTCTGCACATGGACTTCTCAGCCTCTATAATCTTGTGAGCCAGTTCTTCATGATAACTCTCTATCTACCTATCTCCTATCAGTTCTGTTTCTCTAGAGACCTTGACTAATACATAAAAAACTTTAAAAATTCACTCATACATTAGATGTTTGATTAAATCTCTCCATGAGGAATTCATGGTATGTGAAAAAATATCTATTCCTTTTAATTTACAGCTAACCTGATTTCACTTTTTGAAGCATTACTTAGAACTATTGGAGAAAAAGAACTGGTGACTAGAGCATGGCAAGCTTACTGCATGAAAGCTTGGAATCTAATTTGAGGGGTGTGAAGGACCGAGTTCATGCATCCCAGACATGGCTTCTGGTCATCTGAGGTGGTCTGGTCACCTGAGCTGGCAGGCTTCTGGATCCTGGTTGCAATGATGCAATGGGGAATGGGGCTGTGAACTGGGGGCAAGGGGTACACAGATTTTACCCACAGCTCAGAACACCTCCTGGGGGAAGCACCAGCCCCTCTCTGGACCCTGTGACAATAGATTCCTCACTTCTGCTGTGCTGTGTGTACTCAGCTCTTCCAAGAGATCAAGGTCAATCTCAACTCCAGCATCCTCCAGCTGTCACCATTTTCACTCATAGATCTCTTTAATGAGGGCAGGCCTCTCCACCTACACCCCAAGTCAGCACTGGGCAGACAGAGGGAGGGCCACTCTCAAACCACAAAAATAATGGCCTGATCCAGCTTACAACGTGTGATGGATTATTATAAGACCATTTTCCAATGGAAACCTTTGTTTCTTCACTGGGTCCTTGGGCCCCAGTTCTCTTTGTGCCTCTTTACCAATTTCAGTTAAAGAACTTAATAGGAATAAGTTAATAGGAATATGTGTGTGTGGGGAGAAAGAGAGAGAGAGAGAGAGATAGAGAGAGAGAGAGAGGGAGAGAGAGAGAGAGCACACATGCACTCACACTCTCTGGGATAGTAAAAATTTCACAGAATTCAACCACACAGAAACTTCAGTTCAATTTTGTAAAGATCCTATCTAATAAAGTGGGAATATGAAAATTGACCCTCACGCCATTGCAAAGATGGTGGTGCCCACAGCCAATAAGGAGGGAATATGCTAATTGATACCCCCGTCCTCATGGCCTCTAGTTGTACTATAAAAGAATAAACAATATCAAAAGGAACTGATATAAAAAAATTTGGTAGTGATTTAAAAATCACACACAACTTCCAGCTTTATGGTGAGGTCAGTGCTTCTTTTATTTAATCCTGAGGATATGCTTATTGATTTTAGAGAGAGGAAGTGGGGCGGGGGCGGGGGGGAATGTTGATGTGAGAGAGAAACATCAATGTGAGAGAAAAACATTGATTGGTTGTCTCCCATATGTGCCCTGACCACGGATGGAACCCACAACCTAGGTGTGTGCCCTGACCTGCAACCTTTTTGGTGCATGGGCTGATGCTCAACCAACTGAGCCATCTGGCCATCAGTTACCCAGAGGCAATGAAAAGATCTCCATCAAAAATTGTGAGCATCTGTATATAGACCAATAAAATTATGGCCTGTAGGACAATTTAGGTTTGAAATAAGTGTCTGGTCAATATAAAATTCTGACTATTCACCATCAACAGAGTTATCTGAGAAAGGCTAAAGCAACAGACCCCTGAGAGGTAGGAAGGATGAATACAAACAGCTGTTAGGGTAGCAATCTGTCTATATCATGTAATATGTTTAAGTCAGTGGAATTGGGTTATTCTGTTAATCGCAGCCAAACTGATTTCTAATTGGTGCGCTGTTCCTCAGAGAATAAGGCATTCCATCACTAATTTTACATAGATACAGTCTATGAAACACCAAATGAACAAATGTGTGGCTAAAGGGATCAATTTATAAACCACTCTCAATTCTAAAAAGGAACCATAGTAGTCAGAGGCCAACTGTAAACTAACAATAATTAGAGAACTTCCCCAAATGACAGGGGTGAAAGCCAGATTGCAACCTCATTCCTCTGTGCAGCACGGTGGAGTTGATAACTCTGGGGGCAGTAGCTTGAGAATATGGCAGGACTGAGATGGGATGACCCTTTAAAGATGGGCAAGCTTGGAGCAAAGTTGACTGAACGGAAAGAGCCGGTGGGATGGCAGTGATTAAAGAGAGCTGAAAATTGATGCATGGAGGAAGTCCTGGAGGAAATGAGAAAGAATGGATTGGGGGGAGGGGTGTGTCTTTGAAAGACAGAAGGCAAGGGTGGGTCAAGATAACGTCACCACTCACCTTTGTCACCTGCTCCATATCTGTACTTCCGCTATTGCTCCTTTGCTGTCATTATCCCATCTGCTCCAAGACCGTGTTTGGAAAAGGTGGGGGCCACATCTGGGTACCTCTCAAAAGTGTCTGAGGATCTTATGTTGGGGATTTTCATATCTGGGAATATGGAGCTAATGGCAGCCAGGACTGAAGTCTGGATCCCTTTGTGGCCATGCCAATCCACTCCACACCGAGAGGAATGTCCTCAACCTTCCCGTGTTCATATGAGGGTTATATCTTCGGCATCTGTGGGCCACAGCAGCAGGAGTACCTGGTGTGAAGTCAGATGGCCCAGGTTCCTTCCCTAACTTGTCATGTGACTTTAAACAAGTCAGTTTATATCTGAGCCTCAGTTTCCTTTATTAGTAAAATTGGACTAATCCTTACACGGGCTCCTCCTCAAGTTTGTTTGTGAAAGGAATTTGCAACTCGCTCATGCGGGTGTGAACTTTTTAAATTTCAGGAACCAAGTCTTCTGAGTCCTGTAAAATCTAAAAACCTATTTCCTCATGTCTGTCCTATTCCTTAGCTGGATTACCTGACAGTTTGTGACCATTTGTTTCCAATCTGTGTCCCCTCCAGTCCTCTCCATGGTGTTGTCAGTCTCATGTCTCTAAACCACAAACCTGGCAATAACAATAATAATATTATTATAACAATGATAATGCTGGGGACTAATATTTATTGTGTGTTTGATGTTTGCCAGGTACTTGAGTCTTCTTAAAACCCTAGATTTCAGAATTAACTAGATTTCAGTCAAGCTCCTTGGCCTAGCATCCCTTCGTGATCTTATCCCTATCCTCTTCTCTAACCTGGTTTTTGACCCTCCCGCGGGGGAACCCAGGTCTTCCCTAACATTCTATGTTAGTCTACACTTCTCCTTGCTCTAGCTTGGTCCTACTCATCTTCTAACTTCACCTCCCAGGAGAAGCCTTCCTTGCCCTTGACGGAACAATCTGGCGGAATCCCCACACCCCTATCCTGGGCGCCCACATAGAGCACTCGTGCCCGGCATTTATCATACACGTTGTCACTGCTGGTTCTTTTATTTGTCCTCCTCACCGTAGTCAGTGCCTGACTCAGGGTAGACGTTCAACAGATGTCAGCTGATTGAATGAACCAGAATTAGCTGGAGAGCAGATTTAAGAATACCAGCCCTGGCCGAGCACCAGAATCACCTGGGCTACTTATTAAAACTATAACTGCCCAAGCCCTGCCCTTGGAGATTCTGCTTCAGTACATCTAGTGTAGGGCTGAGAGTCCACCCTTTACAAATCGCAGCATGTAATTCTAATGTACAGTCTGCCTCAAATCACTCTCCTATACCTTTGCTATTCAAAGTGCCGTGGGTGGACTGGAATCGCCTGAGAGCTTAAGAAATGCAGACTCTCAGGCACCACCCTAGGCGGACTGAAACAGAGCCTGCATTTTTAAAAGATCCCTGGGTGACTCATAGGTACATTAGCGTTTGGGAAACACTGGTCTCTTCCATTGGACGAGTACCATCTACCTCATGCTAACAAGGAACATTTGTCAATGACATTTGTACATTCTCAGTTTGTAACTGACAAAGCATGTTGCAAATAGTAAAAGGAAAAGCAATAAAAAAGCATGTAGTCCTCATGACAACCCTTTGAGGTAGGCTTTGCATAACAAGCACTGTGTCTGACCAATGCCATCTATCCACGATGGGTTCTCCCATTAGGTTCCTGTAAAGACGTCCTGTCTGGCCTTAGCGAGTTAGTGACTATGACTAAATTCACATGATTAACCAACATGTACCTTCCCGAAGGGCCACCATGTTGTCTTCCACTTTCTTTTCAGCCCAGAGATCCCAGGGTTCTTTGGCTCAACTTCAGGGTGACTTAAAGTCGGTCTGTTACCATATTTTTGAGGACTTGCCAGCAGGGGTGTCACCAAGGCCCGCCTGTAATACACCTAATCTCAGGTTATCAGAATTTATCTACCTCGTGTGGCTTCTTTGATCAATTGAAAGTGGCTTTAGAGGTTCCCTGATAATTTGAAATAGTGTCAGATGAGATAATAATAAATCCTGGCCTTATGTGTACAACTTTAAAATAAGGCAATCCTCCCTTATTAAAAAAGTTAATCAGCCCTGCTGGCGTGGCTCAGTGGTTGAGCATCGATCTATGAACCAGGAGGTCAGGGTTCAATTCCCAGTCAGGGCACGTGCCTGGGTTGCAGACTCGATCATGGATGTTTCTGTCTCTTTCTCCCTCTCCCTTTCTCTCTAAAATCAATAAAAATATATTTTTAAAAAATTAATCAGGACACAATTTCAACTGGCTATCCAAGTAAATTATGAATGCTGATTATATTCCTGCCACACGGTGGCGCCACGTTAGCCAGTAAACAGAAATCCGTGCCGGGTTTGTCAGTATTGTCTGAACTAGGCTGTGGTTCACACACACCAGGATTTCTTCGAAGATTGTGCTGGCTTTTATTTAGTTTTTGTGTTTTAAAATCTCTTTAAATATCTTATAATAATGTTACCCAAACATTCCATTAGCGGTGGGCTACTGAGAGTGCTGAAAAACACTGCTGAAAATCAATTACAACAAAAGGGAGGTTAGATGTGATTAAAACCCCATTTTAGGGTCTTAGTTTAACAGTGGAGAGCACACCATAAAGTATCCTATACGATAAAAGGGTAATATGCAAATTGTCCCTGGACCAGGGGAGTTCAATTGGAGTTCGACCAGGGGCGGGGCCAGCCGGCCAACCAACCTCCCACGTCCCCTCCCCCCAGCCTGCCTGGCCCCAATCAGGGGAGGCCAGCCAGACCCCACTCCTGCACGAATTTGTGCACCAGGCCTCTAGTGAGATAATAGTGAGGATATAGAAAGAAAAAGTATCCTAGAGACTGTAGAGTGATGTTTTCCTAGAATGCATTCCCTAAGAAATATTCCTAAGGGAAAATGAGCACTGAATGATGGGTGCTTGGATTGCTGTCCTGAGTGCAAAGCCTTTGTTTATCTTGCGTAATCAGCCACATGCTGGGAGATTCTAAAGACCACACGAAGGCTCCGTGGTTGTTTTGTTTGGCAGTTTAGGCCCATGGACTATGGGACTATGGATGGAGACAGTCTGGATTCAAATCCCCCTGCTCCCACCACTTCCCACTAGTGTAATCCTGGGTGAGTCATCAACTCTCTGTGCCTTATTTCCTCGTCGGTAGCACAGCACCCAGCTCACAGGGCAGCCGTGTGAGAGCTACTTGGAGACAACCCAGTAGAGGACCGAGTAAGTGCTCACTAAATGTCAGCCTCCTCCTCCTCAGCATCCCGCTCAGGACTGTGCCGAACCCCCGGAGAGGAGTTCCCATCACAGACAGAATTCTTCTCCCTTCACCTCTCTTCATATCTGACACCTAACTGACTGTGCTCATCCTAGAAAATCTGTTATTCGGTTCTTTGTCAATCTCATTTTGAAATCTGTGGGAAAACTTTGGGTTTTCTTGAAATCACAGGAAAGGCTGCAATAGCCCTTTGGATCAAGGCTGGCAAGATGTTGGCCGAGTCTTCCAGGACCTGTCCCTCCCCTTTGCCATGTCCACCCGCCTTCTCTGGACTTGTCTGACCACCTCCTCCCACTGCTGAAGCCAGCACCAGGACCTGCTGCCCAAGACACAGCGCCCTGTGAGCCCGCCCCGCGTTCTCCCCTCCCACTCCCCCTAATCTTAGAAAGCGGGGCTCCGTTAGAGACTTCCTTACGCCTCTAGAGGGCCCCTTGCTATCCTTGGGGCATGGGATATTTTAGGGCTGAGTGAAAGGATAAGGGCTAGAAGAGGGTTATGGGGACACTTCTCCTCCCTCTCCTTGGAGTGGGCTAAGCAAAAGGATGATACTTTAGGGCCGAATAGAAGGGTGATAAGGACGGTATGATGAGCCGGGGGCTGGGGGGGGCGGGCAGTGTTGAGGGCTGGGGGTGAGGTTGGTTCTGACTGGGAGGCTGGGACCACTGAAGCAGCCGGCAAGCTGCCGAAGAGGACGAGCAGGAGGGCGACTCCTTAGTGCCTCATCTCTGCCGGGTTTGGGACCTTTCACCTGCTCCCCACCAACCTCCTGTCCTGGAAAGTTTTAGTTACCAAACTGCATTTTTAAAACAATCCATTAACTCACTTCTCCATTAAATACACACACACAGGGTTGGGTGTATAAACAAAGGAGGGGCTCAGGGAGGTCAGTTGGGGTAAAAGGCAGGACAGGCGATGCACGCCTCCACTGGCCGTGGACGCCGAGGGGCTGGCTTCCAATGCGCTGGAGGGGCCCCGGAGGCCTGGCGGCTGTCCTTAACCCCGTCACGAATTCGCTGTGTGACCTGGGCAAGTCACTTCGTTCAGCCTCCGTTTGGAAGGTGAGGGGGTCTGACAGCATGAACTCTGCGCTCCCCGGTGAGGGTTCCCTCCTCCTGCTGCTACTCCACCCCCTCTGCCATGTTCAAGTCCCTGAGAGACACCCAGACCTTGTCTCTTCTGTAATTCTGCAAGCACCCAGCACAAAGCTGACACCTGGGACAGTGTGCGTTCAATGCGTAACTGACAGAAAGAGCGGCCACGTCTGGAGCATCTACCACATGCCGAGGGCTGTGCCCGGGCCTTTGTGGGCATTTTGTATAATTCTGACCACACCTTGAGGCAGGGATTGTGTTAAAACTCCTGATGCAGGAAATGGAGTTGATCACGCCTCTTGGTTAATAGCCCATTATTGTCATTGGTCCATGCAATACTTGTTTCTGCCTTTATTTCCCCCCTCATCATAATCTTCACTCCTCTTCATCTCCTCTCATAGGCATCCATCCTAACGCATTTGATTCAGGTCTGAAGCATGCATGTGGCCTTGTAGGTTATGTTCTCCTGTTTTGTGTGTGCTTGTGCTCTCGATTTATGTCCATGGTGTTGTGATACAAAAACCTCTGCTGTTTTTGCCTAATGTTGCTTTGGAGAAGCATCCGTGTTGCTGCATGTACCTCTGGGCCATTGCCTCTGCCTGCCGTCAGAATTCCATGTTACATCCCCCACCATGGATTCCTCCGGTGGCAAAAAACCTTCAGTACCTCTGCGTCTGCTACCACAGCCACCACCCCGATGAATGGCCTCCTACATGTCCCCTTGCACCCCGGGAAGAGAATGTCTCTGGGGTGTAATCCCGGAGCAGGACTGTTGGGTCACAGGGCACATGCAGAGCAGAGAGTGTAGTTCCACGTTTAGAGCAGAAAAGGTAACGCTTAGGTTACACACATAGAAACCGAGGGTCTAGAATTTATTTCCAGAATTTTTGCCTCCAGACCCTGGACTCGTTCCAAGGTGACTCTATAAATAGCTCCATCTGGTCCAATCAGCTCAACGAGCAGTTTTCTGTTATGCGATCTCAATAATGAACTCAGATAAACCGACTGGGTTGTCTAGACATGTTGGCATTTGCTGTTTTAAGGGCGTACTGGCCCTACCGGGTACATCACCCCGAGACTGTGGCTTGAGGAACTCTGGCTGCTTTGAATTACTGACAACCCCTCACATGTTACAGCAAAAACGCACATCCCACATGTATCGTCTTACTTCTCATAACAGCCCTGCGAGGTAGGAACACTCAGCATTTCCATTTTACGGAGAAGGAAGCTGGGGCCTAACGTCATTCAGCTGGAAAGTGGCAGGGCTGAGACCCACGCCCGGCCTGAGCCCAGGACTCATGGAGCCTGCACCACCCTGGACGGGTAGCCGAGGAAAGCAAGCCTGGCCCCCACAGCGGGGCCCTGGGACAAGGCCACAAACGCTCAGAACTCTGAGGCAGTTGTTTGAAAATCCTGGCTGCAGAAGTTTGACATTTGGCAGGGCCAGCTGCAGCCAGGAGACCCCCACGCTGGCACACAGAAGGGGCAGGCCCCAGGCCCCAGGCACCAGGCAGAGCTTCCGCTGGGTGACTGCAGAGCTGCCGAGCTCCACCTGTGGTGGCTGGTGGCGGCAAGGTGCCAGGGCCTGCACCCACGCGGGACCCCCTGGCTCCCCCCCGCCCTGGGCCCCCTGCCCCGAGACTGTAAGAAGCACCGGTGGTGACAGAAGAGACACTAACACCCACTGCTTGGGAAGCCTCCCTGACAAATACTTGGCTTATTCTATTCTATTCCGTTCCGCTTGCAAAGTCACGCGCGTTGAAAAATGCAGACAGACATTTACTCTCTGCTTTGGGCCAGGCAGGGAGTTGGGCACTGAGGTTGTAAGTGATTAAGTTCGTGGGCGACAAGACGCTGAGCCCACTGAGCCAATGCGGTACCACAAAACCTGCCGCGCAGCGTGGATGCAGGGCGGCACGTGCCCGGCAGAGTAAACACACGGCTGCTGAGTGGTATTGGTGGCCCTGTTTGAGGTGACACATAGCCAAGTGGTAAGTAGGAAATGTTAGGGAGCCCTGGAGAGGGAGCAGGGAATGGCCCCTGGAGAGAACAGTGGAGGCTACAGTAGGCTCCACTGAAGAGAGAGATGATACTGAGCTGTGGGCTGA
>NW_006294339.1:1910830-1917516 GCF_000327345.1 Myotis davidii | reverse complement strand
AGAGCGTGTGTGAAATCACCGTGTTCCACCCTCTGAGAAGTACTTTCCAACCTGCTTCCTTTCTCCCCCCTCTCCCCGCCCTGTCCCCCGCAGCCTGTACAGGTCTTTCGGGGCACTGCCAACCCGTGGGAGCACTGATCTGCTCCCAGGCCTGTCTTTCCCCTACACTCGGGGCTCCTGAGGCTTGGAACTAGGCGACCAGCCCTTAGCACAGGTAGTACACAAGGCTAGTCCTCATTAGAGACTTGTCCGGTGAATGGAAGACACAGAGGCGTAAAAAAGCACGGACTCCATGAGTAGTGACAAGCTCTGCACAGGTTCCAAGTCTAGAGACTTTGGAGGCTTTTGTTTTTTATTTATTTACTTTGGTTGTTAATCCTCATCTGAGAATATTTTCCCACTGGTTTTTAGAGTGGAAAGGAGGGCGAGAGACAGAGAGAGAAACATCAGTGTGAGAGAGACAACAATTGGTTGCCTCCTGCATGTGCCTGGATAGAGCCTGCAACCTAGGTATGTGCCTTGACCAGGATGGAATCTGGGACCATTCAGTCGGGGGGCCAACACTCTGTCCACTGAGCCAAACGGCTAGGGCAAGACTCCTGTTTTTTAGACCTCTCATTTGAAAACGTACCAGACAAGTCCTCTACTTTCTGGATAAATGCACTCACATGAGAGAGAAGAAATCATTCCGAATACAAATCCCTACTTAAAAAGAAAACAGACAGAAAGAAGCTGTAAAACAAATGTTTCACCTTAAAGCATATAACGAGGAAACACAACATTTCATTCTATGCATATAAAACAGTATGCATAGATTTGGTACATAATTTCTTAGGTTTTACTTTAAGAAAAAAAGACAGTGAGGAAAAGGTCTATAAATCCCTCCATCCATCCCTTGTATAACAAGTTGCTACTGAAACCAGCAATCCCTTTCATGTAAAACCATCAACTGACTTTAATATAAATGATACCTACGAATTGGAATTTACCTGCATGAGTTTTGGGTGATCTTTTAAAAATGCACAGTTATATCATAGAACACTATGGCTCTAAATTTGAGACACTTTGGAATAGGCAAACCCTGCCTCTATAAATAGGGAAGCAAGAATCCCGTTTCCAAAGTCATCAAGTATTAAAATACTCCGCAGTCCGATGTGCGTTTATCAAAGGTAAAATGATTACTGCTGCATTCCATGGATTATTTTCATCCTTAGTAGTTCCTAAACACAAAGCAAATGTCATATGAATTTTTATCACATGAACAAGATACTATGACAAAATGTATTATACTAGCAGAATGGGCTAAAGAAAAAGAAATTAAGTATAGACTGTTTACCAACTTCATTCTTTCCAATTTTACAACAGCTTCAGGTTTGAATTCTATTGAATTCACTCCATAACTCAGTGATTTAAAAAAAACTTAGTCCTGAAATGTTCACATCTGAGTTCTGAGGTTTAGAAAATTGAATGTATGAAGTGCTGTGCAGATATCCGCTCCAGACTCTCCCAGGGCGCTCAGCACACCCAACACACTTCAGAGAAGCTCCATTGCACCTGCTGATAAGGCAGTGACTGGGCTCCCGTCTCACAGCACACAATAGAACAACCCCGACAGCGTTTGGTTCACTAGATGGACTGAGTGGAGAGGGCACTCCAGGTGGTGGAATAGCATGTGCAAAGGCGCAGGCAGGAAGGGGACAACTTGAACCCACATGCCACCCTCCTGAGTTTGCCATCATGCCCACCACTTGCAAGGCTATGCAGCTGTCTTTGAGTGTCCTAGTTTTTAATGTCTGTCTCACAAAAGGGTAAGAAAAAAAAAAAGAGTGAAGAGGAGAGTGTGGGGGAGGAAAGGACGCCAATCCTTTAAGTCCACTGGAAGTCGCTTCACCTGGATGGGTAGGGTGAGGTAGGTGAAGTAGGGTGAGGTGCAACAAGAATTGCGGCCCACCTCTTTGTCCACACCTCCGTGATCAGATGAAGCAGCCGGTGGTCGGAGCAGATATTTGGAGGACAGGACCCTTTTGCCCACTCTGGCTCCTGCAAGCTGTGTGCAAGCTGCTCCATGCACAGCTGCCTGCCATGTGGCTATGGATGGTGGATGGGCAGCTGCTACTGTGCTAAGAGCTGAAATGGACTAAAATTAACTGGAATTTGCCATCCTATCTTTCTTCTGGAAATTGCAAGCTTTGAACAGACTCCAGAGTTCCAAAATAAAGTTGACCCTTGAACAACACAGGGGTTAGGGGCACCCCCTTGTGCAGTCAAATATTCAATTTTCTAAACCTCAGTGTCTGCAGGGGATTGGTTTCAAGACTCCCCCGCCACACCCATGGACACCAAAGTTCACAGGTGCTCAAGTCCTTTATGTGAAATGGCATAGGACAATGCATACAGTTGGCCCTCTGCATGTGCAGATTCCCAACTGCAGATCAAAAATAGTGTTTGATCTGTGGTTGGTTGAATCCACAAACGCAAAACCTGGGGATACAGAGGGCTGACTGTATATTTACTGAAAAAAATCTGCATGTAAGTGGACTTCCACAGTTCAGACTTGTTCAAAGATCAGCTGTAGGCACATTAGCTATATCAAGCATGTCAAACTCGCGGCCGTGGGCCTCATGCTGCCCACAATGAATATTTTTTGTGGCCCAGCCAATATAACGGTATGTAAGAAACATTTTAATAAAAATTTCTTAACCTAATTTTTACAATATCCTGTTATACATAATTATTAATAATGAACTACAGCGTTCGCTAATGACATTACTATAATCGTGTTGCACTGATTTCCCTTACGCACCTTACACACAGGCGCACCATTTCTCTCCACTAATACTAGCAGCGAATATTTTAGCAGCCGATTGCCATGTCATTAGTCTTGGACTGACTTGTTTGGTGTGCGCAACAGGAAATATTTTGCTCTCGGAGAACAAGAAAAATAGGTTTATTTGCATTATCCTTATTAATTTGTGCAGTGATTCAGTGTCTGGTAAGTTAATGTTCAATAAAAATATTAATTTTTATTTAAATGGTCTATTATTTTATGTTAACAAATACTCATTTATTTCAGCCCTTTGTATTCAGCGTGTCTCTATTGAAATAAACTTATGTTTCTATGAAAATTGAAGTTTTTGTTTCTTTGCAGCCCACTAAGCTTAAACCTTGCTTATTTGGCCTGTGTTAGCCGTTGAGTTTGACATGCTTGAGCTAGATTCTGCAGTGTACTTGTCTAGGTGGGGAGACAGATCCCTGGTGCTTCCTACTACATCATCTTCCCAGCCCCCTCTTGTGTGTAGTCTTTTTTTTTAAGTTAACTGTTTTTAAAAATATATATTTTTATTGATTTCAGAGAGGAAGAGATAGAAACATCAATGAGAGAGAATCATTGATTGGCTGCCCCCTGCACGCCCTCTATTGGGGATCAAGCCCACAAGCTGAGCATGTGCCCTTGACTGGAATTGAACCGGGGACCCTTCAGTCCACAGGCCGATGCCCTATCCACTGAGCCAAACTGGCTAGGGCTTGTGTTTAGTCTTAAAGGATTGTTTGGTTCACTAGATGGACTGAGTGGCAAGGGCCATTCCAGGTGGTGGAATAGCACGTGCAAAGACGCAGACAGAAAGGGGGTGAGTGTGCTGGGGAAATGACCATAATTTCCGCATGGATGGGCCAAGGGCAAGAGGGAGTATGGGAGGGAACGTAAAGAGAGATGGAGACAAGGAGAACAGGCTTTGGCCTTTGTGACAAATAAATTTTCACAGCAGAATTCTTGTTGATGTGCAAATTTAAAATTCTATTCAAAACAGAATATGCAGTGATCAATCAAAGGCCCTGCAATTGAAGCGTTAAGTAAATTTCATTTGTACAGTTTGTCTAAACACAGCTATAAAAAGACCTAAACGGAGCTTGAAAAGGATATTTTGAATTATTTTTATTTTTAAAAAAGGGCGGAGGGTGAGGCAGAGTTCAAAGAATTTTTTGCTGTTTTCAGGGAAATTGTCTTCTCCATGCTTTGGGGATGGTGCCTGCCACCTTGCACAGGTAACAGAAGTGGAGGGTCCTGTGGTCGCGGTATCTCAAGGGCACAACGGCCTCTGGGGATCCTCCTCTGCGGCTTCCTCCTGCAGGCCCACTGTCCTCCTCCCCACTGTCCTCCTCATCTCTGCCCCTGCAGCCCTCCTCAGCCCTCCTCCCGGGAACCACTCAGCAGCCACAGCCTGTTTACCCACAATCCAAACCACCAAGAGGATCAAGGAGCCCCATGGAGGGGGCAGCATGAGAGTAGCTTGTATTCAATTTTCTGAGCAACAAGTCACAGGAAAACAAGCTCCTGTTGGGCATCGAGTTCAGCGATAGCCCCCAGGATAGAGGTAGGGCCCCCGCCAGCACCATCCGACTTCCACCCATTCTGTGTGGCACTCGAGATTTTCCACAATATTTGTAAAATTACAACACACAATCTGCATTAAGGTCACCCTGGCCAGTGTTCTCTGTGGTTAGAGCCTCAGTCACAGGTTTTACGCCTAATCAAGGCACATCCTGGGTTGCAGATTCAATATCGATTCCCACCGGGGCACCTGCAGGAGGCAACCAATCCATATGTCTCTTTCACCTCTCTTTCTCTCTCTCTCTCTCTCTCTCTCTCTCTCTCTCTCTCTCTCTCTCTCTCTCTCTCTCTCTCTCTCTCTCTCTCTCTCCCCCACACACACACACACACATCTCTCTCTCTCTCCCACACACACACAAACACACACACGTGCTCCCTCCCTCCCTTCCACTCTCTAAAATAATAATCAATGGGAAAAATATCCTTGGGTGAAGATTAAGAAAAACAATGTTTTAAATAAAATAAAAAGCATTAAGGTCTGTTCAGTAAGGGGCATATTTGAGGGGCTTGGTTATTTCAGAATAACCAAGCATTCACTGGGACCTTCCTAAAAGCAAGTCTTTTGGACTTACTCCCCTGAACGTAATCTATGAACTTGGAGCTACAGCACACACTTCATCTTAGTCTAGAGGGCTATTCACTCACTTGACAGTAATTTATTTAGCATCTACTATGTGCCAGGCACTGCCCTGGTTGTTGTGGTTCAACGTCATAGGCAATGGTCGTAACCAAGGGGTAGGAGCCAAGTGCACTCAATTGAGCAGAATGAAGAGGCTGCACTGTGGGAATAAACACAGACCACCCAGACGAAAGCAAACCGGGACTACCGGGTCAGAGCTTGCTACAGCAGGGGCGTCTGCCGTTATCACTTGCACTGGCAGAGACTCAAAGGCAGGCAGGGGAGCAGGAAAGCTTTATGGCAAAAAGGGGAGAGGAGGTTCAGGGCTGCTCTGATTGGAGGTTGTGGCAAAGGGAAGCTGGAAAGAGCGGACTGGGAGAGGCCTCTTGGTGGGATGGGTTTGAGGAGCACACGTCGCTTCCCCCGGGAAGTCCTGGGTTGGAAGTGTGAACAGAGCATAAGAAAGCCGGCTGACACTGACCAGTCCCCGCCGTGCTGAGCCGGCTGCCGCAGACGCTGTGGGTCAAAATTCAATTGTCATTTATAATCTGGCCGTTGTCTACTCAGATATGCATTCTCTCAGTACGCACATCCCCGCTTTTCATATTCATTTTCAGGCTGTTAGCTACCTTTATAAAATAGGACACAAGCTAGAGGCAAACTGGTTAAGAAGTGAAGAGGTGGATTTAGCACAGTCATGGGCAGGCAGCAAACATTTCCTAAGTCCATACTGAGGCTGGGAGACAAGTCTAGGACCTCACACTTCTGTCATAGCTCATCCTCAGTTCCATTCACTCCATTCACTCCACACATGTTTTCATGTGTTAATGTGTTAAAGTTGTCTTCTTTTTCCTCCATTAGTCCCCGCCCCTCCTCCCCAACCCCCCATGACCACCATCTGTTTTAGCTTGGTCTCCCTCCCTCCAGTTTCTGAATTCTCTTAAATGGGTTGTAATGGGTTGAATGGTGCTCCTCTCCCCCTGAAAAAGCTATGTCAACCCCCTAATTTCTGCAGCCTATGAATGTGGCCTTATTTGGTAAAAAGGTCCTTGCAGATGTAATACGTTAAGGATCTTAAGATTAGGAAATCATTCTTGATTATCCAGGTGGGCCCTAAATCCAATGACAAGTGTCTTTATGAGAGTGAGTCAGTGGGCAACCGCGAAAACAGAGGAGAAAGCAATGTGACGGTGGAGGGAGAGAATGGAGCGATGTGGCCACAGACCAAGGAACGCCACGGATCACTAGAGTCTTTGAAGCTCAGATTGAGGCATGAAATGGGCTTCCCTGCAGCGCCTCTGACGGGAACACGGCCCTGCTGACACCTCGATTTAAGACTTCTGGCCTCCAGAACTTTGAGAGAATAAATTTCTGTTGTTTTAAGTTTATGATAATTTATTATGGCAGCCACAGGAAGAAAATACAGACTCCCAAAGAAAGAAATTACTTTTTTTTCTGATTATGTTTTTTTTTATTTAAATCTTTATTGTTCAGATTATTACATTTGTTCCTCTTTTTCCCCCCCATAACTCCCTTCCTCCCAGTTCCTGCCCCACCCCCGCCCTCACTCCCCACCCACTGTCCTCATCCATAGGTGCACGATTTTTGTCCAATCTCTTCCTGCATCTCCCACACCACTTTCCCCCCAAGAATAGTCAGTCCCTTCCCTTTCTATCT
>NW_006294339.1:1892054-1909097 GCF_000327345.1 Myotis davidii | reverse complement strand
TTTTGTTCGAGGCAGCAAACTCCGGCGTTAACCTATGCCGCCATCTTGGTTCTCTAAGAAATTACTTTTGTTTAAGTCAAATAATTGTGTGATTGTGAATACTACGTTTATATAAACATTGTAAACATCACCTTTTTTTTTTTTTTTTCAAAAGAAAGAAACAAAAACCCAGATTCTCACTAGGAACATTGATCATTTCTTTTTTTTTTTTTTACATTCTCTTCCATTTATTACATTTATGAGTACATATTGTAAAACTAGTATTTGCAATTCTCCATGTCCATTTAACTTGGAGATGTTGTCCCATGTGGCTTCATTGTCTTCACCAATGTTTTCATGATTACATTTCACAGAGCAGGACTGCAAGCATTAACTACTTATTCATCCTCCATTGTTAGTTAGCTGGACTATTTCCACACTTTTTGTTACAGACAATGTGACAAAGAAAAATAATAACAATAATAACGCCATTGTGGTGTGCTTCTGAAGGCCCACAGTCAGACACTTCACTTTATATTGTTTTATTTAAGTCTCTCAATCAATAATTCCTCAAAGCAAAAAAGAGTTTGAGGGGGGATATGGGTATTAGAGATAAAGAAAAATGGGGCTCTGGGAAGCAAATCGACATGCCCCCCAAAGCCCATAGAGCTAAGAAGCAGGGGGGCCTGGATTGCAGTTTGTTCCGTCCGACTCCAAAACCCACGCTTTGTCGTTAAGCCATGATGCCTCCCTAATTTTGGTATAAATAAAACTTTAATTTTCATCATATCTTGAAATTATATCCCCAGGAGTGAGATGACAGAGTCACGGGTTAAAGGCCTATCGTGTTCTAAAAACATAGCATCCTACCAGCTGGGCTGGTTATTTTCCACTGTGCCATCCTCCACCGGCTCTGAGACCCGGGCGGCCCAACCCCATGCACCCATCTTCCAACTGCCTTGCCCACTGGCCTCGGGTTGGGCAGGAGGAGAGAGTGGTCGGTACTCCTTGCTCTGCTCAGCCTGTGGTGTGGACTGTGACTGTGGCCTGCCCCCTCCGACCCATGGGTGCTGGCTTCAGTCATCTCATTCCAGTGATGGCTCCTTCCCACTCCTCCCCTTCAGGCTACAGACAGCTGGCCTGGCCCCCCTGTTGCGGGTCCGAGTGCTTCACCACCCCTGAGGACTCCCTTAACCCTGCCCACTCCTCCCTAAACACCCTCCTTTTCTCCCTTGAGTTCACCTTCTGAGGACACCATGTCCTCCCTGAGAATGTTTGTACTATTCACAAGTTTTCACAGAGGTGAGGGATTCCATCCAGGCCTGAGATCTAGGAGTGCAAGAGAGAGTTGCCAGGCAGGAGCGGAATCCCTTTGGATGTAGACCTTCCTGGAGCTTCCTGTCCAGTCCTCCAGCCGTGACTTCTGTGGGAAGGTAGGCTGGGCTTTCATGGGACCCTGTCCTCTTTCTCCAGGTGGAGGCCTCATCTAGGCAAGGACACCCTGTCTCAGGAATTTGGGATTGGGACCTAGAGACCACGGCTCCTCGTAATGGTGCTGTAGCAGAGAGGTCAGGCTCCACTGGGTCTGGAACCAGTGGCCCACCACTGGTTATTGGGGAAAATAACCTGGTTTGTACAGAGGAGAGAGAAAACTGAAGGAGACTCAGAGATAGAAACAGGGATGAGAGAGGCGACAGCTCTAGAGGATGGAGACTCCTCACTTTTCAGTTCTTGGTTCTAGACCCTTGTGAAGCCCAAGTGGCCTTGTCCTCAGCTTCTCTGATGGACCTCCATTTCCCTCTCACAATGTCCTTCCTTTTGTTGGATCTAGTTTAAGCATCTTTCTGTTTAACCAAATTGTCTCTGGTGAAGACCCTTCTGACACAGGGCACAGGGGTTCAACTTGGCCTCCTGGGCAGATCCCCACCCAAGGACCTCAGGACAGGCGAGCAGGCGTGAGGCCTGATCAGCTTCTATTACAGGCGCCCTGCAGTGCTCACCCCTAGGAGGTGCAGGGGTACCTGGGCAGCTCAGTGCTCTCAGGCCTACTTCTGGGCGGTGGGAGGGAGGAGGCTGGTGGTAACAAGGGCCCAGCCGCATGTACCAAAGGCCTAAGCACTGTACACACTCTTTTATCTGAAGGTCATAATCAGTCAGGTATTCACAGATTATAATCCTGAATTATATATGAGCAAAAAAATTAGAAGCCAACTTCTAATTTTAGCCAACTTCTAGTAAGTTGGTGAAAGTTTCAAAAATGGATCACTGATCATTTCTAAGGAGTGAGGATACCTGCACTCCACCCAAAAACCCTACAAAATCCTACAAAAAGTTGGGGCCCACAGGTTTGCCTGTTTTTAAAAAGAGAAAGGGAGGCAGGAAGGAGAGACGAGGTTGCAGTACAGTGGAATACGTGCAGATTAGGGCTCAGGAGCTTGGTTTATTTTGAGCTTTCTAGCTGTGTGACCTTGGGAAAAGCACTTGACCTACCTCTGCCTCAGTTTCCTCATCTGTAAAATAGGGATAATGAAAATACCCAATAAAATTTCTGTGAGGATTAAATTAATTTAGCTGTGAACTGTCTAGAATAATATCTGCCACATGTTGCATGCCCAATAAATAGCTATATATTGTTATTACTGATATTAACAACCGAAGTGGATCACATAATAGCTCAGCTCCAGTTTCTTCTGCTGTAAAATAAGATAATAGTAACATCTCCCTCATGTTACTTCATCTCCTTCAAGTGAGATGAAGTAAGTGAAAGTGCTTTATAAGCCGAGGGTTCAAGCTTGTGACTCAAAGCCTTTGTGGCCAGCTGTGCAGGGAGCCCAGGGAGATGCGGGTAATGAGCTGGAAGGTGGCGGAGAGTCATGGGGACTGAGCAGAGCGAGAAGCCAACACTCAGCTCCAGCGATTGTGGTCACACAGATGTTTTCAATGAAGCCGCAAATCCAGGCTTTTATGTAAGATCTCTAGTTTTTAAATGTTGGCAATCAAGTCAGATTCTTGTAAAACACTTTGAAAGCCAATCAAAATAAGGGTTCAGGTCGCCAATCTGTGCCTTGTTATAACCTTTTATAACTATTACTTAATAAACCAAGTGGGGGGGGGGTGGCGTCTATGAAAACAGCTGATGCAATAACTAAACTGAAAAGCCAAGAAGTAACTAACAGTAATTGGGTGCTATGTGTGACGCACATTATAGCATTTGATTCTCCCAGCAATCCCAAGAGATAGGCATGAGCATCCCCATTCTACAGATGAGGAAACTGAGGCCCAGAGATGACTAAGGTCACATGGGTGGATGCCATGTCTCTTACTCTAAGCCCCAACTTCTTTTCACTCTGATGGTGTGGCCAGATTGCAGCATGGTTTCATCTGTGCCCACAGGCCCCTGGACTTCACTGCAGAACTAAAATGCCAACAATGGGCAAAGGCAGTGGGCCCAGCATTCAGACTCATTGCCCTGTCCTGCTCCTCAGTGTGGAAACCTACATGAAGGCCCTTAGTGTCAGCGTTTGATAAGGTCCTTGCTTACAAGAGGGTCTTAGGCATTAGGGTGTTTTTTCAGTAAGGCTTCCAAATCTGGACCAGGCAGCCTAAAGAGAAAGGAGAGGGAGGAGGACATCAGAGGCTCCAAATCAAAAAGGGTCTCAGGACCAGTTCCAAAAGCAGTGCACAAAAATGCAGCAATGTCACCCTAGCCGGCTTGGCTCAGTGGATAGAGCGTCGGCCTGTGGACTCAAGGGTCGCGGGTTTGATTCCGGTCAAGGGCATATGCCTGTGTTGCGGGCTCGATCCCCAGTGGGGGGGTGTGCAGGAGGCAGCCAATCAATGATTCTCTATCATCATTGATGTTTCTATCTCTCTCTTCCTCTTTGAAATCAATAAAAATATTTTTAAAAATGCAGCAATGTCTATATGTTATTACACTTTATGTTAATAATCCAAGCCAGAAGTCTACATTGCTGTGGGTTAGACCAGGGGCTCCCAACATCCTCAATCCATGTAGGGTCCCACTGCCTCCAAACAACTACATCAAACCCTACTGGTCCAGTAGGTCTCAAAGTACGATCCCCTGTCTGGCAACCTGGGAACTTGTTAGAAATGCAGAGTTTCAGGCTCTGTCCCAGGCCTACTGGATCAGAAACTCTGGGAGTGGGAGCCAGTAACTGTTTTAACAAGCCTTCCAGGTGACTCTGAACCATGCTGAAATTTGAGAACCACTGCTCTAGGCTAATAAATATTTCTCTTCATTTCTTAAGTATCGTTCCAGTGTCTCTTTGTAAATACCAATAACACCAATATTCATTCTTCTTTTCTCCCTTCTTACACAAACACTATTCTGCACCTCAATTTCATTGCCTAATATATGCTAGAGACCTTTCCTTATAAGCACAAAGTTCTCTATTTCCTATACATTCCTATCACTTCATTGTGTAGCTGCACAATAGGATATTTAACCAACCCCCGCCTAATGATTGCAGGTTATGTCCATCTTTTGCTATTCCTTTTTTTAAAAAAATTTTTTTTATTGATTTCAGAGAGCAAGGGACAGAGAAGAAGAGAGAGATAGAAACATCAACGATGAGAGAGAATCATTAATCGGCTGCCTCTTGCACACCCCCTACTGGGGATCGAGCCCGCAACCCGGGCATGTGCCCTTGACCGGAATTGAAACTGGGACCCTTCAGTCCACAGGCCGGTGCTCTACCCACTGAGCAAACCAGCTAGGGCTCTTTTGCTATTCTTATTTGTTACTATTACAGTTAATAACCCTGTGCATATGTCATTGCACATTGATGCGAGTCAGAGGATGAATTCCTACAAGTGGGATGTAGGAAAAAAGGATAAATGAACTTGGAAATTTCAAAGATGATGTTTGCTACTCATAGAGCTTTTTGCTTTCTGTCTGCACTGAATGAGAACATTTTGTGTCACTACAAACTCACCAACAGAATGTATTGGATTTTTGCCAATCTGTTAGGTAAAAAATCGTAGCCTAGCATAGTTTCAATCCGTAGTTCCCTTATTTTGAATGAAGTTGACCACCTTTGCATATATGTAAGAGCCTGTATGTAACTGGAACTACCCATTCTCATCTTTGCCCATCTTCCCCCCTCTATTTCTAGATAATACTTTGTGATGTGAGTTGCTAATAATTTCCCCCAGTTTGTTCCTTGCCTGTTGACTTTATGGATTTTTGTTTGATTTTCATTTTAATTCTTAATATTGTTTTCTACCTAAAATTTAGTTCTTGAAAAATCTGAACTTAGTAGCTCATCCAAAGTTTATTACAGCCTAGCAGAAGCAAATGACTGAATTCTGATGAAGGCAACTGAGACCCCAAAAAAGTGAATGTTTGTCTGCAATAGTGGCATGCCAGCATTAACGTAGTATCTACTATGTGTCAAGAACAAAGTGGTTTCTTTTTCTTTGAGCCTGTATATTTTTCCCCTACAACTTTTTATTATGCATATATGTCGCTATACATAATTATGTATTCAACATTTTTCCATTGAGGGGGCAGGAATATAAAATACAATAGAGTGTATAACCTTTATATGCCCCAAAGAACAAATGTTTTGCGAGAACCAGGCACTGGAATTCCAGGATGCAGCCAATTTGTAGGTTCAACAGTGGTTTGGTACATTTTATGTCTGCAGCTCAGTGCTTTGCTCTGTGGCGGCAGAGACCAGGCCCCCCACTGCGCTCATGAAATACTTCGGAGGACTTACTAGTGGATAAACCATGGAGAAGGTGGCCCAGCTGAGTGTGTCATGCCTTTACGTGTCCGCGTCTGTGCACATGTTGTTCCTTCGGTCTGGAGTCCCTCTGTGTACCCATTTTCCAAAGCTGGGGCCTTAGCCGGCCCCCTGGGCAGGGCCCCAAGCCGGGGGCCTTGTTACCTCTGGCTCACAGCCCCTCTGCGCTGATGGATGAATGGTAGATAATTGCCAGCTAGGGCCAAAGCCCGAGAACTGGTCTTAGAGCCCAGAGTTGATCACGATCTGAGCCAGCTCGACCCCTCTGTGTAGGAAGCCCCCTCTGAGCTCAAAGATAACCTTTCTCTCTTTGAAGGTGACAGAGGAAGAAAACAGAAAATAAACTAACATTTACTTTTTACACATTCAAGGCCATCCCATTGAGGTTGGGGTTATCATGAATCCCCATTGATAGCCTGAGGAAAATGAGGCCCATAAAGCAAAGGGACTGGTTTCTGGTCACATAATTAATGGGGAGCTAGTCCAGAATAACAGAAATAGTAGTAACAGTTAGTGAAAGTTTGCTGTAGGCCAGAGACTGCTATGCTGTTCTAAGAGTTGACATGTTGGAGGTGGTATGTTAAAGCCAGTGTGGCCACAGGAGGAAATGAGAGCAAGGCTTGAAAGGAAGAAAGTTATTATGCTCACAGGCCCTATAGAGAGGTCACCGCACAGGGCAGGGCCACAAGCGGGTGGCAGGGGGCAGGGGGGCGGGGGGAGTGTCGGTCAGGAGACAGAGGAGCAAGGGAACAGTCTAGGCCAGAGCCTTCCCTAGGGTTCCTGCAGGAAAGGTGGGGCTGGACAAGGTCAGCAGGGAACAGTTCTGACGGGCTTTGGGCTCTAGGGGTGGTCTCTAGCTGCCCGGTACCTGACTCTGGGATGATTAGGGAAGGGAAAGACTGGCTTGGTGTGTGTGTGAGCTGGATCGGAGGTGGTGAGGGGGTGCAGACTCAAGATGGGCTGGTTTGCGGTGAAAGGTGCACTCCTGGGCAGGTTGTCCTAACCCTGGGAAGGGCGGTCTCTCCCTGGGTCTGTAAAGCTGTTGATGCCAGAGCATCAAGAAAACAAGAAACACAGAGTTCATTTAATTGGTCCTGTGATGAATGGGTGCCAAATAGGCAAATACTGAACCTAAGAAAACACAGAACATGTGTTGCTCATTTGTAATGCTATTTAATGGTCATATTGTCCTCCGAACAAGGAACGGTTATTAGCCCCTCTAGTTACTGACGTGGAAGCTGGATTACTGAGCCGTTAAGTGACTTACCCACTGCCATCCAGCTGGGAGGCAGGGGAGCAGCATGCACACCTGGATCCTGTCACTTCTGCCTTGACGTCCCACTGTGCCATGTACCAGGGCTCAGAAGGGCGTGGGGGGAAAAGTGACCACACCTCCCTCCCCCTCCCCACCTGCTCTCCTGGCTGCTCCCTGTGGATTGAAAACCTTCCCCTACTGAGGTCATGTTCTCTGGTTTCGCCTTCAAACAGGAAGTTAAGGAGTGCTGGGGCCCAAATCCTGGCTCTGCTACTTATTAGCTAAGTGATCTTTGGGAAGTCCATTTATTTTGGCCTCAGTGTTCTCATTTGTAAAGTAACAGTGATAGTATCTCCCCCATGGGGTTGTGGTGTAGATCGGATGAAATCATGCATGCCAAGGACTCAGCACAGAATAGGTGAAGAATCGGTTTTCTCCTGGTGAGTGGGTTGAAACCAAAGTCCTCATGCACATTGGGGGTGGCTAGTTCTCTCGGGGGGCAGACATCTCTTCTCCTAAAATATATCCCCGAAGAGATATTCAGCATCAACCAGGGAGGAGGAGGCGCCGTGTCCTTAGCTGTGTGGGGACCGTGTCTGGTAGGGAGGACGCCTTGTCCCCACTCACCTGGCTGGTCTGACCGCCTCGAGTCTGTTGGAACATGGCTGGATATGCCTTTCCTCCGAGTCCAGGTCCGACTGCAGGAGACGCTGGTAGCGGCACCAGCGTCTGTACTTTACATTCCACATATTTGGAGAAGAAAAGAAATCTAGAACCTGGGGGTGGGGATCTAGAACCCCAATGTTCGCATTCCTCTAGTACATACATTTACTTCTATTTACAAACTGAAGTTTCCTAGGTCTGTCCGGCTTTGAAAGGCAGGCCTTCTTTCTCTGTCATATTTTTTGCTTCTTTATACAGAACAACAAGTGACTTGAATGATCTGTTAAAAACCTGTTAGTGTCCTCTGGCATCCCAAGGCAATGCTGCATACTACTCAGTGAAGATGCGCTTAGATTAATAAAAGGATGTGGGCCTGGCCTGGAGGAGGAAGGCGGGGGGAAGGGTGCTGTGCAAACCTCCCAAGTATACAGTCCATGGACTTTCTCCCTGAAAGATACCAACATCAGACAAACTAGGCAAAAAGAAAAAAAATAGTGCTAGACATAAAGAGGGTCACTACCTAATGATAAAAAAATCAAATCACCAAAAAACTTGTATGAAACTTAACAGCTTTAAAATATATAAATCACAAATGGAAAGAATGACAAAGAAAAAGACAAATCCAGCCCTAACCGGTTTGGCTCAGTGGATAGAGCGTCGGCCTGCGGACTGAATGGTTCCAGCTTCAATTACGGCCAAGGGCATGTGCCTGAGTTGTGGGCACATCCCAGTAGGGGGTATGCAGGAAGCAACTGGTCAGTGTTTCTCTCTCATCGATGTTTCTAACCCTCTATTCCTGTCCCTTCTTCTCTATAAAAAATCAATAAATTATATTTTAAAAAAAAGACAAATCCACTATCTTATCAGTAGGTGTTAACATACTTCCACCAGTCATGTATAGGAGACACAAAAATGAGAACAGACAGAGAAGGCTGGAATAAATGCATTTTCAAGTTTGATTTAACAGATGTACACACAACACTGCATCCGTCATCTGCAGAACATGCATCCTTTCCAAGCACATGTGGACCATTTATAAAATCGAACATTTACTGGGTCATAAAGCAAACCTCTGCAAACCTGAGAGGATTCCTGTCATATGTTCTCCTTCTGTCCACAATAGGGTTATTAGAAATCAATACATTTTTCAACAAACTGTGATGAGACAGACCCTCACTTCACACCCCACACAAAAATTAATTCAAAATGGACCCTAGACCAAAATTAAGAGCTAAAGCTATTAGAAGAAAATGTAGGAGAAAAATCTTCTTAACCTTGGATTAGGCAAGGAGTTCTCAGCTGTGACACTAAAAGCATGATCCAGCCCTAGCCAGTGTTGCTCAGTGGATAGAGGGTCAGCCTGTGGACTGAGGAGTCTCAGGCTCGATTCCAGTCAAGGGCACATGCCAGAGTTGCGGGCTTATTCCCCAGTAGGGGGCGTGCAGGAGGCAACTGATCAATGTTTCTCATCATTGATGTTTCCATCTCTCCCTCTCCCTTCCTCTCTGCAATCAATAAAAAAATATATATTTTTTAAAAAGCATGATCTATAAGGAAAAAAAATGGATAAATTGAACTTAATTTTAAAATGTGTACTTTAAAAGACACTACTGAGAAAATGAAAAAAAAATAACCCACAAACTGGGAGAAAATATTTGCAAATCATAATTTTAATAAGAATTTAATATATAGAAGTTTTACAACTCAAGGAGACAAACAACCCATTTTTTAAATAGGCAAAAGATTTGAATAGACATTCCACCAAAGAAGATGCAGTAATCTCCCTTTCTGGTTTCACTTTCTGTGGTTTCAGTTATTTATGATCAACCTTAGTTCAAAAATATTAAATGGAAAATTCCAGAAACAAACAATTCATAAATTTTAAATTACATGCCATTCTGAGTAGCATGATGAAACCTCTTGCTGTCCTGCTCTGTCCCACCTGGGATGCGAGTCACTTCTCTGTCTAGCGTATCCATGCTGTATACATTACCTGTCCTTTTGCCCATCACTAGTAGGTTATCAGATTGGCAGTCATGGTATCATAGGCCTTGTTTCCAAGTAATCCTTATTTTACCAAATAATGGCCCCGAAGCACAAGAATAGTGATGCACAATTCGGATATGCCAAAGAGAAGTTGTAAAGTGCTTCCTTTAAGGGAAACGGTGAAAGTTACTGACTTAGTAAAGAAAGAAATTGTATGCTGAGTTTGCTAAGATCTATGGTAAGAACAAAACTTCTATCAGTGCAATTGCCTAATTTATAAATTAAACTTTATCATAAATATGTAGGTATAGGAAAACACATGGTATATGCAGGGTTAGGCGCTACCTATGATTTTAGGGATCTCCTGGAAGTCTTGGAAGGTATCCCCTGCAGATAAGGGGGGGTTACTGTATATGAATAACTAATAAGAACATTAAAAGATGTTCAACAGCATTAGTCATTAGGAAAATGCAAATTAAAAACACAAGGAGATGCCGCTTCATATCCACGAGGTTGGCTTTAGTAAAAAAGACAGTAACTATGAGAAGAGATGTAAAGTCATTGGAATCCTCAGACATTGCTGTCAGGAACATGAAATGATGCATCCACTTTGGAAAACTGCTTGGCAGTTTCTTAAAAAGTTCAACATAAATTTGTTTAGCAACCTAGTCATTTGACTCATAGATATCTACTCAAGATAAATGAAAACACGTGTCGGCAAAAACACTCGTACATGAAAGTTCATAGCAACATTACTCATAAAAGTCAAAAAATGGAAACAATGCAAATGTCTATTAACTGGGGAGTGGGGAAAACAAAATGTGGTAATACAGTGTAATACTATTCATCAGTAGGAGGAATGAACTACCAATACATGCTACAAACATGACTGACCTTCAAAAGTATTATGCTAAGAGGAAGAAGTCAAATAAGAAAAGAGAGAGCACATACTGTGTGATTGCATTTATCTAAAGTGTCTAGAAAAGGAAAATCAGTGGAGATGGGACACAGATTGGTGTTTACCTGGGAATGGGGATGGGAGCAGGGATGGACTAAAAATGCAGATAAATGTTCTTTTGGGAAGATGAAAATGATGAAAATGTTCTAAAATGTGATGGTGGTGATGATTACAAAACTCAGCAAATTTACTAAAAACCATTGAATTGTATGCTTAACATGGTGAGTCATATGGTATGTTAATTATACCTGAATAAAGCTTTAAGAAAAAATAACAAGGTAAGTAGGAAAACCTTATGCTAGGGAGTTAGAAACATACATATTTTAAAAAGCAAAAACCCTTTTTAGCAAACTAAAAATAAAAAGGAACTTCTTAATCCCATAAAAAGTGTGTACAAAAAAATAAATACATAACAATAGCAACACTCAGTGGTAAAATGTTGAGAGTATTTCTCTTTGAGATCAGGAATAAGATATGGATGTCCCAAATCATTGATTTTACATTCAACTTTGTACTGGAGGTCTTAACCAGAGCAGTAAGCGGGGGGAAGGCCATAAACTGTGTAAGGATTGAAATGGAAGAAGCAAAGCTACTAATATTTGCTAATGATATGTTTGTCTACATAGAAGACCTCAAAAGTATAAGGGAATTTACTAAGTCAACAGAATACAAAATCCAGATACAAAACCAATTTTATTTCTACACATCAGAATCAAACAGAAAATATAATAAAACAGGATACTATTTAAACAGCATCAAAAATATAATGTGTGGCCCTAGCCGGTTTGGCTCAGTGGGTAGAGCGTCAACCTGCAGACCAAAGGGTCCCAGGTTCGATTCCGGTCAAGGGCACATGCCTGGGTTTTGGGCTCGGTCCCCAGTGGGGAGCGTGCAGGAGGCAGCCAATCAATGATTCTCTCTCATCATTGATGTTTCTATCTCCTTCTCCCTCTTCCATCCTCTCTGACATTAATTAAAAAAATAAATAAATAAATATATAATGTGTGTAGGAATAGATGTAAAAAAGATATTCAACTCTTTTGGAGAAAAATGATAAAGTTGTTGTAACAAGATCTAAATAAATGGAAAGATATATATGTTTATGAATTGGAAAATTCAATATCATAAAGATGTCAAATCTATCAAATTGATTAATAATTTCCATGCAATTACAATAAGAATCACAATTTTCTTCTGGAACTTGACAAGTGTTTTGTTGTTGTTTGTTTGTTTGTTTGTTTACTGAAGACCTATACATTCCTGAAGAGTAAAAAAAAATTAAAGAGACTTGCCTGGCAAAGTATCAAGAATTTTCATAAACTTACAGTAATTAAGACAAAGTGGTATTGACAAAGGCATTACAAACCCAAACATACACAGAACTTGATTTTATTATAGAGAAGTAATTTTAGATCAAGGTAAAAGAAGAGATTTTTCAGCACGTGGTACGGGACAATTAGCTAACCTTAAGGAAAACGTTAGATTCTTACTTCAGTCTTTAACCATGTTGGTTACACACCTATGAGAAAAGTAAAAGTACACAACTCCTAGAAATTTACATAGCAGAGTAACTTTTTTTTTTAGGTACATGCCCTTGACCAGAATCGAACCCGGGACACTCCAGTCCGCAGGCCGACGCTCTATCCACTGAGCCAAACCGGTCAGGGCAGCAGAGTAACTTTTTTAAGGGTAGGCAATATTTTAAAAACAAGACACAGACAAATCATAAATAGATTGACACATTCAGTTGTCCTTGAGTTCCGTGGAAGTCTTTTGGACAGGACTGGTGTCATGGGCACCAGAAGAGTCCCATGATTAATGCTATGCTTTCACCATCTCTAAACTCTCCTTAATTTTTATCTTTGAACTTGCGTTTTATAAGCAAAGTCTGACAGGACAATGGGGTATGGATGTGAGCAAACAAGATGCATGCAATATAAATGTCCATCACTATTCCTTGCCACTCAATTTGCATACAATGTATGTGATGCCCCATGAACTCAGAATTCAGGCAGACTGGAGATGCCTAGGAGTTCAGCAAGACTGAAAGCAAGTACCAGGAAAGCATGTTATATCTGCAACTGAGTAACCAGGGTGCTGACAGCCACGAGAAACCACACTTTCCTCAAACCAGAACTTGCTTCAAACACAGAAAAGAGACAATGGCTTTCTAAGAAATACCAATGACCAAGGAATCTTATCCTATCCTTCCTTACTTGCGTAACTTCCCTGTATTACCCAACCACTGACACTGAAATGATACAGAAGAAAACGGAGACAGGGCTCTCCACAGTTCCTTTTCTCTCCAGTCCTTCCTTACTCCCAGTAAGCCAATGGAGTAAGTACTGGTAGGAGGTATATGTATCAAGAAGTGAAATAAAAACAGTTGCATTAATTTTGGACAGCATTTCCACTGTTCTGGTTAAGAACAAAACACAGGAGAGCCAGGGTTTTCTTAGTGTTGATAGTACAAAACTTACAGGCCTGGCTGCAGAATTCTCAAGTAGGGCATGCTTCTTCTGCGTCTGTTTCAGATACTTTGTCAAAATTAGGAAACAAAGAGAGAAGAGCAGGTTCAGCAAAATGAACAAACTAATTAAAAAGCAAATGTAGAGATGATTTCCCCATACATGTGAAGTAACCAAATTCCTTTAAAGAGTTCAACTTTCAAAAGAGAACATGAAAGTATAAGACAACAGATAGTTAATAGTTAACACATGATATTGGGTTTTTATTGTCAGACTATTTTGGAGAAGCTTTAAGACAATCTCACTTTCATGGAGAATTTGCTTATTTTACCTTTACCCACGCCTGTGCGTGACTAGAGGTAGGTACCTACCTCTCTCTGAGCTTCTTTTTCACCTGCAATGAGTGGCTCTCCAGGGCGTGGGCCACTTCTTCCAGGGGTTGGTGGAGAAGAAGCCAAGGGCACCGAGCTTCTCTTAAAGATGCAAAACCAGCGCATTGGCCTCCAGGACGTGCTGACGCCTCCCAAAGTGAGTGGGGTGAAACTCAGGACGCCATGGAAACCACCCTGGCCTTGGAGAGGAACCTGAACCAGGCCCTTGTGGAGCTGCAGGCCCTAGGTTCTACCCATGCGGACCCTCAGCTCTGTGACCTCCTGGAGAACCACCTCCTGGATGAACAGGTGAAACTCATGAAGAAGATGGGCGGCCACCTGACTCACCTCCGCAGGCTGGCCGGGCCCCGGGCTGGGCTGGGCGAGTATCTCTTTGAAAGGCCCACCCTCAAGCTCTACTAGGAGCCTTTGGAGCCCAGAGGCCTTTGAGGGGCCCCTCTGTGTTCCCATGGTGTCTGGCTTTTGCCTGGGCCTCTCCCTGAAACCACTAGCCATTCTTTTAACCACCCTGGAGCCTTCTCCCGTGCATTGGACCAAATGGAAAGAGTAAAGCTTTTTGCAGCAAAGAAAAATTAAAAAGAATCCAAGCTTTTGGCCCTGGCCAGGTAGTTCAATTGATTAGATCGTCGTCCCGATATGCCGAGGTTGAGTGTTCGATCCCTGGTCAGGGCACATGCACGAAACAACCAGTGAATGCATACTTAAGTGGAACAACAAATCAATGTCTCTCTCTCTTTTTCTCCCTTCCTCCCTAAAACCAGTCAATAAAAAGCAAGCTGGTTTGGCTCAGTGGATAGAGCGTTGGCCTATGGACTGACGAGTTCCATTCTGGTCAAGGGCACATGCCTGGGCTGCGGGCTCGACCCAGTAGAGGACGTGCAGGAGGCAGCTGAGTGATGACTGTCATCACTGATGTTTCTATCCCCTTTTTCCCTTCCTCTCTGAAATCAATAAAAATATTAAAAAACAAATATAATCAATAACTAAAAGATAAAAAATATAAAAGAAATTTTTAAAAAGAACAAAATACATATCATGTATGAGCTATAAAAAACAAATTGTGTAATTTTCATGATTTTGCATACAAGTTAAGTGCTTTTACATTTGCATTTAAAACTGGCATTAAAAATATAAAGATGAATGGGAAAATTCATACTAGTAATTTAAAATTTTTATTTTTATTTACTTAAGGGTGACATCAAATAGCAAATAAAAAACACCATAATAAGTTGAAAAAAAGACTGTGGAAGAAAGAAAAAAGCTTCACATTTTAGTACCTTTAATGCACTTTTTCCCTGCTTTTTTAAAAAAAGTTATTGATTCCTTTTTTTTTTCATTTTGAGAGAGAGAGAGAGAGAGAGAGAGAGGAAGAGGGAGAGAAAAAGAGAGAGAAGTGAGAGAGATTTGTGTTCTAATTGTTTATGCATTCATTGATTGCTTCTTGTGTGTGCCTGGCCTGGGAAGCCAACCAACAACCGTGGTGTATTGGGACGACATTCTTACCGACTGAGCACCTGCCCTGGCTTTTCCTGCTTTTTGAACAAAAAGCCACACATTCATTTTGCCCTGGGCCCCACAAAGTACATGGTCAGCCTGGCTTCTAAATTCCCTATATCCCTCAACCAGCCTGATTTAATTGCCTATTGTTTGCTAACAAGAGTCCTAACTAATTTGGAAAATGTAATTTGAACTTGCCGGGGGTTTTAACTTTATACTTTGCTCCAACTAGTATATGAAATGAGCAGAAGTGTGATTCAATGTGAAGAACACGGCTTCTATAGATGCCGAAGAGAGGCTCAGGGAATTTCACTCAGTTGGACAAAGTCACATACATTCCAAGGAAAGGATCTGAGGTGTGACTCTGGCTCATTGTGACTCTAGGTCCAGGACGTTTGCTGGAACATGCTGAATGCCCTGTTCAATACGGTGGCCACGAGCCACCTGTGGCTACTGGGCCCTTGAAATGTGGCGAGTGCAACTGCATTTTTGACACCATTTCACCTTCAGTCATTTTCATTTAAACAGGGTGGCTCGTGCTCCTGTACCGGACGGCACGGATGCAGAACTTGTGCCCTGCTCCGCACCATGGGCATGGCAGATGCAGCGCGTGCCCATGGAGGGGCTGAGTGCTCACTGGCTCCGCGACAGCCTGGTGCATGGTAGGTGCTCAACCACGGCAGCTCAGTGATTTCATGGGTGCTCAGGCCCAATTTCTATGGATGAAATATCTAGACCCGGGGGCTGGAAAGGGAAGCCGGAGGTGACACGAGAGAGCCCACCACACGAGAGTTACTCTAGCTCATCCGCTGAGACAAACATCGGCGAGGACCGGCCTCAGCGGCGGTCAGCACAGCCCCTTGGTGACTAACACTCGCAGGAATCCAGGCCGGCCGATCTCGGTGTCCACAGAGAACCTTCCGGGAAGGCCCAGCCTATAGTGAGCCCAGGAGACCTGTCCGGGAGGATTTTAAGCGCCTCTGGTATGTCTCTGGAAAGCAGCCAACGAACCCAGAGCTGTCATCACCATAAACCCAGCTGGGGGCTCAGACAGCTCAACCTAAACTCATTTTGATACTGAGTGGAAGGGGTGAGGATCCAGGCCCGCCGCCACTCCAGCCCACGGATCCACTGCGGGTTCCCAGACCGCCTCTGCCCCTCCAGCCTGGGCCCCTTTTTCTGAACAGGCTCTCCTCTCGCCTCCCCCTTGACCAGCCCTGTGCTGGATTAACTCCTGGCTTACTCAGGGCTCTGACGAAATGACCCCTCCTCTGGGAAGCCTTCTTACACTCACCTCCCGGGCTGAGTTGGCTCCTCTGCTGGCCCTAGAGAATCATTAATCATCAACAAAGAAATGGACCCTGCTCTCTCCAGCCTGCTCAGCCTGCACAGAGTTGCCTGGTGAGAAACAGCTCGAGGCAAACTCACTTCTGCAGAGTGGGGCGCCTGCACTTGTGAGCTGTGATTCGGGTCCATTTTCTCTCCTCTGCCCGGAGCATCTTA
Source organism: Myotis davidii (assembly GCF_000327345.1). NCBI lineage: Eukaryota > Metazoa > Chordata > Mammalia > Chiroptera > Vespertilionidae > Myotis > Myotis davidii. The sequence continues at coordinate 1,892,628 of NW_006294339.1, read as the reverse complement.
TTCTGTGCAGCACAAGTCTCCCGAGGAACGTCTTCCAGGCTTCCTGCTACCCATCAGTTTCAGCCGCTCTGCAGGGCAACTCCTTGATTCTTGGGGCGCTCCCCTAGTCCCCCCAATATACACTCCAACTTTGAGGATGACCCATCAAAGTGTTTTCAGATGACATGGGAACACAGAGAGACTTCGGTTTATTCACATAGATTTTCTTAAATATATATTTTTATTGATTTCAGAGAGGAAGGGAGAGGGAGAGAGAGAGATAGAAACATCAATGATGAGAGACAGTCATTGATCGGCTGCCTTCTGCAAGCCCCCTACTGGGGATGGAGCCAGACACGTGGGCACGTACCCTGATCCAGAATCCAACTGGTGACCTCTCAGTTTCTGGTTGACGCTCAGCTGCTGAGCCACAATGGCTGGGCCTTAGTGGAATCTTGAGGCTTATAGAACAGTTTAAACCTGTCTATAATTTTGTCCTCTTTTAGGAATACTTTGTGATCATTTGAACAGAAAAGTTTTGATATTAAAAAAAAACTTGGGGATTTAAAATTTCTCATCAAATTAATTATTCATG
>NW_006294339.1:1882619-1890116 GCF_000327345.1 Myotis davidii | reverse complement strand
CCGACCCTGCAACCCGGGCATGTGCCCTTGACGGGAATCGAACCTGGGACCCGTCAGTCCACAGGCCAATGCTCTATCCACTGAGCCAAACCAGTTAGGGCCACATAGATTTTTATGTCCTTACCAAAGTCGTTTACAAGGGAACTGGAGTTTATCCCCAAGTGGCCATGGGTGAAAGCACCGGAGTTAGTGGGAGGAGGAGAAGAGGCGGTGTTGTATCTGGCGTAGTCAGGGAAGGCTGCAGGGAAGATGGGGCATTTGACCTGTGACTTTAGATACAGAGGGAAGAACATTCCAGGTAGAGGGAATAGCATGGACACAGGTGTGGAGGCCTGAGAGAGGGTACAGGGCTCAAGCAACTAGAAGTCACTGGGTGTTATAGAAGCTCGAGGTATGATGAGAGAGAGAGGGTGGTAGGCTGGAGAGAGAGGCAAATGCAACTCCTTGAGGACCTCAAATACTTCCCTAAGGAGCAGGGATTTCATCTTGGAGGCTGGAGTATTCCAAAGTGAGTTCTCCAAACACCTGCCCCATGGAATTCTCTGCTCCAGAAGAGGGCTGGGATTCTGTGTCCCTCACTTGGAGACTTCCTCTAAAATATGTTAGTAATAGAGGCCCTGTGCACGAAATTTGTGCACAGGTGCAGTCCCTAGGTCTGGCTGGTGATCGAAGCGTGAGAGTCTGGTATGGAAGGGCATGTCCCAGCTGACCTCTGGGCCCTGGGCAGCACCTGGGCTTCCAACCCACCCCCCCCCACCTGAGTCTTTGGGCCCCCACCGGACTCCCTCAGTGCCTGGGAGCCAGGCGGTACCACTGGCCGCCCTGCTTGCACCCGCCTTGGCCTGGCGCCACCCGTTCACGTGCTCACTATCCCGCCGCAGTCCTGCTCTGGTCGGGGCCCATTGGGGCAGGATGCACCTCCACTGCCACCCGCTGCCAGCTCTGGGCCCTGGGCAGCACCTGGGCTTCCAACCCACCCCCCCCACCTGAGTCTTTGGGCCCCCGCTGGACTCCCTCAGTGCCTGGGAGCCAGGCGGTACCACTGGCCGCCCTGCTCGCACCCGCCTTGGCCTGGCGCCACCCGTTCACCTGCTCCACAATCCCACCGCAGTCCTGCTCTGGTCAGGGCCCATTGGGGCAGGATGCACCTCCACTGCCACCCGCTGCCAGTGCCACATTGCTGATGCCTGCCATGTTCCACGCCGCCCCTTGGTGGTCAGCACACATCATAGTGAGCGGTCAAATTCTTGGTCGAACTCCCGGTAGAGGGGACAATTTGCATATTAGGCTTTTATTATATAGGATTGTAAAGGCTCTGCTAAAACGAATAGTAACTACGTGTGAATGTCTGCAAGGCGCCAGGCAATGCTCTTAGCACTTAGCATGTGTCACCATATTTAACCCACATCACAACCCTACAAATGCAGTACTGTGGTATTATTCCTATTTCATAGAGAGGTTAAGAAATTTGCCCAAGGTCACACAGCTAGTAAGTGGTAGAGCTAAGATTTGAACTTGAGCAGTCTGACTTTGAGCTGTTCTGGAATAAAGAATCTGCTTAACTTTGTTTCAGCTAGCATTCCTCAACTTGCTTTTAATTATGGGGGGGAGGGGGGACTGCATATCTTGTAATATTATAAGGCAACTGATTCTTCGGGAAACGGGGAACCATTGAAGGGTTCTTATCCTGGAGCCTTTCAATGTCATTTGCAAATATCCTTAGTGAGCTAATTACCAGTCACTGGCTCATTAGTGTGCACCAGTCCTTTCTTAGAACCTCTCCATTTTCTTCTAAGCTCCCTGAGGGCAAGGACTCTGTCATTCATTGCTGCATCCCAGTACCCAGAGGAGTGATATGAGATGGTGCTATGAGAACATGGTTTGAGTGAATAGTCATTTCCTCGGTTGAAGACAGTGGGAGCAACAAAAAGAAAGGCCTATATTCTGGGAAGCAGGTGGTGGCTGAGTCCACGTGGCAGGGACAGAAGGCAGGAACAGTGGTGGGGGCACCGTGGGAATCATCTTGGAGTTCAAGTGGAAAGCAAGACTTCATGGCAAGACTAAAGGCCATTTGATCTTAAATGCAAATTCAAATATCTACTCAGAATGTTTTCTCTTCTAGGCAGTAACTAAGCCACCTGGTTAATTGGAAAATGAGGCATTTGTTGGAGCTGAAGGTATATTAGAAAATTCTTGGTTTTAAGAGTTGAAGGGAAAAATAAAACTCAGACTTGTAGCTACTCCACCCTCACACCCCCAAAGCTACTGGCAAGGAATAGAGGCTTTGGAAGGTTGGCTTGTTGAACTGAGGGATTCTTAGAAAGCACCTAGCCAATTTCTCCAATTCTAAGGGTGGCAAGACAGAGGCTCAGAGAGGGCAATGTCACAGAGCTGGTTAAATTAGGACTAGAATCTGAGGGTCCCCTCCCAGTCAGGAGCTCTGCCCGGGGCTTCAGGGCCTGCACCCTAAGCCCCTCCACCTAAGCCGCCAGCAGCTCCTTGTGCCCACCACCCGTCCCCTCCATCCATCACCCCTCCACGCCCTCTGTCAGGGGACGCAGCCCTTTTGCACACCACAGACTGTGCTCCCTGCTGTGTCCGACTGCCCCTGATGAGATTACAGATTCCGGGTAAAATAGACCGGAGTTAATTCCCTCTGGCTTTAAAGGGCAGGGCAGGCCACAAGAAATAGCAAAAAGCAAACCTTTCTCTAAAATGCTAAATGTAGGTGATAATCCCTGTTCAGCACGTTGCAGTTCACCACCGCCGAATTTCACAAATATTTTCCGGAGGGGAGGTGGCACTGGCCCTAATAAAGTAGATGCGGTATTACTGTGCCTGTTGTATGGATGGGGAAACTGAGGCATGTGAGCTTAAAAGTCTTGTCCAGGGTTACACAGCTAGTAAGTGGCGGAGCTGGGACTTGAATGTAGGTCCCTGGGCTCTGTCATCTTCCAAAATAATAGGCCCTGAGAACCGACAGAGGTCTCAGCTTGGGCTTAAAGCAGCCCTCGAGGAACCATCACAGCAAGTGGCAGGGCCGGTTTGAACCCAGGCCCACTGGCCTCACAGCCCGCATTCCCCACACTTCCAAGGCCAAGCACCTGTGAAACCATCTGCCTGTGCATGTGATGAAACCACACCAACGTTGGCCTGAACTCCGCTCTGCTCCGTGCCAGCTCTATGACCTTGGCCCAGGGACCCAGTCAAATGAAGGTCGGCCTCCGAGGCTGCCCGGATGATTCCCTGAGTCACACAGGTAAGGCAGCCAGAGCATGTCAGCACACAGCACATGCTCGTGACTCAACCTCTCTTTGCCTCAGTTTCTCCATCTGTAAAAGGATAGGTATTGCACTTACTTATTGGGGTTGGTGCCTACATTAAATGTGCTCATACAAGCAATGTGCTTCTAGAATAATACCTGGTGCGCAATAAATGCTTCATTAATGTTATCGGTTCATTGGCAGTGAGCTAGTATCCTATTGCCTTGCCTTCAATTCTTTCTGGAATGGCGTGGGGGTAAAAATCAAAGCAGCCAAGCAAATGTTCCTCTCGTTCCTCCCACCAGTCCCTGGTCCCCTCCCCTGTATAAGAGGAGCACTTGGCTTTGAGGTCCCAGCCCCCAGACCACGTGGCCTGCTCTAATTTCCCAGGCCCTAATCTGCTCCCGGCTCTTAATGATGCAGCTGGTAATAGGATTGTGGCTTCCCTCTGGGGCAGCCACTCAGGCCATGGCCGAGTGGCTGGCAACTGGTACTTAGCAACCCTGACCACCTGCCTGCTGAGGAGCCAAAGCCCCCAGCCAGGACCCTTGTGCCCCCGGCTGGCCTCACGTGCATGGAATGGTGCTGTGCCCGGTGCCAGCAGGCTGGGCTCACCATGGTGCCGGGTGCCATCCTGGCACGAGGGAGGGATGTTTGTAAGCGGAACGGACTGCTCGTCCTGTCTGTGCTGTCTGTCACCGTGGGCTGCCTCCTTGGCTTCTTCCTGAGGACCCAGCACCTCTCACCACAGGTCAGCCCCCGGGCATCACGGGGTCCCCCTTTAGGAGCAGGGTGTGGGCCTGAGGGGTCTGAGGGTCGCATTCCCCCTCCATGGCTCCCTGATAACAACTCCGTGGGGGAGTCACTCTGCCTCTCTGGGTCCCAGTTTTCTCATCTGTAACATGAGTGTGAAAAATACATTACAGGACTAGAGGGACATCCAATAAAACGGCCGAGCAAGTGGTTACAAACGGGCATCACCAGATGAATGGAGGCAAGGATGCCTCATTAGCATAACCACGGGGCTAAGAGCTGTGGGGTCAATGATTCTCTGTCATCGTTGATGTTTCTCTCTCTCCCCCTCTCCTTTCCTCTCTGAAATCAATAAAAATATATTTAAAATAGAGGGCCTGGGAATTGGGCCACTATTCCTGTAGTAACACCGTGAAGCCACCTTCAGTTATTTAGGAGGAAGCATGGACTCTGGAGGCAGAGGAAGCCTGAACTTGGACTCTACTGAGAAATGGCTGTGTGGCCCTAGGCAAAATCTTATCTCCTTTTTGGCCTCAGTTTCCTCATCTGTAAAATGGAGTGGGGGCACTATGTGTCACTAGAATTGTTCAGGAAACAAGGATCCATCAGTGCCTGGCATATCGTGGGTGCTTACTGAGTGTTACGTCCCTCCTCCCCCCCTACCTACCTGTCTACGTGCTACCTACATCAAGACCATCTCCTGTTCCAAATCTTAGACAAATTCTTCCAGATCTGCCCATATCTGAAATGTTACTCTCTTCCCCCACTCACCCCGGGCTCACCCCTCCACTGTAACCCTGCTGCCGGCTGTCTTACTTCAGAGCCATTTGTGTAGAAGCCTATTTCCCCATCAGACTTCAACTTGCTGAATATCACGTGGGCTTTTCTTGAATCAAAATGTGAACTTAGGTCAGTGCTTATCACAGAAAGAACCCTCAGCTATTTGCTGAATTAAACTGGCAATGGCACAAACCATCTGCTATCTACTTTCTTTAATTTTCCTCAACAACAAAACTATCTTTCCTGCAGGAAGATTATTTTGTGAAAACAAGTTGGAATGCTTATTATGAAAAGCCAAACTCATCTGGGGCCTCCTTTGCGAAAGCTGCCTTCCCCATCTGTTTGGAAACGCAAATATATTCCCATCGGAATTAACCTGCCAGATAAACTGAAGGAAGGATGTGGAGTCTTAGAACAATTATTTGGCAGAAATTGGCTTTCTCAGCATCTTACTTTGAAATCCAGGAGTTTGTTTGATCTCTGCCTGTAACTTAGAAACCCAGCCCTTCTTATTTTGTAAGCTTATGCAACAGGCAAAAAATCATAAACAGTTTGCAAAGTGGTAGAAAGTCCTATTTCAGAAAATAATTTACAAGATTTATAATTTGTAATATTATTGAAATAAGTATCTCACTTAAAAATATGATCCTTTTGAGAGTTCCAGTTAAACATGGTGAATTTACAACTGCACACATTTTCCCTTCCTTCCTGGATTCTACCAAAATTATAGTAATGGAATTTTTAACCCTCACCTGAGCATATGTTTTTATTGATTTCTTAGAGGGAGAGGAAAGGAGAGAGAGAGAGAGAGAAACATTGATCAGTTGCCTGTCTCCCACACACCCCATGACCAGGTGTCAGACCTGCAGCCTAGGCATGTGCCCCGAGTAGGAATAAAACCAGCAACCTTTCGGTGTGTGGGATGACAATGCTCCAACCACTGAGACCCCCTCCCCCCAGACCCCCTGGGCCAGGGCTAAATCTTTTCTTAAGTTCTTTGAAGATATGAGAGAAGATATAGTGACTATAAAACGGAGTGGGATGCAAAAAGAAGAAACGATCCAAGAACAAGAAAGAGCTTTTGGAAATTAAAAATAGATGAGCCAGGATTAAAAGGTCAATAGCTGGGATAAAGTTGCAGAAATCTTCCAGAGAGTAAAACAAAAAGAGATGGAAACAGATAAAGAAAATTAGAGCCCTGGCCAATTTGGCTCAGTGGATAGAGCATTGGCCTGCAGACTCAAGGGTCCCGGGTTCGATTCCGGTCAAGGGCACATGCCCGGGTTGCGGGCTCCGTCCCCAGTGGGGGGTGTGCAGGAGGCAACCGATCAATGATCAATGATTCTTTCTCATCATTGATGTTTCTATCTCTCTCTTCCTTTCCCTTCCTTTCTGAAATCAATAAAGACATTTTTAAAAAAGAAAGAAAAGAAAATTAGAATGCCCAATATCCAACTCTGAGAGTTTTAGACTGCACTAAGAGAAAAAGGGGAGACAAAATTCACAGAGAACACAAGAAGGTTTGAAAGGTAATATTTCACGAGAAGAAAGTGTACCTAAAATAAAAAGGTATTGTCAAGATCTCAGAAACCTGTTAAAAAGGAAAAAATGATAGGTATGCACACACTACTAGTATGAATTTTTTAAAAAGAAAGAGGAAAACCTCCTGCCATAGTTCAGTGATGGCGAACCTTTTGAGCTCGGTGTGTCAGCATTTTGAAAAACCCTAACTTAACTCTGGTGCCGTGTCACATATAGAATTTTTTTGATCTTTGCAACCACAGTAAAACAAAGATTTATATTTTTGATATTTATTTTATATAGTTAAATGCCATTTAACAAAGAAAAATCAACCAAAAAAAGAGTTCGCACCTCTGACACGCATGTCATAGGTTTGCCATCACTGCCATAGTTTATCACTTTGAAAATTACAGAAAATTGGAGATAAACAGATGATCCTTAAATGGTTCTGTGGGAATAAAACAAGTCTCATGTAAAGAATAGAAAGTAAGAGTAGCTCCAAACATCTTAAGCAACACTGGAATCTAAAAGGCAAAATGTAAGTGCCTTTGAAATTTGAAGGGGAAATTCTTTTATTATTTATTTATTTATTTTTAATGAATTTATTGGGGTGGTATTAATAAAATCGTATATGTGTCAGGTTACAATTCTATAATACATCATATGGATATTGTATTATAGATATTGTGTGTTCACCATCCCAAGTCAAACCTCCTTGGAGGGGAAATTCTTTTAAACTAAGGATCTTATATATGGCCAAACTACTATCAGAAGTAAAGGTAGAATAAAGGCATTTTTACTTATATAAGGACTCCGAAGTTTCTCTCCCATTCACTCTTACTGAGAAAGCTACCAAAGGAGATGTTCCCGAAAAACAAGGAAGTAAACGAAGAAGACAAGAAATCCAGGAAAGAGGGGGCAATATGCAGGAAAAAGTCCCAGAATGACAGCAAAGAAGAGGCCTAGAGAGCAATCTGCCCAAACTGGAATAGGAAGATGGAGAGCTCTTGAAGGGCACAAAAGGAATGGATGTGCTTGAGTATACAGAAAATACTTTTGTTGGGCCTTTTTATTTTTTATTGTTTTTTGTTTTTGTTGTTTGGACTTTTATACACACACACACACACGCACACACACACACACACACATATATATATAATTGATTTTTTACAGAGAGAAA
>NW_006294339.1:1879412-1882540 GCF_000327345.1 Myotis davidii | reverse complement strand
ACCAAGGTACATGCCCTTGACTGGAATCAAACCTGGGACCCTTCAGTCCGCAGGCCAATGCTCTATCCACCGAGCCAAACCAGTTAGGGCTTGTTTGGACTTTTTAAAGAAATGTTGAAGCACTTGGAAGAAATTAGTGAGTGGTTCACAGAAAACGAATGAAAAATTAGTCAATTATTAACTGCAGGAAACTTAGGTCATACAAGAAAGGTTGTACAAAGAAGGTTCTAGCATATTACTTGGCTCAATAATGACTATTAATCCTTGACTATTAATTTAACCAAAAATTGTGATATAATGGTGAAATGGTAGGAGGAAAAAGGGAATAAGTCTTCATCTGTCATGTCAAAAAGGGAAGTTAATAGATGTCAAAAAGATATATCTAGAAATAGTATTATAACTGTATTATTTAGAAATAACAATACTAAGGAAAACATCTAAAGGAATTGAGGGTGTTCAATCCTGGGAAGTTAGGTTGGGATAGAGATGGATGAGGAAGGGGCTGCCTTTTTATCATTATAGTGCTACTTAAATTAAAGAATAGGCACATTGGTTAAAATTAATTAAACATACACAGCCATGATGGGTATATTTTTAAAAGTAGAATTTCTGTGCATTGGAAATGGTAGCAGAACGGGAGGCCTGATTTCAGGTTCTCACTGATGCTAACTCACTCTGTGAAGCAAGTCACCTCCCTCTGCTGGCTCAGCTTCCTCAAGTATAAAATGAGTCAGCTGGACTGAAAGATCTTTAAAAAACCCTTCTCGGCACCAAAATTCTAGGATTTGGAGCTTTTCAAATCATCAGACCATTAACCAAGTGTTATGTTTGGCCTTTAAAAAAAGTTTCAAGTACAAAACTTTAATTTGGATGTACCAGCCTTTACCACAACCTCACCCTTTGATGAAAGTGGCCTCAAACTAGGGTTGCCAGAAACAGCGAAACTGAACTAAATTAAATTTGAAAACAGCATACCCAGTTACATTTGAATTTCAGATAAGCAATATTTAGTATAAGTAAAAAAAACAAATGTTAGTTGTTTATCTGAAATTCAAATTTTACTGGGCTCAGTAGTCCCCTCCCATTCAGTTGTCAGCATCTGGTCACAGGATCTGGAGACAGCTGATTGGGCAAGAATTTAGGCCCCTAAAGCCAGCCACATAGATAGGCTGGAACCAGCAGCCCAGGAGGAAGCCCAGTATAGAATTCTATCCAGTAGGGCTCTTTATACTGAGTGGTGTCTCACCAATCCAATCCAATTCTCTTTCAGCATTTTAAATGTGAGACGTGCTGTGAGGGGCGCTGTGTGGGGAGGCAGACAATGGACCCAACACTGAATGAGAAACAACTGACTCAAGAATACCATGGTCTGTTTCTGAGTCAGACTCCTCATAAACTAGACTGAGAACTTCAGGGCGAAAACTGTGCCTATTTCATTTGTGGGTACCCAGTGTGATGCCTGGCACAGTAGGTGTGGAATGAATGTGTGAGCAGCATGCAGCCCTGCCCTCGTGCCTCCTAACATCTACTGCATGAGACCGATTTGTAGCACGATAGGCAGTGAACAGGGCAGAGGTGGGGGAGAGCTATTATTTACTGTAATTGCTGAACATTTACTCTCAGTCAGGCTCTCTGCCCAATGCTTCATGTGCATCCTCTCATTTCAGCCTCCCAGTGACCCTATGAAGTGGTTATTACTCTTGGGTCACAGATGAGAAAAACTCCAAGTAGCTCGCTTACGGCCACACAGCTAGTTAGGAGGGGGCAGGGGACAAGTCTGTTTGGCTCGACAGCCCATGCTTCCTCCACGGACTCTGCTGTGCAGGTTGTAGACAGGAGAGTGCGAATGAAGCAGTGCTTTGAAGATGATAAAGAACTGAGCAACTGGAAAGGGTTGGTGTTGCAAATGGTAAGAGGAAGGCCAGGGAGGGTTGGGGGGCGGGAGGTAGGGGGGTAAGATATCAACCAAAGGACTTGTATGCATGCATATAAGCATAACCAATGGACACAAGACACTGGGATGTAGGGGAGGTCAGGGGAAGGTCAAGGGGGAAAAAAGGAAACAGATGTACTACTCTTTGTAATACTTTAAGCAATAAAACAAAAAGAAAAAAAGAACTGAGCAATTGTGACGTCTGCAGCGCCGGCTATAACCTCAGCTCTTGCTGTGTTTTCAGGAAATCAGTTACTTCCAGTTCCCTGGGGAGCTCCTGATGAGGATGTTGAAGATGCTGATCCTACCGCTGGTGGTCTCCAGGTGAGGGCCGCGGCATGTGGCCGGGAGGTCTGGGCGGGGAGGGCAGAGGATTCTGTTCGGTTCTGTTGGTTCCCTGCTCCTGCTGTGAGTGACTGGACTGCACCTGTGGGCCTGGGAGCCGTGTGATTGTGGGGCCTTTATGGGAGGAGTCTGGGGCACGGGCTGCTGGAGTCTAAGTCGTCCGGTGGCCCCAGTTATTTCAGTGCCATCCAATGGACCTTAACAAGTGATTGGGAGTTATCGGATGAGACCTGACTCCAAGGTAGCTCGGGGGCTCAGGGATTGCTTCCCAGAGGAGGTGAAAGCAGCAAGGTGTGGGGGCGGGGGGAGATGGCATTGGAGACTCTCCCAGGGAGAGTCACTAGCTCAGTGCACTAGCTCAGCTGTGCACTGAACTGGCTGTGTAACCTTGGACAGGTTATTAAACTTCTCTGAGCCTCAGTTTCCTTGTCCGTAAAATGAAAAATGACACCTACTCCCAAGCGTGATTGTGAGGACTATATGAGGTTATATATTTGCATGTGCTACATGTTCAGGGGGCTGGGTCCCAGAGTGTGAGGGAGGGAGGGAGGGGAAGATGAAGTTGGAAGGGGGCTTCTTGCTCAATCATGAAAGACCTTGAATGCCAGGCTACAGAATTCAGAGTTCACCCTCAAGAGCGAGGGACACAGGGAATCACTGAGATCACCTGGTCCCTCTTGCTGGTGTGCTGGGTGACCCTGAGTAAGGCCCTGCCCCTTTCTTTTCCAGATGTGTAGCGAGCTGGCTGATCCATTTAGTATCGAAGAGCCCTGTGCTCTGAGGCCGTGTGTTTTGAGTCCTCACTTCCCAGGACTTCTCTGCAGGGAGGGAAGCAGATGAGCCTCAGAGT
>NW_006294339.1:1860091-1879355 GCF_000327345.1 Myotis davidii | reverse complement strand
GGGTGATGGGCTCTGTCCCCTGAGCAGGGTCATCAACCTCCCTGCCCCATAGCCTCCCTGCTATTGAGGAATAAGATAGCTCCGCCCCCTTTCCCTGTAGTGCCATGGACATAATGCTCCCCAGTCCCAGAGGCCAATTAACAGTACCTTTGGTTACTCCCAGGGGAGACTTGTTCAGCTTCCTGCCAGCAGCATTTAGGTCTCTCAAGACTCATTCTTCAAGGCTCTGCTGAAATGCCACCTCCCTCCATGAGCTTTCCCAGACTCCTCAACCCATGCTGGTTGTCGTCTCCTCTTTAAGCATCCTCCGGGTCATTCGCTGAGTCAGCGAGTCTGTCAAATTCCCAGTGGCCTCCATGCTGCTGGGCCAAAGGCCACTCCCAGTTCTTGCTTTACATGAGCTCTCCCCAGTGGTCCATACACTTGACACAGCCCCTAATCACTCTCTTCCTCCTGAAATATTCTTCCCTATGGCCTGACACTCTCCTGGCTCTTTGCTTGCTCTCTGCCCCTCCATCCCAGTTTCTCTCCTTCTACTCGACCTCTAAATGTTGCCATTTCTTCGGCTTTTCCTAATCTGTCCGCATGGCTTTAATATCTCACCTATAAGTCCAACACGCCCTGCCCCATAGAGGTCTTCCTCCCCGTATTTTCCGCACAGCACGTATTAGACATTGTTATTTTATACATATTCAGTTGACTGGTTTCTTTATCTTTCACTGGACCATAAACCCTGTAAAGGAGAGATAACATTCAGTTGAGGCTTCACTCTGGACCTAGCCAAATGCCTGGCACACAGTAGGTCCTCCTTTATACTTGTCAAGTGAATTAATGAAACCGTTCAGCAATCATGCATTGTGCTTTCTGGGCACTGGGCCCTGTACTGGGCGCTGCAGCCAGAGATGTAGGAGGTTTGGTCCCTGCGGAGCTCACAGACTGCGAGGGAGACCGATGAGGAAATAGTCAGCTACATGATGGCTGAATAAGTTAATGGAGGAAGCACAGGACACCCCCTACCCCTTCTTTCCAGTTTTATTACAAAATAAGGCGCAGGACTCTTGTTAGGCACTTAATCACCCTTCACTGTTGACCACCCTTCCTGCCTCCTACTCTCCATGTGGACCCTGGAGTCAGAATTGGGTCCCCACCCTGGCCCTGCCCTTTCCTAGCTGTGTGACCCGGGACAAGTCATTTAACTTAAAAAGACATCCTGAGGTCAGCAAGGCAGGGTCTAGGTCCTAGGCCTGCTTGTACCACAAACCGTCCTGTGGCCTTGGCTAGGACGCGCCTCACCTGGACCACAGTTTACCCGGTTTACCCAGTGACTAGGGGCCCATCCAGTTGTTTGAGCCCAGCTCTCGGGGGCCTGATCTCTCTCTTTCCACCAGACCCACGTGCTTTCTCGTGGCTGGAAATGCAATGTGGCATTAACTTGAGAAAAGCCAGTGTGTGTTCATACATTCCGTTTGTTTATTATACAGTTTGGGCGGGTGCAGAGCAACCGTGTCATTGAAAACAAGCAGTGCTCTAACAATTTCCTCCTAAGGAGAGTTAAACCTTCGTGGGGGAAAATGACACATTTCGGAGCCTCAGTCCCCCGCGTCCCTGAACCCTGCTTTCTTTACCTTAAACAAGTCTGTGATCCATCCATCCACCCATCGCCCACAGTTCCCTCAGCTCCTGCTCCAGCCAGCCCGGGGCTGGGCAGCATGGTCCTCATGGGGCCACCGCCCTGGTGCGGGGACTGTCACTCAGGGCTGAGCAAAACCACCAACGATGCTTTGAAAATTCAGATGCCAGGCCCCATGCCGGGCTCACTGAGCCAGACTGCCAAGGGGCCCAAGCAGGGGTTGGTTTTAAAAATTCCGCAAGTGTTCAAACGGTTAAGAGAAAAGCCAAACCCTGATGTCTTGGGCTCAGGCTTTCTGGCTGAAGCCAAAGAGCCTGGCGCGAGGGCTGCAGCTCTTCAGTCCCCAGGGGCTCCCGGCTGGAACCCAGGAGACCAGGGCTGTCTGTGGTGTGTTACGTGGAGATGCAGGGGACCTGGTCCATGCCCTGCAAAGGCTGCCACGAACACGGGTGTGCAGGATCACGCAGGTTATCAGCGTTGTAGACTTTCCAGAGGAAGTGACGAGCCGTGGTGCCAAGTCAAAGCACAGAGGAGGAGGTCGCCCACAGGCACTGCCTGCTGAGAGCAGAAGCAGAGGGAGGGGGTTTCCTGAAACATCTCATCTGGGCCTTGGCGGAGCCTGGGGAAGCTTTAATAAGTTAGAGAAACATGTGACACTCGTAGTGAATCGGGAGCCATGCTGGGTGTTCTGAGTACATTCTCCGATTTCATTCTCAGGAAAACCCTGCCAGGGAGGCGGGTGCTCTCCCCATTTTACAGGTCAGGTCACCGCGACTCAGATGGGAAGAGCCTTGGTTGGGTTCACATTGCTGGTGAGTGACCCCAAAGCTCGTGTTCTTCCCCCGGAGCCTCTTGCAGATTCTCAGCCACACCCGCCGCCTGTGCTGTCTGCTCAGCGCTTGCCCTCAGGGTGACAGGAGCCACAGCTGGCCGGGGAAGGTTGCCCTCAGCCGGCCTGCGACATGCCTGTCTGAGGTGGGGCTCCGGCCAGGTGCCGGTTTGCAGCAGATTGCAGAGAAAAGAGGCCCAAGAGCCGGAATGTGCCAGACTGTGGGAAGAGTGACTGAACTGGGCTCCAGCCAAGGCCAGCGGGCCCCACCTCCCTCCCCCCGCCCCGGGGCATCCTTTCTCTGGAACAGAGTGTCTCCGTGACTGTCTCCCTGCCAGATGATGGGACCCTCCAAGGCAGGCACAGATCTTTTCATCCCTCGCATCAGCCTCCACCAGCACCGCCCATACTTCTTTACACCTTTTCATCTCCTTCTGCTTGTCTATTAGGTTTCTGTCTCCTGCAAAAGTCATTACACGGGCCACCAGGTAGAGGTTAGTGCGAAGGACACAGGGGAATATGAACCTGACCCCGCCGTGTCTCCCATAAAAACACAGTGATGTACATGGAGGGGTGGTGGCGACTGGTCCTACCCGTCAGCAGGGGCAGTCCTTTTAGTAGCGCCATGAGTGGCTAGTCCAGGTAGGAATACTGGTTTGTGTCTATGTCATTACTGTACAAACAACGGTGTCAGCACCCCTAAGGGGCATGCCAGTTGTGACTGCAAATTCGGTTCACTAACAACACCGAGGGCACCCAGGGTTACCTGCAGCATCAACAGTGGAGACAGGTCATCGTCCATGTGTATCAACGATGAAGAGCCGGGAGGATTTCACAGACGGAACCTTGAGCTGGGTCTTGAACATGGAGTGGGTCTTGGCTGAGAGGAGAAGTGGGCATTCGTGGAAGGAGGAACAGCATGGGCAAAAGTGTGGAGGCAGAAAAGTCTGGCATGGGTGGGGACCAGTGAGATGGCAGCCTGCTTCCAGGGGTTTGGCAAAGGGAAGGGGTGGCAGGTCCTCCTGGAAGAAGGTAGAGCATTTAGTGTCACGCGTGTCAGGATCTGGGGCCCAGGCTTGCAGGTTATTGGAACTAGAAGCAAATCGTGTGTCCTCCCACTGCCTTGGAGCAATTGCACCGCAGACAGCCCTGGTCTCCTGGGTTCCAGCCAGGAGCCCTGGGGACTGGGGGCAGCAGCCCTCATGCCAGGCCCTGTTGCTCCAGCCAAAGGCCTGAGCCCAAGACATCAGGGCTTTGTTTTTTTCTTAACCATTAGAGCACTTGTGGAATTTTTATTTACTTATTACTTATTTACTGCTTACATTCAACATGATTTTGTATTTGTTAGTTTCAGGTGTACAGCATAATGATTAGACCATTATATACTTTACGAAGTGTTCCCCTGGTATTTCTAGTACCCACTTGGCACCATTCATAGTTATTACAATTTTACTCACTATATTCCCTATGCTGGACTTAACGCCCCATGACTCTTTTGTAACTACCAATCTGTACTTCTCTCTCTCTTTTTTTAAAAAATAATTTTTTGTTGTTGAAAGTATTACATATGTTCCCCATTTCCCCCCATTAACCCTCTCCAGCCCACCCAGCCCCCACCGCCGACTCTCATCCTCCCCATTGTCTGTGGCCATGGGCCATGCATATATGCATACAAGATTCCTGGTTGATTGCTACCCACACACCCACCCACACACACGCCCTCCCCCGCCTTCCCTCCGAGATTCCCCACTCTGTTCCAGGCTTCCATGTCTCTGGATCCACTCCGTTCATCAGTTTATTTTGTTCACTTGTGGAACTTTTAAAACCAACCCCTGCTTGGGCCCCTTGGCAGTCTGGCTCAGTGAGCCCGGCATGGAGCCTGACATCTGAATTTTCAAAGCATCTTTGGTGGTTTTGCTCAGCCCTGAGTGACAGTCCCCGCACCAGGGCGGTTGCCCCATGGGGACCATGCTGCCCAGCCCTGGGCTAGCTGGAGCAGGAGCTGCAGGAACTGTTCTACCACTGTTCTTGTCCCCTGTTTGTTTTATCATTCTTAGCAGTGAACGTAACTCTCCTTAGGAGGAAATTGTTAGAGCACTGCCTTCTGCTCTCTCCAAAGATAGTTCCCAATGTGGCTCTCTGCTTCATCAAGGCAGGAGTACGAGCCCTCACTCTCCAGTCTTCTAAGACAAAGTCTTATATAACGTAGTCCAGGAGTGACATCCCTCACCTTTGCCTTAGGCTATTAGAAGCACCGACACTCAGGGAGGGGAATTATACAAGGGCGGGGATCACTGGGGGTCACCTTAGGGTTTGTCCACCTTGCTCTCTCTCCCTACACCTTCCTTCTCTCTACTGCCATTCCAAGAAAATCCAGAAATCCTGTCCTCCTTGTCTTTCAAAAGTCACCTCCACTCGTGCCCTCTTCCCTGGGGTGGGGGTGGGGCAGGATCTCAGCACTGACCAAATGGCTCATCCAGGAATTTCTTGTGAATGAGGATAACTCCCTTAGCATGAAAAGAATTCCGGAGAATATCAATTTTTCTCTTTCACAGGGACATCACAGGGTCTGGTACATAGTAGGTGCCTAATAAATGCTTATTAAGGACTAAAGAGCAGTGGAAGGGCAGTGGCAGTGGAATTCGGGGAAGTTTCACGACTAGCACTTGAACTGAGGATGTTAGGAGTTATCTTTTAAAGATATTTTGTACTTTAAAACATTATGTAAGAAAAGCAGAAACATTTTGGGAAATGGTGGGGGTCGGGGGGGTGGAATCCTCCTATTATCACACAACCCTAATTCTGCCACTGTTCTTTTCCCTTCTGTTTTATCATTCTTAGCAGTGAACGCGCCAGGCCAGGTGTGGTCCTCAGCTGACCGGTTCAGAAGCTCTACCTTGTCTGAGCCTCTCAGCTGGTCACGCCTGTCCTCTGAGACCAAATAAACCAAATGCCAATTGATCACAGAGATAAGTAAATGGCCAAGGACACAGATGCGCACAGCCTCAGGCCAGAGCATCCCTATAGGGTCACACTACTCAGGAACCCACTGGTGAAATCCATTTCCTGGCAGGAAAACTCATTTAATTGTATAACCAACGTGACCCCAGGTTTGCCATTTTCAGTGAATTTCTGGGGTCCCACCTGGTAGAGTCCCACCATATGTGCGTTTAACCCAAGAGACTTCAGTTACGACAAATGCTGTGAAAAGAGAGAAAAGTAATTTAAAGGTGGCAGGAGCTCTTCCATTCGGAGCTATGCCCCAAGTGAGCGTACCGGGGGAGGTGGGTCTGCGTGGCACCAACCCAGCGCCAGTCCCTACCTGCCTCTCCAGGCGTGAGTATTTCCCTGCAGCCATTGCGATTCCAGGCTCTGAACAGGCTGTTTGGGTTTTTGCCATCATGGCCTGTAAGGGTATGCCGACTGCTTCGGCTGGTGCACGTTCCTGCTGATAGTTTAGCCCTGGGGACCTTTAGTGCCCAGAGACCTTGGTATACCCGGACCCTAACTTCAAATCAGAGGGGCCAAGGGTTGGGATCTTCGTCTCTTTACTCTCAGAAGGTCCCTGAGCCCCGCTGGCAAATTGAGGCACCTTTCTATAACTCTGCAGGTCTTAAGGGCTCCAGGAAGGGCACTTCCATCAAACCACTAAAGTCTCCCCGTTCCCTGGACAATGAGTGCCCTCTTAGCTTACATTTGCCATTTGTAAAATTCTTCTAAAAACAAAATCAGCTGCAAGGAGACTCGCGGTCTCTAACTATAAACATAGGAGCCTCAGACAAAATTTAGAAAATTCTGCTTCTCATTACATCGGCATAGGAGCTAACAGCCTGGTGGTTGGACCTGCAACAGCATGTCATGCCCTGGAACTAGGGTCCCCTCCCACAGGAGGCGCTTGGATGGGTGCTGGGTGGTTTGCAACTCTCAGTTTTCTTCTCTGTGCCCCACTGCGGACGGGTCCCATACTATTAACACTTTCTTGCGTTTGAAAAGTCAAGTCTATGGGGCCTGGGAGCCTTTCTCTCCCACTTTCTCCCAGTAATACCACTGAGCCCTTTTCCTTTTTTTATTTATTTTTTAATTTTTTTATTGATTTTTATAGAGAGGAAGGGAGAAGGATAGAGAGTTGGAACCATCAATGAGAGAGAAACATCGATCAGCTGCCTTCCGCACACCCCTTACTGGGTTTTGAACTCGCAACCAAGTTACATGCTCTTGACTGGAATCGAATCTGAGACTCTTCAGTCCATGGGATGACACTCTATCCACAGGGCCAAACCGGTTAGGGTCCCTTTTCCTTTTAATTTTAACCCAAAGAGTATGGGCAACTTTCTGTTCCTTTACGTTTTGGGAGAATACTTACTGTTGCTTCTGCAAAAATAAGGCTATTTGCTTCTTTTGTCTTTTTCATTTAAAATGATGTCGTAAGATTTGTCCTGCTGCACCCTCATCCTCGTGATCCTGTTTCACTCCTCCACTCAGGGCTGGAACGGAGTGTGCACAGCCCCTTTGCCTTCACTACGTACCTAGATGCTGCCGGGTCACTGTGAGGGCATCACTGTGCCCCGGAACTTTAGATTCACCTCAAGTTCTGTCATTTGCCACAGCCTTAGCCTCAGCCACCAGACAGACACAATGCCATCTGCAAGTTTACAAACAGGTGCTCGCGTGTGTGTGTGAGTGTGAGAGAGAGAGAGAGA
Organism: Myotis davidii; assembly: GCF_000327345.1. Taxonomy (NCBI): domain Eukaryota; kingdom Metazoa; phylum Chordata; class Mammalia; order Chiroptera; family Vespertilionidae; genus Myotis; species Myotis davidii. The sequence continues at coordinate 1,872,196 of NW_006294339.1, read as the reverse complement.
GAGAGAGACAGAGAGAGACAGAGAGAGAGAGAGAGAGAGTGTGTGCGCACGTGTGTGACCCATTATAACCCCCCTGAGGCTGGAGTTCACATCTAACTCTTGGAAGTCAACTGGGCCTTGTTTTCACACATCCCCGGACCAGGGCGACACGGGGAACCAGGGGTGGGTCAAGTCAGCATCTGGATCCAACTAGGGCCTCCAATTCTCCACTTGCTTTTTGCCAAACCCTCCTCTCCCCTCATTCTTCACTTTCTTAAACCAGGCATCATTCAAGGAAAACTGAATCCATGTGTTTGTGATTCACGGAGGCTGAACATGGCAGAATGTTTTGTAAGCTCTATCTCTTAACAAAGAAATCCAAGTGCGTGTGTGGGTTTATGTGTGGATGCATGGTGTGTCTTTACATGTGTGTATGGTATGTGTGTCTATGTATGCATGTGTGTGCCTGTGTCTATATTGTTTTCCTTTCTATGTCTTATGAGAATGCTAAACTGATTTTTCTTAGAATCAGAAAATCATATTTGGCCAAAGAAACCCAACACTCCCTTCTCCCCCTTCCTGAGGAACTCTAGTTTGGCAGAAAACTCCCAACACCCATGTCCTGACTTATTGGAGCTGGTTCTGGGCCAAGCAGCCGTCAAAGTCTGTTTTGGGAGCCAGTGTGCAGGGGGCAGCTGCCCCAGGCTGCCTGGGACCAACAGTGAGTGGAAAAGAGGCAGGAGGTGGGCAGCCTGTGCTTCTAGGGACTCTGCCCCTCAAGCCATGGGCATCTGTTCTTAGCAGAACTCTGCTGATCTCTCTGATGGGGCTCTGGGATCTGTCTTTGGCCCTCTTGCCCAGTCAGCTGACTGCCTTACTCATCAAGAAGGAAAACATGGCCCAGCTGTGGGCTGCACAGGGTGGAGGGGTCAGACCATTAGCCTGGTGACTCTGACAAAATCCCAGGTTTTATCACCCCTCACAGACTCCCCTGCTCTTTCCCCCTTCCAGATAGAGTTCCTACTCATCCTTCAGGGACCCATCCAGCAGTCACCTCCTCTAAGAAGCCTACCCTGATTCCCAACCTTGGCTATACTCTACCCCTGGCCTCTCTCAGTCCCAGCATGGCCCAGGGTTTTGTGTTATCTCTTAACCCTCTGAACAGAGCTCCTTGAGGACCACAGACTCACCCCGTTCAATTCTGGAACCCCATAGCATCCTGAACAGATGTTAAATTGGGGTGGGCTGGGAATGTACCTCAGTCTGGGGAGGGAGTGAGGTTTTGAAAAAACTCCTGTTCTGTTCTCTGTGGAGAACTGCAAGACCCTGCACTGGAGAGGGTCTCATCTGACCTAGGCCAGAGCCTTGGGGGGTGTAGGCACCAGGAGCTCAGCTGGAGGAGGAGGGGGCCTGTGTTCTCATAGGCTCCGATGGGGTCTTTCCTTCCGATGGGGCTGGGCTCCTAACCGTGGCATGTTGGCGCTCGTCATAACCAGCCATGACAGGCGACAGTCTGTAACTGTAGAGCAAAGTAATGGGCACTCTGGCTCCCTCACACCTGGCATTCTTTTCCTCGAGGGAAAGAAAGGTCAGGGGTTCGGCTCACGTGGACCTGGGAACCTGACTTGGCCCTGTTGGAAAGTGGCTGAGAATGGTGGACGGTCAGGCCGCTCTGAGCTCTGAGGGTGGCAGCGGAGGTCCCTCCAGCTTTTGTTTTTGATCCAGTTCAAGCTTGTTTGTCAGTCCCAGGCAAGCGCTGTCCCAGTGCCCAGGGCCATGGAAGGAGGGACCTTCAGAGGGTAGTTGGGGATGCCAGGGCAATGTCTGTCTGTGCAGGGCCCCTTTTCCTCTCCCCTGCCCCACCTCCTGCACCCTGAGCCAGCACACCCTCTCCACCTCCCCCATGGAATCTAAAGTGAAGCCAGGGGTGGGCTGGAGGGGGTTGATGGGGGGAAAAAGGGGACATATGCAATACTTTCAACAATAGTTTAAATAAATAAATAAATAAATAAATAAATAAAGTGAAACCAAAGGGTGGGGTGTGCATGGCTCCAGAGGGCAGGGCTGGGCCCCGTGTCGGGGATTCTCCGGAGGCAGATTTCATTCTGGCGCCAGGAAGGACTTTCTAATAAGCATAACCATGGAGGTAGTGAGTTCTCTGTCTGCTGAGGGGTGCAATCAGGGGCAGCTGAGGAATTTCTGCCCCTGACATGGGGCACTGGGACCAGATAACCCAGACTTTCGCCAAGTGGGAGTCTGGGCATCTTGCCTCAGATCTCAGAAGGCGCTGGCTCGGGGCTGGGAGTGTGGCAGAGCCATCTGGGGAGCGTCATTCTGCATAACGTGGCACTTGCTGTCAGCTGCTGGCCTGTCATCTGCGCAGGGGAAAGGAAGCCGCAATGCTTGGCAGAGCGAAGGGGCCTCCACGGACCCCAGATGCCTCCTCTCCTTGCCTGTCAGGTGGACTCCCTGCAGCTGCATCCCAGAGGCCGGCTGGGGAGAGCCTCCCCAAGGTCAGCTGAGGCCAGAGCCCAAGGACTTGGCCACGGGGCTGCAAGCTCCTTCCTGTCTCTAACATCCAGGGCCAGCATGTGGTGATTATGGATGTTGTCATGCTCGTAGACCACGCTCAAATCCGCTTCCTCCCTGTGTGACTGGAGCAAGCTCACTGCTCCTCAAGGTGGTTCCTTTCAGGGCGGAGCAGCTCTGTTTGTTAGGAAGTTATTCCAGGTGCTGAGCCGAGATCTGCTTCCCTGTGGTTTTCCCCATCAATCCCATGTCCCCCAGGTCTGCTCTGCCCAGGCTCCACAGCCCTGCCCCTCCAGGCCTGCCCCACTGCCACCTGCACCTACGCCCGCTGCGCTCTGTGGGACACACCCACCCTCCCCGTCAGGGCAGGTCCATGTCCTCCTTGGCAAGTTCCCCAGGCTTCTGGCCTCACAGGTTGAGCACCTGACTGACCACCCACCCGACCTCCCAGGCCCTTCCCACAGGCGGCTGCTCAGGCCCCGCCTCCCCCTCCCTCTTCCACCCGGGTTTGTGCTCTCTCTGCGCCATTGAAGCCAAGTATGGCCCAACACGTGTCCGTGTTCGGTTTCATCATGTCAGAATTGGCCCCTGGTCCCAGTCTGCTGGGGTCTGCTTAGTCCCAACTCCCTCATCCAAGACATGAGCTGTTCCTCCCAGCTTCCTGTCCTCTATAAATCCGATCCACATGCTGTCAGTGGCCTTGGCCAAGCCATTGATAAAAAACAACCAACCGGGAAGGAGAGAGCTGAAAGCGGAGCCTGGAGTACATACACCTCCAGAGACCCACCAGGTTCTCTTCACTCAGAAGAGGTCACTGTCTGCGACAGTCACTCCCCAAAAGTTCCCCCGTGTTCCCCAAAGTCTGGTGCCAGCTGCCTCAATGTCAAAGAGACACTCAGAGCCGGGGGCATCCCCCTAAACCTGGCAAGGAAACCACAGCTGGCCCAGACGGCCTGTTGTCAGGGACCCCACAATGGGTGCTCATGGCCATCCGAGCCCACAAGTTGTCGTTCTAACACTAGTCTAGACTTCCACCCTGGCTTAAAGCACACACATCAACACACCTGCACCCAGGCCAGGCCAGGCCCTGGGCTCTGTGGACCCAGAGCTGAGCCAGATTCAGCCCTTCTCTGGAGGTGCCCCCAGTCTGCAGGAGACCAGAGAACAGTGGGTGCTAACAGATAGAGTGTATTGAATACTTATTATTCTAAACCTAGATTAACCTTCACAAAAAACCATCATTGTCCCCATTCTACCCTCCCATGGAAACTGAGGCTCACAGAGGCTCAGGAACTTGCCCAAGGCCACCCAGTTAGTGAGGGATGCAGGCAGGAGCACACCGGAGCTGCCTAGTGTAGCCTGGAGGGCTCCAGAGGGAGGTGGCACCTGAGTGGAGGCTTGAGAGATGAGTAGCAGCAGAAGAGCAGAAAGGAGAGCAGGGAAGGCAGGGGACTGGGTTCCTCCCCGGCTTCACTCAGCACCGTTCCTACCAGCCTGTGGTGCACCGGGGCTGGGGACTCAGGCAGAGCACCCGCCCATAACAAACTGGGAAGCACAGGGTGCACAGGGGAGGAAGGTGAGATGGCTGTCAGGGAAGGCTTCCTGGAGGAAGTGCTGTCTAAACTGATTTTGGAAAGGATACGTGGAAAGGACAAGAAGTGGACGGGGGAGACAGAGAGTTCCAGGCTGAAGGAACAGCCAGGACAAAGGTGGTTCAAGGAGAAGTAGGGGAACTGGGGTGGCTGGAGCGGCACCAGTGAGAGGAGGGGGGTGACCGGAGGCCATGAAGGAGCCTGGAAGCTCCTGAGGACTTCGCACGGGGAGGCACCCCAGTCTGAGTAGCCGTCTGCCCGCCAGAGTGAAGGGCGCAGGCAGCAGTGGGCACCTCCGGTGTTAGATGGGTCACAATACTCACGTCAGGGGTTGCTGTGAGACCCAGGTGCCAGTCAGCAAGTGGCCTTTCTCCCTCCATGAGGAGCCTGGCAGTTGGTGCCTTCCTGCCCCTACCCGCGCAAGTGGAGCAATTACCAGATCGAAACAGATGCCTCCTCTCCTTGGACCCTGGAGCCCAGCTTACCCTCCAGTCACCACAGTCTTCCCCGGGCTGGGTGGTACCAGGTGGCTTGGGAGGGAGCCCAGGCCTCTGGGCCTCTGAGGCTCTTCCCCAGGGCCCTTGAGCATATAGGGGCTCACTTAGCCGTCCTGGGAGTTGGGGAGGCAAAGTGATCTCTTCTCTCCTCACCATAAATCACAGAGCCGGAAGGGACAGCTGAGGTCATCCTAACGGAAGCTCCCGCTCCATCTGGAAGCCCTGACCGAGCATCCCAACAGATGGGCCACCCCCAAATCCGAGGGCTGTCACCTGGGGCAGGCCATGAACTCGGAGAATTGAACGAAAGAGGCAGCACCTGGTCTGAGTCACATTAAAATCCTGGTCAGCCAAAACCAGCGACCTTTTTCTTCCACAGGAGTTCAGCCAAGTCGGTGCCACAGAGCGGCCCTGAGGGAGGGGGGACCACAGGGGCTTCGGAACCACAAGCCTTCGCTTGACACCTTACCAGCTGGGAGGCTCGGCCATCATCTCTGCCAGCTGAGCTTTCTTTTCCTTGTCTGAAACTCAACTGCGCAGCCCAGCGAGGCAGTCAGCAGTCGTAAATAATGACTGCTCCCTTGAAACGTGGCCAGTACACCTGGAACTGAACTTTTTAAAAAATTAAATTTAAAGTGAAAAGCCTGAAGCAGTTTTATAAACACTTGAATAAACATTTTTACAGTGATTTCACATTAACCTATTTTGGATATGCTGCTTTTTGCTTTTTTGATTTGACCACTAGAAATTTTTAAATTGCAAATGTGGTTCACATTATAATTGTGTAAGGCAGCACCGACTTAGAACATCAAGGATCAAATTAGGTGGATATTCATGTGTTTGGGGACAGTTAAGCTCCAGACCAATCATGGTTTCTGTGGCTGCCGTGTTCTCAAGGGAGGTGTTTTCCATCATACAAGCAAGACAAGCTCATCCTAGAAATAATAGAGAATGCGGAAAAACATTAGGAACAAAACAAAAATTACCCATAATTCCACCACCCTACAGCAGCTACTATGAAACTTCCTTTCTAGAGCTTTTTTTCTATGCGTGGCCATGTGACCTAATACTCCCTGCCAACTACCCTACCCGGCTTTAGGTTCTCAGACCCAGATTAGGAGTACCCTAATGCAGTTAATAACAATGTACCTACCTATATAGTTTAAGTTTAAAAAATTCAGCTCTCGAAAGAAATTTCAGTCGTACTGTTGCTATTTGGCTCTGTTGACTAATGAGTTTCCCGACCACTGGTCTAGTGGTGAAAGTCCCCAGACTTTCGGGTCATTTTAACAGTTTGGCCCGAAAGTCAGAGACCTGGAGGAGCCCCATGAGCTGATGGCAGGACTTTGACCCTCCTTTCTTATTCCTGAGCTCTGGTGTGTGACCTGGGGCAGGCCCTCCTCTCGGGCCATGGCTTCCCTGTGGCCTGAAGCAGCTGAACCTTGCTGTGGGGGACTCTGTGGTAGTCAGGGGACAGTTTGGCCTTGGGCTGATGTGCTGGCCCTGGTCTGCGGATAATCTCTCTCAAAGGATAATGATTGTAGGGTGGCCCCCCAATTCCTCTGGCCATACAATCTCATTATAAGCCCTTCAGGATTTGTGTCTGAGACCCACTTTAAGCCCATTGCAAACATCGACTCGTTCATTCATTCATTCATTCATTCATTTATTCATTCACTCCTTGATTCAGCAGACTGCTGGCAAGCTGTAAACATCGACTCGTTCATTCATTCATTCATTCATTTATTCATCCACTCCTTGATTCAGCAGACTGCTGACAAGCTGTGCTCTGGCAGGGTCCTGTACCTGGCTTTATGGACCCAGCATTGAATCAGATCTCAGCCCAGCCCTAGAGGCATTTCCAGCAAGTAGTCAGCAACTTAGTAAGGTGGGCCTGGGACAGAAGGCAGCACAGGGGCTGTGGGAGCCCGGAGAAGGGGGCTTCACCCTACCTGGTAGTCAGGGAAGACTACCTGGAGGAGGAGACACTTAAGTGGTGTCTTCACAGATGAGTGAGCTTTTGCTCATAGGCAGCAGTTACAGCCTCGGGTCGGGAGAGGCTAACTGTGCTAAACCTGATGCTGGTTGCTGCCTGCACGTAGCCTAATGATAAGAGGAGCATGGAAGAGGAGGGATTATCTGTTCTTGTTTACATGATTAAAACCAGACAAATACTCCCTTTATCTGAAAGAATGAAAGAGCTTTGGGGGGAAATCCTTTTGGCTGCAAAACAAAGCATGAGCATTTCCTTAACTAATCTCTCCCTTCCCACTCTCCTTCCCCCTCCCACAGCCATGCGAAGAGTAGCTCCGGGGCTGACCTGCACTGGTGGGTGGAGTCCAGATCAGGGTAGACAGGGGTGGACCCAAAAGGAGGGAGACCCACAAGCCCCCATAACACAGCCTCCCACTAGGGGAGTCTGGGTCTGAGCACTAACCCGAGATGGCCACAGGGGGCAACCTCTCAGGGAAAATCTAACCATGGCCACATATTACAGATTGGGATCCTGAGGCCCAAAGACGGGGGAGTGACTTGCTTGCCTGAGGTCATATAGCCAATGGGCAGAGCGAGGACTAGGACCCAGGTCACCAACTGCTAGCCCAGGGCTCTAACACATTCATTCATTCACTCACTCACTCATTCATTAGCTTATTCAGCAAGCCTGCAGTAACCACCTACTTGGCAGCAGCACCAAGAGCTCATGCTGGGCACTGAGGACCCACAGAGGAGTCAGATCTGTCCCTCTTCTCACATGTCCTCGGTCTGAGAAGGGAGACAGACAAGTAAACAGACCGTGACAACTAGGTCATTGACAGAAGGGGCCAGGAGCTCTGGGAACCCCATGGGCTCCTCACTCTGGGGGAGACGCAGGTAATCCAAACAGATTTTACCAAAGAGGCGACACCGCCCTTGGTCTTACCCAGTAGGTAGGAGTTAGACAAGTGAAGGAGGTTGATCAGAGACATCAAACAAAGGGAACAGCACAGGGGAAAGCCCAGAGGTGGGACGGGGCTTGGGTGCTGACCCTGGACCTGGGGGAGAGGGCAGAACAGGGGAGAGGCTGGAAGGAGCCAGGAGAACTGAATTGTTGGGGATGGAGGGATTCCCATGCCTGCACGTCCCATGGAGCACCGTGAGGGTGCTGGGCAGAGCCAGGAGGATGGCAAGGGTGGGTACACTCAGGGCCTGCCCCACCCACAGACCCTGACCCACATTGCCCTCCCAGCTTGATATCCGGCCTCGCCTCACTGGATGCCAAGACCTCCAGCCGCTTGGGCATCCTCACGGTGGCATACTACCTGTGGACCACCTTCGTGGCAGTCATCGTGGGCATCGTCATGGTCTCCATCATCCACCCGGGCGGGGCGGCCCAGAAGGAAGAGACAGAGCAGAGTGGGAAGCCCATCATGAGCTCAGCCGACGCCCTCCTGGACCTCATCCGGTAACCTTGCCACCAGCACCCTGCGTGGGGATGCCATGCCCGGGCCGGGGTTGCTGGTTCCACAGGCCCAGCCCCACATCTGCCAGAGGGCAGGGGAGGGGCTGCTCTTGATTTCTCATGGTAACAAGGGGCAGCCACAGAGGCCACTCTTGGCTCCTCCTTCAGCCCCTGTGCTCCCTCTGGGCTCACAAGACACTGTCTGCCCCCATCAGGCTGCTAGCACCTCAGGGCAGGAGGGGGGGCTGCTCCTCTGGGAGCCCAGCCCCAGGGCACAGCTGGGCGCAGTCCAGGTGTCAGGGACTGATTGCGGACTGACCGGGCTCGCTTGTGCACACCTAGCTTCTCAGGTGAAGGGCCAGCAGTCATGGTACCCGCTCCCCACCCCGCCTCCACCACACTTATTTGGTCCCCTTCTTACAGATGAGGGAATGAGGCTCAAAGAGGTGATGTGACCTTTCCAGGGTCATCCAGCCGGTGGTGTGGAGCCAGGATTCAGCCCAGGCCTGTCTGACCCCAAGGGCTGTGCCTTTTCCCGGCACTGCCCCTGCCTGAGCCACGTGGGCTCTGCTCACCATTTGTTTCATGGGGGCCTTTGTTCTCCTCCCAGAAAAGTGCAGAAAGACCCTGCAATACACCCGCATCCGACTCCCCTTCCCCAGACCACGCCTTCTCCCCTGGCTCCCTCACCAGGAGCTGGCCTGGTTCTGGAGGAGAGAAAGGCCCCTGGATAGATGCAGACAATGGGGAGGGGGGCTGTGATGAGGGTGAAGGGCGGGGTCAGAGGAGGCAAAGCTGCTGCTGTAAAGGACAGGGTGCCTGGGAGGGCAGGGGCGGCGGGGAGGCAACAGCTGTGCACAGGTCCTGAGCTGAGAGGGAATGCCCTGGGGAGACGTCGCAGCCCATTTGGCGTGACTAGTGCAGGAGAAGTGGGGGGTGAGGAGGCAACGATCGCTGGAGGAGTCGGTGGGGCCAGCCCATGAAGAGCACAGTGAACCAGGCCAAAATTGTGTTTTATCCTAAAGTGGTTTTTAAACATAGGAGTGGCATGATCCAATTCAGAAGGCTGGCTGCCTGACTGAGGGACGGGAGGGGGCATAGTAGGAAAGGAAGACAGTGGCAGGGACTGGGGGGATGCCAACTAATGGCCGGCTCGTGAAGCTGCCCCTTTTTGGGGGGGGGGCGCGAGGGGAGGGTGAGGGAGGCAGTGGTGCTGATGAAGGTTCTGGTCTGAGCACCGAGTGGATGGCAGTGTGCTCACAAGCCAGAGGACGGTGCCAGAGCAGGACATCTGGGGGGATGCCAGCTAATGGCCGGCTCGTGCAGCTGCCTCTTATGGGAGGAGGTGGGAAGCCAGCGGGGCAGAGGCGTTCGGCAGACCCCGATGGCAGAAGGGCCAGCACCGTGTGGGTGAGGAGAGCAGGGCGGGGACACAGCCTGGGGAAGCACCACATTAGAAGCCGTTTATTGGGCTTAACAGGATACTCATCACACTTGCTCTGTGGACTCCTAGTCCCTTCCATTTTCTTGCCAATATCAGGTGTAAGAAATACAGTCCAGTCTAACATTAAAACTCCTGACGCATCCAATTTAAAACGAGTCTTGTCTTAGCCTTTTGCATCTGATTCAAAGTTGGAAACCTGAACTGGGAGGATCATAGTAGGTTTCCCTCTTTCTTGCTCCACCTCTCCCTCTGGGGTTGGAGCAGTGGAGAGGGGAGAGAGGGGGGCTAGAAGGTCCTCCCCCACTGGTGGTGGAGTAAGCTGGGATAGGCCATTCCTAAGTTGTATTTCTTTAGGGGTGCTTTTGTGGGTTCTTTGGAGCCCCTCCTGTCACAAAACAACAGGCAAGTTGTATTGCAAAGCTGGGGGGGGGGGTGTCTCTCTTGTTATTCCCTTGACTTGGGTGATCCCTGCTCCATCTGGCTACTTACAATGCCTTCTTCAGGCTTGACCTCTGCTGAGGTGACCTCACTCCCCTGGGTGACCCTCTGAGGCAGTGTCCCTTTGGCAGGGTCCACACTGGGCCCATGGGAAGCATACATATCTTTGCTGGAAGTGCAGGCCTTTCCCAGGGCCTTTGGGCATGAGTCAGGCACCAGCCCGACACTCCTCAGATCCTAAGGGACATTCCTCTCCTCCCCTATGAGGATAGATGCCCAGCACACTTCTCTCTCTCTCTCTCCGTCCCTCCCCCTCCTTCTCCCTCCCTCCTCATCCTCTCTCTCAGTTATTAATTGCTGTGTAACAAACCAACCCAATACTGAGCGGCTTAAAAAAAACAACTTTGAGTCTAAACATCAGCTGGAAGGTTGTGTATCTGCAGGCAGCTGGTCACTCCAGTTCCGGGAGCAGCTGATCTAGGATGATCTTGGCAGAGATAACTTAACCGCGTTCCTCCAGCAGGCCAGCCCGGATTAAAAAACGCTCCAGGAGGGTTAGATCTTTAAACAATCTGTTTCCGGCAGCGTCCTGGAGCCTAGAACAGCAGCTGGCATGGAGGAGGAGCCAAGTGTTTGCTGAATGCATATGTGGGTGTGAGGTCGTCAGTGGAACCGGGGTTTGAACCCCGGGAGAAGAGGATCCGGCCCAGGAGGACTGTGCTGAGCACACGGCACTGAGGCCTGCGTGAACCGTGGCCCACAGCCACACTGGAGGCCGTATTGCTGACGGCAGGAGCAAGCTGAGGGCCAAGAGGAGAACCAGGACAGCAGATGTCCTGGAAGCCAAGGGAAGAGGAATTTCGAGAAGTTTCATTTCTAAGCTCCGTTATGTCTAAGATTTGGTGACTATGACTCATCATTTCTTGGATTTTATGATTCGAAACAGCCTTCCCTCATGGTGAGAGAAGTTGTTGATGCTCGGGGAGCCCCCGCCCACCCACTGCTGCCTCCCCTGATCAGAGCCTGAGGGCTCTGGATTGGCATGTGTCAGGGTCAGATGTTCCAGGAGCAGTTCCTGCTCTCGGTTCCTTTTCACGTGGTGAAAACTGATCCTCTGGTTTGAGGCTTTCCCCCCAGTTGCTCTCCACCCCCAGCAAGCTGTTCTGCAAAGCTGGGAGGTTGTCACTGTTTCTTAGAGACTGAGGCTGCAGGGGGAGACGCATGCTTCCCCGGACAAGCAGTCGGAGCCTGGGAGATGCTCTGCGAGTAAGACGCTATGTGGCTCTGGGCAGGCTAGTCCCACTCTCTGGGCGTGAGTTTCCTGGTGGTTTTCAAGCTCCCTTCTAGTTCTGTGGTTGGGAAACACAAAGGCCTCCAGGCCCCTGCGGAGGCTGCAGAGCATGAGCAGAGGCCTCTGGAGGCGGGTCCTGGGGGCTGAGGTGAGGAGGACAGTGCAGCCCACCCTTGAAGACCTTGACTCCAGGCTGCGGGTGAGCTGTTACGCTTTAGAAACAAGAAGCTGGGAAATTTGGGAAGGACGGATTGGAGCAGGGTGGTGTGGACAGGAAGTGACTGAAGGTATGGGGTGCAGTCAATTCCGTTCCATTCAGCCCATCTTTATTAAGTGCCTGCTCTGGGAAAGACACCGTCCTAAGAGCTGGGGATGGGATGGGGCATTTACAAGTCCCTGAATCAGGCCATCACCATCTCAGGACAGACAGACAAGAAGGGCGTACTAGGAGAAACCAAGATGGCGGCAAACCGGAAATTGCTGCCTCCCACGACAAATTCAAAAATACAACTAAAAGACAAAACGGACATCATCTAGAACCACAGGAAGGCTGGCTGACTGGAAATTCTACAACTAGAAGGAAAGATAAAAGCACACTGAGACTCAGAGGAGGTGCAGAAGTGCAGAAGTACTGAGGCGCACGCGGCAAGGGCTGGCAACTGAGGACGCGGCTGTCTTTGGGCAGAACTCAGAACTCGAAGGCGGCTTTCTCTCAGAGGTGCTTGCAATGAATACTGGGACACTGAGACGCTGGGCCCCTTAAGGCAGGGCTGAGGATCAGCCTTAGCTGCTTGCTCCACCCTGTTGATCCCCTGAGACCCTACCCCACCCAAGCTGCAGCAGAGGCTTTTGCATATGAATGCTCTGGCCCTTTGCAATCTGAAAATTACCTACAC
>NW_006294339.1:1851560-1858931 GCF_000327345.1 Myotis davidii | reverse complement strand
AAAAAAGGTAAAGATACAAATTATGAACAACAATTACATATCTATCAACAAGTGAATCTGAAAATCAAGTGAATAAAAAATCTGATGAACAGAATAAACTGGTGAATATAATAGAATCAGGGGCATAGAAAGGGAGTGGACTGACAATTCTTGGGGCGGGGGAAAAGGGTGTGGGGCATGCGGGAAGAGACTGCACAAAAATCGTGCACCTATGGATGAGGACAGTGGGGGAGGAACCGGGTGGAGGGGAGCTATGGGGGGAAAAAGAGGAACAACTGTAATAATCTGGACAATAAAGATTTAATTTAAAAAAATAAAAAATAAAAAAAAGAAGGGCGCACTAGACAGCCACTCTCTGAGACACTTTCTAGCCCCGACGTCTGGAGAGGCTGTGTGTGCAGTGAGGACGCCACAGCAGGGTGGGCACCAGGGGCCCCCTCGCTCTCGCTCTGGCCCAGAGCAGACGCCCACCATGTGTGGAAAACTGAACAAGAACACGATGACCAGGGCAGGGACCTGGGAACTGGGGCAGATGTGACAAATGAAAAGTCCAGAAGATGTGGGGGCCTCAGGGGTGGGAAGATATGTGTCTGTCTCTCATAGATGACTCCAGAGGAACACAACCGGCTGTGTCCCTGGGTGACTCACCAAGACATGCATTCATCTCCCCGGGCTCCAAGAGGGACGCCTGCTCACAGGGTGGCCTCAGAGAGAGAGCCCAGGCAGTACCCTAATCAGAGCATCTTCCCCCCGCTGCCCCCCGCCCCCCGCCCATCTTATTAAAACACCAGAGAGATTAAGTAATGATTTGGCTCTATTTACATCTCCCCGTTAGCCGCTCAGGGATTGGATGGAGCTCCTAGGAGCTGTGCTTGGAAAGGAACAAGCCCCATCTTTGGGGCTGGGTTGGGGACATGGGGTTAGGGGGAGCTTGAAACTGATACAGTGGGAACTTTTAAACAGTAAGTGAGGAAAGGAGTCAAGAGGTGAACTTGCCCCGAGAGATGTGCAGGCAGGTCCACGACAGAGTGTGTGTACTCGATGGCCACGGCCATTGATGCCCCCCAGGCCCGACATGTCTGCATTTTATGGAACTGCCTCCAGGAGCACGCCTCCTGGGACACACAGGAAGGCTTCCCATGGGTGTTCAAAAGCAAAACAAAAGTCGTACATTTTCCCATTTAATCATCACAAGTAAGTTCTTTATTAAAATCTGCAGGATACGTTCATTGACAATCAGTGTGAGCATACGCATTAGTCAAGAACAGCTTGTGGCTGCTAGTGAAGAAAACCTTAAACCAGCAGAGGCTTGAGTAAGGTAAAGGCTTGCCCTTTCTCCCAAATAAGCCACCCAGAGGTGGGCAGTGCACGCTCCTCGGGTGTTCCCTCCACCTGTGTGCTTAGCACTTGCCTTACAGCATCAGTGTGTCTCATGGTCCAAGAAGGCTGCCGACGCTCCGGCTGTCATGTCCACGTCCCAGGCAGAGGGAAGAAAGCTGGAGGAAGGGACCCAAAGGTCCTGGCTGAGTGGGCACCTTTTCAAGAGTTTTGCATAGAACGCCTCCCAGTGACTCCCGCTCGCATTGGCCACACCTTTAGCAAGAGAGGCTGGGGACCAGGGTGGGCTGGCAGGGCCCCGTGGGTCCCCCCATCCCAGGGCTTCTGTTAGTAAGCCCGGAGAGAGATGAAGACTGGCTAGGCAACCAGCCAGCCCTACCATAGCACACACGCTGAAGTATTCTCATTTTGAAGGAGGTTGTTAAGAAACATACACGCTGGGTAAGTTTCATTAGTGTTCTTACGGTCTTTCGGATGTTCTTAGTTTCTACACAGGCTGAAGCAGCCTTCCCTCTAAGCTACCTGAGAAACCACCTCCGAAGTCACTGGAGCCTCCTGGAGCTGGACCCAGGAGAGCCTCTCAGACTATTAGCGGTCAGCACAGTGGGGGCATCCTCCATCTGGTGGCGAGCACCCAGGGCTGGTGGACCATGGTGCTCGGGCAGGCTGTGTGCCTGGCGCGTGCTCATGCTTGGGTCTGCTTGCTGTCAAAAGCCCCTGCAGGCAGTTACGATGGCAGAAATCTGCTTATAATTCACTGGAAAAAAGCCTGCCTCGAGCTTCTGAGAGCTCAGTTCCTGACTCTGCCTCTTTTCTCCCTTGTGATGAAGCTGAAATCAGAGGGAAAAGCCACGGCCATCCTCTCAGTTTCTGCCTCGGTAGCTCATTCTAAGCCAGCCGTGGGCAAACTATGGCCCGCGGGCCGGGTCCGGCCTGTTTGAAATGAATAAAACTATTGGGAAAAAAGGCCGTACCCTTTTATGTAATGATGTTTACTTTGAATTTATATTAGTTCACACAAACACTCCATCCATGCTTTTGTTCCGGGCCTCCCGTCCAGTTTAAGAACACATTGTGGCCCTCGAGTCAAAAAGTTTGCCCACCCCTGTCTAAGCCCTTTTCCTCTGGCCATGTGCTCACACTGAACCTGTGTTTCAGGAGCAATGCAAACAAAAAAAATGGTAGTTTCTGCTTCCCAACAGTGGCGGCTGGGTGTAAAGTTAAGAAATAATCACACTCTTATTTACATCTATAACTCCATTTATGTGTGAGCTGAGTTTTGGAGGAGTAGAGATTTGCTGAGAAGATTGAGTGGAGGCTGCAGGCTTGATCCTCAGTGGGGGGCATGCAGGAGGCAGCCGATCCATGATTCTCTCTCATCATTGATGTTTCTATCTTTCTCTTCCTCTCTCTTCCCCTCTGGAATCAATAAATAATATATTTTAAAAAAAGAAAAAGAAGATTGAGTGGGAGGGGCGACCCAGGTGGAGGAGGCGGTGAGTGTGAGTGTGAGTGTGAGTGTGAGTGTGTGAGTGTGTGAGGCACCGGCCTCTTCCAGGAAGGGCAGGCACATGAACAAGGATCTTTGTTAGATCTCTGGTTTAGAACAGATCCCGGAAGCAGCTTATAAAGACAAAGATGTAATGTTGCTAAGCCCCTGGGTATGGATTGCTAATTGCTTCACAGCAAGGTTGCTGCCAGAACCCTGGACGGTGCCCATGTCACCGCACCTCTCAGCCTTGTTTATTGTTGTTTTAAAAACTCTTTTTAAAAAATATATATTTTATTGATCTTTTACAGAGAGGAAGGGAGAGAGATAGAGAGTTAGAAACATCGATGAGAAAGAAACATCGATCAGCTGCCCCCTGCACATCCCCTACTGGGGATGTGCCCGCAACCAAGGTACATGCCCTTGACCGGAATCGAACCTGGGACCCCTCAGTCCACAGGCCGACACTCTATTCACTGAGCCAAACCGGCTCTGGCTTAAAAACTCTTTACCAGCTTTAATTTATTGATGAAGCTGAACATTTTTAAAAAGCGTTTGAAGCTGCTTATGTTTCTTCTTTGGCGAAGTGAGCTGCCGATTAATGTTTCTGTGGCCCATCTATTTATGCAGCAGCAAATATTTACTGAGTGCCGGTTACTGCCAGGCAGTCTCCCAGGATCCGGGGACACTGCGATGAACAAAACACAGACCTCTGCCCTGCAGGAGCCGACGGTCTGGGGAGAGGAGACAGTGAGCTCAGGGACAGGGACAGGACATGTAAAGAGTCTTTATAGATGTCAGAGGACCTCGCTCTGTCACATGGTTCCCCCAGTTTGTTGTTTGCTTTAGAATTTCATTTGTGCTGTCACCTGTCTCAGAGAGAGTCTTACTTTTATTAGCCTTTTACTGTGGCATAACTAGGCTTTCAGAAACGTTGCAAAGATGGCCCAGAGTTCCCACCTGCCTTCAGCCAGCTTCCCTGACGTTAGCCACTCACATAACCGGCGCATTCGTCACAACTGGAATTAAATTAGTACAGCTAGTAACTGAATCACAGACCTCATTTGGATCTGACCAGTTTTTTCACTAATGCCCTTTCCTTCTGTCCCAGGACCCAATCCAGGAATACCGTATTGTACTTAGGACACTCTTAATTTTAGTATAGCACCATCTGCTAATTTTTATTGCACATTTTGTTTTTATGGAGTCCTTCCATATCCTGAGATATGGTGGCGTTTTTTAAATTATTGATTTCTTTAAACCATCTGCAAAGTGTAAATCAGAATCGAATTTTTATTTTTCTGAACAGTTGGGTGTCTGTACCGCTCTCTATAATGAACTCTTTTCTTCACTGATTTGTGAAGCAGCTTTTGTCAACGATAAAATACTGAGATGGCCCGGGGTCTGCTTCCAGCTACAGGTTCCCCTATATTGATTTTTCTATTGACCGCTGTTTCTCAATATTTTGACAATTATGTCTTTATAGTATGTTATCATATCTGGTAGGACAAAATATGAAAATAATATTACTAAGAGTAATGATCCCACTTATGAGCCAGGTCCTGGGTTGGGCACAACAGAGAAGATATGAACAACCAAATGCCACCTTCAAGGAAGTCAGTCTGGGGGGAGGCGGACATGTGAGCCAGTGTGCCCTGTGTGCTAGAGGGCAGTTGACTCAGGGGAGGGGCCTCAGACTCAACCTGGAGCAGTCGGAGGCCTGGCCTATTGATGGGAGGAGGAGTTAGAGAAGCAGGAAGGGCATTTCAGGCAGAAGGAATGGTGTGAACAGAGGACTGGAGCTGGAAAGGATGCAGCGTTTAGAGGATGCAGTTGTGTTGGAGCTGAGTCCTGGGGGTGACCGTCGTGGGAGGAGGTGAGCCTGCAGGGGACGGGGGCTGGGTCATGAGGGCCTTGACTATGAGGGAGGCGCTCAGATGAGCCCAAGGGCCTTCCTGTCCCAAGCTCTGGAATTCTTCAATCCCTGACTCTCTTCCCAGGAACATGTTCCCGGCCAACCTGGTAGAAGCCACATTCAAACAGGTGAGTGGTTCCCAGGGGACGAAGGGATGCAGGCAGGGCCAGTCTGGGCCCCACTGGGCAGTGACAGGTTTACCAGCAACTCTCCCATCTCCTGGGGGCAGGATGCTAGAGGGGAGGAGGGCGAGCTAGACCCTTAGAGCTCCTGCTCTGGGTTCCATCTTCGCATGAAGAAAGCCTGTGAGGGTGGAGCCCCACTTCACAGAGAGCTGCTCCGCCGGGTTTACAGCAGGGCTGACACTGTCCTCACCGGGTCCTCAAAACAGCCTGCCCCCAGGTAGGCTCACCCCTCTCTGGATGGGGAAGCGGAGGCTCAGAGGGTTAAAGGGTTTGCCAAGGTTATACCACTGGTGAAGGGTAGCCTAGTAGGTAAACCTAGGCCAGTTGGCTTCTAAGCCTATTTTCTCTTTCTTTTTAAAATAATCCCCCCCAGTAGGGGAGTAATTTTTGCTTTGTAAGATTTTACTTGTACAGGCAAAATAATATGTCCAAGAATAACAAAATGAAATTAGAATGTTACATATTTTATTTTGGCATCATTTTGGTAACCATCTATAAGAAAAAAGAGTAATATGCTAATTAGACTGGACATCGTCCGGACGTCATTCCGGACATCCTTCCTGATTTCCTCATACTAAAAAAATACAAAACAGAAAATAAAAATCATCTCTAGTTCCAGCACCTAGCAATAGTGGAAGTAGTTGGTATGCTTCTAATCTTTTTTTTTCCTAAATAAATATATTTTTAAAAATAAAATTAGGATTGCAGTGCCCATACAGAGTGCATCTTGCTTTTCCCCGAATTCCCTGGGGGGAAAGGTAGGCAGTTCAGTGGCTCAATTATTCCCAGCTGGGACCTCATCTCCTCAAGAAGGCTTGAGGCAAGCTGAGCTTTTCAAACACAGGCGTGCCCGGAGCTACTGCAGGTTAGGTTCCAGAGCTCCACAGTAACAAAGCATTGCAATAAAACAAGGAATCTTTTTGCTGGTGGAGGGTCTTGCTTTCAATTTGTAACAGCAACAAGACATCTGTGAAGCGCAATAAGCAAGGTTCAATAAAGTGAGGTTTGCCTAGAGAGGGTCCAGGTTTCCCTCAGTGGGAGGTACAGCTGGCTGGCTGTTGGTGGATGGACGATGATGGCTGGAGGGATCGATGGGTGAATGAAGAATCACCTGGGCAGGTAAAGGAAGAGATAGATGGCTAGAGAGGGACCCAGAAGGGTGTAACGATGCTTAGAAGGAAGAAGAGGGAAGAAGGCATGAAGAGAGGGGTGGCTGGATAGTGTGTAGATGAAGGAAGGGATCAATTTTCTTTTGGGTAAAATATTGATAATAATCCCTGTCCTGCCTATCACACAGGTACTGTCAATCAAATAGTTCATGAGTGGATACAAATGTGCTTCCAAGATATTATTATTGTTGTTGTCAATATTAATAACAACATTGGCCCTGACTCCTTCCTGGTTGGGGTGTTGCCCACCAGTACCGCACCAAGACCACGCCTGTCGTCAAGTCCCCCAAAGTGGCATCGGACGAGGCCCCTTCTCAGCGGATCTTCATCTATGAGGTCCAGGAAGAGAATGGCTCTCACATTCAGAACTTTGCCCTGGACCTGACCCCACCACCTGAGGTCATCTACAAGTCAGAGCCTGGCACCAGCGATGGCATGAATGTGCTGGGCATCGTCATGTTCTCTGCTACCATGGGTATGTGCTGCCTACCCCACCCAGCCGTGCCAGGGAGCCGGGCCCTCCTCACACCTACCCCTCCCTGCACCTACCCCTGCCTGCACCTACCCCTGCCTGCACCTACCCCTGCCTGCACCTTCCCCTGCCTGCACCTACCCCTGCCTACACCTACCCCTCCCTGCACCTACCCTTCCCTGCACTTACCCCTGCCTGCACCTACCCCTGTCTGCCTCCAGCAACCTGAGTAACCTAGAATCTCCCATCTTCCAAGTGGTTCCTTCCTTTCCCATCCAGTGGGGTGGCTCCAGCCCTCCCCCCAGTTGGAGCCAGCGTTCCTCAGGAGAAATTCTCCATCCCGTCCTCGTTTGCCTCCAGGGGTGTGGGCACTCCCTCAAAGAAGACCATGCCTCTGGCCCCTCCTGTTCCTGAGCTTTTTACTGAGGTCTGTCTGCACATCCTGGGGAGGAGAGGAGGCAGTTACACTAAAAACAGGAAAAGTCTAAAAACGACCAGCCATCACTGTGTACTTAAAGCCCTAGTCCTCCTCCCATCCCCAACCTCAGGGGCTGCTCACTGGCGGCCTCTCCCCTGAGACATGTCTGTGCCTTTTCTCGGGCCCACAGTTGGCCTCCCCGGCCACACCCTTCCCTTTGCAACTCTTCTCTGAGTCTCCAAGGCCCCAGCCACAGGCTCCTTACCTTGAAGCTGGTGAGGCTTAACTTGCACAGGCCCCTTCTGAGGCCTGTACCTTTAAAAAAAAACACACACACGTATTCTTTTTCTGAAGCCAAACTATAAGCTTCAGATCCCACAAACCC
>NW_006294339.1:1849073-1850613 GCF_000327345.1 Myotis davidii | reverse complement strand
ACACACAACTTTTTCCTTTTGGGTGACAGCTCCTAACCCATCAGAACAATCTAGCTTGTCCTTCTAGGCTATGCCAGGGGTCATTATGAGTCTTATTCTAAAATGGGCATCACCCCAGCCAAGGGCCTGGGAGTTCTCTGCTGCTTCCCTGATTTCTCCACAGTTTTCTTTTTAAGTAAAAAGCCTCGCCATCCTTCTGGTTGCTCATAGCAAGAAATCCGGGGTCATTTTCTACCTCTCCCTCAGCCCACACCCAAAGCCCATCAGGCAGCCTCTGAAATCTGTCTCCAATCCCTGCATTTCCCTCTGCCCACGGCCATCACCGGGTCCAAGGCCACCATCATCTCTCACCTGGTTTCTGCAAAAACTGCCTAAAGAGTCCCCTGTCCTGGTGTGTCCCCCTCACAGGGTCACTAAGTCCCTGCTTAAGGCCTCCAGTGGCTCTCCACTCCACCTGGAAAGGGACCCAACACCTGCAGCCTGGGAGCGCCGAGTGATCCGGCCCAGACCGCCTCAGGATCCTCAGACTCCTCCAGTCCGCTCACTCCCTGCTCCATGCTGCCGAAGACCCCTCCCTGAGACCCTCCCCGCTTCCTCAGCCTGCCTGCTCCTGCCCCTCCTCTCCCCTGCACCTTTCTCATCCTTGAGGGTGGTAGTAATGGCGGGCGGGTCCTCTTTATAAGCATCACATCCTCAGGAAAGTCTTCCCAACACCCCAGACAGCCATGTGCCCTGGGTTACTCCTTAAACTTTGACCCAACTGCAGGTATGTAGTTGCTGGTGTAATTGTTTAATGTCTGTGCAGCAGCTGCTGTAAGCTCCATGCAGGCAGAGACAGGCCTGGCTTGTCCTCCATTTATCCCCACAGCCCACCACAGTGACCCGCAGGAGCGGGCGCTCAGTAAAACCTGTTGGAGAGATGGATGGGTGGGTAGGTGGGTGGATGGATGGATGGATGGATGGATGGATGGATGGATGGATGGGTAGGTGGATAGATGGATGGGTGGGTGGGGATGGATGGGGGTGGCTGGGTGGGTGGATGGATGGTGGGTGAATGGATGGGTGGATGGATGGGCAATCATAAGTAATAGAGCTCTTATCATCTTGGCCAAAATGCCAGGCACGCAGAGGGGCCAGGACCTTAGTAACTTAAGGGTGTGGCAAGATGGTGTTTGGAAGTGTGTTTAGAACATCTGACAATTAGTCCCCAATCCTGAACATTCTTCCTCCTCTCAGCACTGCCTCCCTCAGGGGCGAAAACATAAAAAGGACGTCTATTCGCAGAGCAAAAGAAACCCCTGAGACCCTTTGACTCAATCCACAAAGTGTTTACATGTGTAATTGTCCATGGATAAGGGTATGTGTGTGTGCGTTCCCAGGTCAGTCTGTGCCCGAGACTGTGTGTACCCGTGCCCACATGTGCCCACATCTGCAGTGCTCATGTCAATGTGCGCCCACATCTGCTCACACTCAGACAGCTGCTCACACTCAGAGACAGCTGCTCCAAGCGGGGCTTGCTTTGGTCCCCTCAACCCCAGGT
>NW_006294339.1:1837185-1848585 GCF_000327345.1 Myotis davidii | reverse complement strand
ACGACCCACAGGTTGAGAACTGCTGGTCTAGGTCATCAGGGAAGCCAGTGTTTGGAAGGGAGCATTTTTATCTTAAGAAGATGACACTGCTGCTGTGTAGAAAATGGGTTAGAGAGAAGGAAGAATGAGAGCCCTGTTGCGAGGATGCTGCCTGGTCCAGGAGTGAAGGTCAAGGAGAAGGAGGGGAACACTGGTGCATGGTAGCTGCTGGGAAGTCAGGCAAGGGCGAGAGCCATGTGTGCATGGGCGTCTGTCCCTGCCTGCCCCCAGCCTGTCAGATGATGGATGGATGGATGGATGGGTGGGTGGATGGATGGATGGGTGGCTGGGTGGGTGGATGGATGGTGGGTGAATGGATGGGTGGATGGATGGGCAATCATAAGTAATAGAGCTCTTATCATCTTGGCCAAAATGCCAGGCACGCAGAGGGGCCAGGACCTTAGTAACTTAAGGGTGTGGCAAGATGGTGTTTGGAAGTGTGTTTAGAACATCTGACAATTAGTCCCCAATCCTGAACATTCTTCCTCCTCTCAGCACTGCCTCCCTCAGGGGCGAAAACATAAAAAGGACGTCTATTCGCAGAGCAAAAGAAACCCCTGAGACCCTTTGACTCAATCCACAAAGTGTTTACATGTGTAATTGTCCATGGATAAGGGTATGTGTGTGTGCGTTCCCAGGTCAGTCTGTGCCCGAGACTGTGTGTACCCGTGCCCACATGTGCCCACATCTGCAGTGCTCATGTCAATGTGCGCCCACATCTGCTCACACTCAGACAGCTGCTCACACTCAGAGACAGCTGCTCCAAGCGGGGCTTGCTTTGGTCCCCTCAACCCAGGCTCTGTCCCCAGCTTCTCCCTGGCGTTGGATGTGGCTGATTGGCTGATGCTAAGGTCTCATTGACCTTTACTCTTGGAGGAAGCCCACACCCACCCTGGGGCCTATGCACACTAACACCCAGCCAACCAGAGCCCGTGGGTGACCCCAGGGAAATCTAAGTGGAGGCTGAGGAAGGGCAGGAATACCTTGGGCAGGGACAGAGCCAGCAGGGGACCTGGGTCTGAGTTCACTTAGGCTTCCACAGGCCAGATGGGCAAGGCTAGGCCAGTGTCACCTCCAACTCGGGCCTCTCCCATGCCAGCAGAGCCCCCAGCTCATCCCAGTGGTAGCTGGTCCGAGGACGGGTGGGCTCAGGGTTTCCTGGGTACGGAAAGAGCCCTCTTTGGAGTCCCATAGGCCAGGTTCACATTCCTGCCCTGCCCCTCCCTGGCTGAGTCCGTCAGTGAGCCGCTCTGAGCACAGCTTCCTGAGGGCAGCACAGAGTCTGTTTTGATCTTCACTTCTGTGTCAACAGGAGGGAGAGCAGTCACTCGTCACTGTTGTGAGTGGCCTGACTGCTCACTTGGATGGAGCCCCCCGTGGACTAGGACACATATGAACGCTTCCCAAGTAGAGGAGAGTCCAGAGCCCCAGTGGGGCTTTGGGAAAAGCTTTTTCATTCATTCATTCATTCATTCACTCATTCATTCAAAAGTTATTGCTGAGCATCTACCACGTGCCAGCTGAGAGACAGATCTTGCCCTCATGGAGCTAGTCTTCTATTGGAGGAAATGGAAAAACAATGGGCAACTGGACAATAACAGTTATAAGCTGTGATAAATGATATGAAGGGATCATAAGAGAGGAGACAGATAAAAATAAATTGGGGAGTGGGGATGGGTGTCCGAGGCATGTGGAGACCTGGGCAGCACGTTTCCGTGATGAGGGGCAGGGACAGAGCTGGCAGGGGACCTGGGTTTCAGGCATCACAACTACATGGCAAAGGCCCTGAGGCAGTGCAGAGCTTGATGGATTCTAGGAATGTAAAGAAAGCCAGGGATGCCACAGCATGGTGAGGAAGGCCAGGTGGAGGTGGGGGTATAGATCTGGGTCGGACAGGAGTCAGGTCAAGTGGGGCCAGAGCATGGGGAGCTAGACAGGTTATGGTCTAGGTCAGTGGTTCTCAACCTTCCTAATGTCGCGACCCTTTTAATACAGTTCCTCATGTTGTGGTGACCCCCAATTTCATTGTTACAAATTGAACATAATTAAAGCATAGTGATTAATCACAAAAACAATATGTAATTATATATGTGTTTTCCGATGGCCTTAGGTGACCCCTGTGAAAGGGTCGTTCGACCCCCAAAGGGGTTGTGACCCACAGGTTGAGAAACTCTGGTCTGGGTCATCAGGGAAGCCAGTATTTGGCAGGGAGCATTTTTATCTTAAGAATATGACACTGCTGCTGTGTAGAAAATGGGTTAGAGAGAAGGAAGAATGAGAGCCCTGTTGCGAGGTTGCTGCCTGGTCCAGGAGTGAAGGTCAAGGAGAAGGAGGGGAACACTGGTGCATGGTAGCTGCTGGGAAGTCAGGCAAGGGCGAGAGCCATGTGTGCATGGGCGTCTGTCCCTGCCTGCCCCCAGCCTGTCAGCACGTGCAGGCATCACACACATGTGTAGGCATCACACACACCGTGGCCTTGGCCTGTGTGATCTGTGATCTGCTCGTGTATCCCTGCCCCCGCAGGCATCATGCTGGGCCGCATGGGTGAGAGCGGGGCCCCCCTGGTCAGCTTCTGCCAGTGCCTCAATGAGTCCGTCATGAAGATCGTGGCAGTGGCTGTGTGGTAAGCCTCACTGGGGTGGGGGTGTCCTCTCCTACCTCACCCCTTCCACTCCTGTCCTGGGCAGACAGAGGGACCCCATGGTCCCATCCTTTCTTCTCCTAGGAGTGAGCCGCCCAGGAGGCTGAGCCCTGGCCTGGGTTTTCTAGAGTCACACGCGCTCCCCTGCTCCCCAGCCCTGACCAGGCCTAGTTCCAGCCCTGGGCCTGCCACTCTGGCCCGGTCAGGCCGCTGCAGGAGAGCCCAGCGCTGAGCCTGGCGTGCTCTCCTGGCCTCGTTTCCCCATCACATGGAGCTCATCGGCTCGGCCTTTGGAGGAAGGAATCTCTGGAAGTGAGAACCAGCTGCCACTCCTTGGTTCAGAGCTCAGATCTCAGACATGGTTTAGATGGGGACGTGCGGAGGCCTGTCCCAGCGCATGCACAGAGAGTGGCATTGCTGGGTTCACACATGGGCCCGCAGAGGGCAGGCATACTCCTCAGAAGCCTGGGCAGGAAGGCAGGGTTGTGAGAGGTGGTGCAGGGCTGGGCTGGTTGAGGGCGGAGGTATCAATAATGCCATGTTCCGGGCACCTTGGCACTCAGTTACATTCACCCTCACGGGGCCCTGGCAGGCTCAGGGGGATCAGGCAGTGATGCAGTGCCAGCGCTGCCTGGGACCCTCACCTGCCTGGCACTGAGCTGGCCGCCCTGCCCCCACAACAGGTACTTCCCCTTCGGCATTGTGTTCCTCATCGCCGGCAAGATCCTGGAGATGGATGACCCCACAACCGTCGGAAAAAAGCTGGGCTTCTATGCAGTCACCGTAGTGTGCGGGCTGGTGGTCCATGGCCTCGTCATCCTGCCCCTGCTCTACTTCTTCATCACCAGAAAGAACCCCATCGTCTTCATCCGCGGAGTCCTTCAGGCCCTGCTCATCGCACTGGCCACCTCCTCCAGGTAGCCCTGGGCGCAGGCAGAACAGGGTGGTGCTCAACTCTGTCCACCTGTCCAGTCATCACTTGTCCATGGCCATAGACGCGTGGAGGTGTCAGTAAGGCCTGCTTCACAACCTTGGCGGTAGCTATGGTAACAAGACCAATTTTTGAAATGTAATGCTTAAGGCCCCACCTGCCCAAATGGCAGAAAGCCTTTATCACCCCTTGAGGCCTTCCCCTCCCCCACTCAATCCACATGGGGGTTGGCTTCCACACAGAGCAGCCCTTGGCCACCTGCCCGACAGGAGCCACAACCTCGGGCCCGGCAAGAGGAAGTGGGGTCCCCAGTCAGTGACCTGTGGGATGGGAAGGGCTCTGCAGCCACACCAACCCAGGTATCGGCCCCAGCATTGCTACCAGGAACTCTAGTAACAAAACAGTAACAGCACTAGTAGCTACCATTGCTTGAGTACTTGTGATGAGGCGGACACTACTCTAAGCGCTTACTCATTAAAGCACCCTAAGAGCTGAATCCAGGCGTCCCCGCCGCCCCCCTGGGACAAGGAAACCAAGGCACACACAGGTTAGGGATCCTGCTGCCACTGGCAAGGAGGAGGCTGGAAGCTGAGCCCAGCAGGTCCAGCCCAGAGCCCCGCTGTTAGCCACTCCTACGCTTGGCACGGCAGTGTGACTTCGAGTCAGCCCCTCCGCCCTCTGGGCTTCAGTTTCTTCATCTGTAAAATGGACTCAAAACCCCTCCTTCGCTGGAAGCTATGAGGATCAAATGAGAGCGTGTGTAAAGCACGGAGCCAGGCGCATAGTAGGATCCTGTTGGAAGTCCCTTCCTGACCTGTGTGTTGAGGGGTGTCTCTGAGGCCCAGGGC
This sequence comes from Myotis davidii, assembly GCF_000327345.1. Classification (NCBI taxonomy): domain Eukaryota; kingdom Metazoa; phylum Chordata; class Mammalia; order Chiroptera; family Vespertilionidae; genus Myotis; species Myotis davidii. The sequence goes on along the minus strand of NW_006294339.1, from coordinate 1,844,126 downwards.
CTGGGTAGGCCTGGCTCCGCCGCTGCCCCACACTCCCAAAGGGACCATTTTCAAGGCCCCTTCAGCCTGTTCTCCCTGCGATGGGCCGGCTGCCTGGGGTGGCACGAGCTTCCTGTCATGGGCAGGAGGGCAACCCAGAGGCCCTGACCATCCTGGAGGAGGATGGAGGGCAGACGCTGGCCCCTCCGCCCACAGCTCGGCCACACTGCCCATCACCTTCAAGTGCCTGCTGGAGAACAACCACATTGACCGGCGCATCGCCCGCTTTGTGCTGCCCGTGGGCGCCACCATCAACATGGACGGCACTGCGCTCTATGAGGCGGTGGCTGCCATCTTCATCGCCCAGGTCAACAACTATGAGCTGGACTTCGGCCAGATCATCACCATCAGGTGCACTCCTGGTGCCCCCAGCCCGGGGGGATGGGGTGGGAGGGTGACTCCTGGGAGGGCCTGGAGGATGCTCAAGCTCCCTGATCTGATAGGGACTCTGAGGCTCAGAGAGGGTGAGGGGCTCCTTTTAGGCCATGTCAGCGCTGGGGTGGGACGTGACCTGATCCCTGAGACTGGTGGCACAGGCTCCCCCAACCACCCCCCTCCCCCCAACGCTGCCCTGCAGGGCGGGAGCTGAGACCCAGAAGAGGGCCTGCATTCTGGACACGCAGGGCAGAGAGGGGGCAGAGGCCCGGGCAGGACGCTGGAGGGGCTGTTGGTGCAACTGGAGCAGAGGGAAGGGTGCTGAGGTGAGGGCAGAGGCTGAGGGAAGGCCTCACACGCCAGCCTGAGGGCACAAGGCTGACCCTGGGCACCAGGCCCCCGAGGGAGGCTGGGCAGATCAGAATCTCTCAGCGGCTTCCTGAAAACCTTCCTGGCAACGACTCCAGGCACAGGGTTTCCCACAGATTCCTCAGGGGGTCCTGCTGAGGCCAGGTGTGGGGCCCATGGGGCTATAGGACCTCAAGCAGGAACGTGTCCCCCCAAGAACTCCTTGATGTGGCCTTCCTAACAACCCTGCCCCTTTTGGCTGGCCACAGAGGTGCTGGCATTCTGGCCTCCCCTTTGGAGGGTCCCAACGAGGCAGCCTGCCCCTCCTGCTTCTCTCTCCTCCTCTCCCCACCCTCTGCAGCATCACAGCCACCGCAGCCAGCATCGGGGCAGCCGGCATCCCCCAGGCCGGGCTCGTCACCATGGTCATCGTGCTCACCTCCGTGGGCCTGCCCACGGACGACATCACCCTCATCATTGCTGTTGACTGGGCTCTGTGAGTGGGGTGCACCCCTCCCGCCCTCACCCGGCAGGCAGCGGGCTTTGGGGTAGGCAGGGGGAAGTACCCTACTTTGGCACAGCTTCCTGGAAACCTACAGAGGCAATAGCTCTGGCCTGGCTGCATAATTTCTAGAGCCCAGTTTTCAAAAACGAAAATGTGGGGTCCCTTGTTTACAAATTATAAGGGATTTCAAGAGGGTGAGAGCAAACCGTGAAACCAAGCCTGGGCCCTTCTTAGCACAGGCCTGTGCGGCGTCCGGTCACCCACCATGAAGCCCGCTCTGCTTCAACCCGCCTCAACATCCCCGAGGGAGGGGTGGGCTTGAGAGGACTAGGAAAGCGCCTCGCCTCGCTGTGGGCTCTGCCCTGACAGCTGGTGCCCTCAGGGGCTGCTGGGCTGGGTGCTGCCCTCTCCCGGCCCCCCTTACGAGTGCCCACCGCTCGCCACCACCAGGGACCGCTTCCGCACCATGATTAACGTGCTGGGGGATGCGCTGGCCGCGGGGATCATGGCCCACGTCTGCCGGAAGGACTTCGCTCAGGACACGAACACTGAGGTGAGAGCAGTGCCTCCCCCAGCCTGGCCACCCAAAGGCCCTGGCAGGTGGAGCCCAGGTGGGATGGGCACCAATCTTCCACTCACCAGCCGGGGAGCCATCAGCCAATCCCTCCCGCCTCCCTGCCTCAGTTTCTCATCTGGTACTGGGGTGACTAACTCCTCTCACAGCTAGTTGTTGAGCACCCACCGCGGCTGGCCCTGCTCTAGACACAGGAACAAAGGATGCCAGAGCCCTGCCCGCAGGGAGCTATACCCTAGTGCGGGTGGTGCTGCCCACAGCAACGCGAATGTTTGCACATCCACATGGGCTTCATGGTCTTCGGGCTCCTTCAGTAGCCATGAGCAGCAGGCTCCCACTCTGCCAGGAGGATGCTGGGGCCCAGGCAGGGGCCCGGTTCCCTCGTGGACCCTGTGGGTCAGGTCCCCTCCTCTACCATGACAGCCGCAGGCGGTGGCAGGGCAGCCGAGAGAGGCCCCGTGACCTGCCGAGGCCCCACAGTACATCCGTAGGAAAACCTACCATGTGGTTCCCAGCCCTCGCTTGTTCGGTCCTCCCTGGTGTCTACCCTCAGCCCCTCCACCTGCTACCAAGGCCCGTCTCCCTCCTCAGAAACCGCTGCCCTGCGAGACCAAACCGGTGAGCCTGCAGGAGATCATGGCGACCCAGCAGAACGGCTGTGTGAAGAGCGTGGCGGAGGCCTCCGAGCTGACCCTGGGCCCCACCTGTCCCCACCATGTCCCCATCCAGGTGGAGCAGGAGGAGGAGCCGGCTGCCGCCAGCCTGGACCACTGCACCATAGAAATCAGCGAGCTCGAGACCAATGTCTGAGCCTGCAGAGCCGCAGGGGCCAGGGGCGGCCTCCAGGGTTGGAGCAAAGGGAAGGATTTCAACTTATTGCCTTCCTGAGCACACAGGGGCCAGCCTGACCTATTCTTCCCACCCGGAGAGCTCGGAATTAGCTCCATTGACCAAAAGTGGAGTCTCAGAGGGAAAGCCCAGCTGGGGAGTGGTGGGCCAGCGTAGCCAGCCCCGGCTGTGACTTCCCATCACGTTGACCTGTGAGGACAGCAGGCAGGGGTGAGGGTCCATCTCTTCTGGGTGACAGGGTTAAGGCTGAACACATTTATCCCAGGTCTCAGAGCAAGTCAGGGCTAGGACTCCAACACAAGTCTTTCAAGCCCTGGCCAGGCCCTCCTGGAGGCAGGGGCACCTGCAGGGCCAGATGCCAAGAGAGGCTCTAGGGGCCCTGCCCCATCTGAGAGCCCCGCAGCCACCACTGCTTTCAATTTCTGAAGACGTAACAACAGTGCCCAGGGTCTACCCCTGTGGCCCAGCCCAACCAGCCCTCCCGCCGCCCCATAACATGTGGCCTCAAACAGCCCTCCCCAAAGGGGACCCCGCCCAGGACCAAGGCCTGCTGTCTTCCATGTGCCACGGCCCGTCTCCTCTCACGTCACAGCAGGATCTCTCGCAAAGGTCATCTGAGGTGGAGATGGGACCCTCGGAGACGTCCGGGCCAACCTCCCACTGACGGGGACCAGCCGGGACCCAGGAACGGGCTCACCTGGGATCCTCTGCCCAAGCTGCCCAAGTGGCTCTGGGGTCAGGACTCCCCAGCAGCCTGTGGGATGAAGTGGAGTTAGATTTTATACTCTCTTCTGTGTTTGCAAACTCAGAGATGACTCCATAAAGGTATTTTGTTTTCCAAGTTCTGAGGGCTTAGCAGCCATACTCTGGCCAGCATGTCTTCACGGAGCTAACACAGGCTGTCACCGTGCAGACTGCCCGTCTGGGCAGCCAGAGCGTGGACAGGCCTGTCCAGGTGGCCAGACAATAAACAGGCTTGTCCTTGTGGCTAGAATGCAGACAGGCCTGTCCGGGCTGTCGGGCTGTGGACGGGCCTGCCCGCGAGGCCAGGGCGCAGATGGGCCCGCCCGGCCGGCCGCAGTGAGGACAGCCTGTCGGAGCTGTCACATGCAGGAGGCAGAGTGCAGACTGGCCTGCGGGGGGAGGGGAAGGGGGGGGCCTGTCTCCACAGCCAGCGTGGACAGATCGCTCTGTCCCTAGCCGGGGCTTTGCAGGCAAGGCCCTGCGACCAGTCCCCACAAAAAGAACAATTTCTTCAGCCAGTTGGGCTCCCTTTGGCAAGTGCTTTGCTTTAAGGAAGGGACATGCCCAAGGACAGTTCCAGACTGTGTCCTTTATTCTCCTCAGCCCCAGGGGGCCTCCAGGAGGCCCAGGGGGGCGATTGGGGGGGCAGAGATGAACCCTGGCCACACAGCCTGTACTGGATGTACTTTGGGGAGAAGATACAGCTCCGGGGGGTGGGGGAGGGGCTTGCACTGTGGAGCCATAAAGACATTGAAGCCAGGGGAGGAACAGGCCTCCCAAGGTCACTCAGAGAATCAAGAAGGCACCTGCCTCCCAGTCCCCAGTTCCTAAACTACTTCCCCTCCCCCTCCCAGGGCCACATGCCCACTATGGGACCATCCTTCCTTCATTAGGGATAAGCAGCTAGGAGAGGTCGGATGTCAAGCTCTGGTCACGCCCACCGTCAGAGCTTGGGCCCTTGATCTAAGGCCCTCTGAGCAGTGGAGTCTGCCCCAGCAGTGTGCTTACACACCCTAGCAGCGGGGTTACTGGTTCCTGGGCATCCATCCAGGGCAGCTCTTCTCTGTCAGAGCCTGTCAGACTCTTCTCTGCTCTGAGCAGGTGCTGTCCCCACCACACCCCGTCCCGCTCTGGCCCTGTTGGGGTGGTAGGCACCGGGGCACGTCTGCACCTCTCCCCAAGGCTCTGCTCCAGCTCCCAGGCCTGTCTTGGGTCCCCTTCCCACCTCAGCTGTCCTCTATGGGACAGACCCCGTCGGGAATGCCCACTCAGCGCCCAGGCGACCCTCCAGGTGAACCCCGAGCAGCCCACAGCCAGCGGTCGGTCCTTTGCTCGGATGCTCAGCCTCTGGGAGTGCACAGTGAGCTCACAGACCCAGTGTGGTGGTCCCACCGGACCTGTTGACCCCCACCCTGCTGATGGGGCGCACATGCCTTCAGGCTGGCTTACCTGTGACTACACCCTTTGTCCCCAGACCTCTGCCTACGGGACTACTCTGTTGGCCCCAAGGGCTGAGCTTTGCACTGACTCCTGCTGGTCTGGACGGGTGCTGAGATGCTTGTGTCCTGCCCACCCTGGCCGGGTGCCAGCTCGGCACCTGGCAGGAAGCACACACAGACACAGCCACGGGCTGCCAGACAGGGCTAATGCTTTTATATTAGTTTTTCTGTAGAAAAAAAAAAATCAGCTTTGAGGTTTTCATCACTTTTTTCTTAAAAAAAAAAAAAAAAAAAAGGTACCCAGCACTCCCTGCGGGCCCGAAGAGTAAAAGTGGTGTCTCCTGGGTGGGGCCGGCCCTTCCTCACTCAGCCCAGCGCCAGGACCTCCACACACTCCTGCCCATGGCCCGTGGCAGGCCCAGGAGGACTGTCCTCTGGCCTTGCCCATCCAAGATATGCCTGTGGCTGGCCAGGGAATGGCAGGGAGTGACTCCCCCAGCAGCTGGGGGCCGGGCGGGTGGGGCCGGGGCAGCAGTCCTGAAGGTTCCCATCCCCAGAGGGAGGGAGAAGGGACAAAAGCCAGCTTTTGTGAGTTCCACGGGGTAGTAGGCACCTGGCCGCAGAGAGCTCGGACATAACTCTGTGTCTTCTCCAGAGGACGGACAGACTGACGAACAGGCAGGCGACAAGATGTTCTGGCCACTTCTGGCTGGGGCAAGAGCTGTTGTGGCATAGGCCAAGGAGGGCCGTTTGCATGTGACTATGTGTGTGTGTGTGTGTGTGTGTGTGTGCGCGCGCGCATGCGTGTGTGTGGAGTAGGAAGTGTGCGCCCATGCACACCAGGGTGGGGTCAGGCCCTTCCCTGAACCTCTGTGATTCAGAGGGAGTGATGGGGGGTGGGGGTGGGGAGGGTAGAGTTTGGAGGGCAACGTGCAGCGGGCTGTGTGTAGATGGGTCATGGTATCTGCAAGTGTCTGGCTGTGGCACAAACTGCAGGAAGGGGTGGGGACGGGAGACTGTGTGTTCAGCTTGTGTTGGGGGGCATGGGGGTGTAATGCTGGATGTGTCGAGGGGGGGGCAGAGTGGAGGCTCACAGGGCACAGGCACGTGCTGCAGAAAGGGGTCCGACGTCCATCGTCCTGCAGAACATGTGGGAGAGTCAGGGAAGCCAGAGCAGACCCGCCAGCCACAACCTGCCTGAGGGAGCCCCTTGATCAGAGCTGGGGAGCCCCCTTGACAGTGCTCTGGGGGGACCAGGTCACTGCGGGCAGGAGGGGAAGCTTCCCCTGGGAGTTCAGAGCCACTGGGAGGTGCTCATGCTGATGTGGCCGGGCCTGCTGTGAACTAGAGGGCCTTTGGGTCCCACTGGACTCCTGGGGCCTCACCCAGGACTCTGCTCCACTGACCTGCCCATGGCCAAGAAGGGGCAGATTCTCGCCCATCCCCGGACTCCCCAGGCCTCTCATGAGGTCCATGGCAACAGTCACCCCTGTTGCCGACCCCTCACTCTGCCTGAGGATAATGCCTGGAGAGAAGGGGCTCCACCTTCATAGCCCTGGGCCCCTCAAGTAGAAGATGACTCTTGAGCACTGCACTTGGCCTGCCCTCCACGCTCACACCACCGCCCCTACGCACACTCCTCTCCCCACCTGTCATCCGCCCTGGGGTCCTCACACCCCTCAGGCTCCTTTCTGCCCCCGGCCCTACTTCAATTCAACTTCCTAAGAGTGTCTCCGTGGCTTCCCAGAACCATACCCTGGCCCTGACACCCAGCTTGGCTCACCCCGATATCGCTCTAACCAAACCTCTCCACTGGCTACTCACCAACATCCTCCCTGCCCTGTCCAACACCCACTCCAGCAGTCTGCCTGCCAACCCCTCCTGTCTGCACCTCCTTCCCTCCCAGCCTAACCCCAGGATCCACCACTGCAGACAGTGTCTTGCCAATGCACTCAATTTCCTTGTTCCTTGCCCTCCTGTCCCACGCACCTGGTCCAAAACCCAGCCATGGATGGATCCAATTATCCATCTTCACTCACACCCACCCCCGTCTACTGAGCACCCACTG
>NW_006294339.1:1826591-1836801 GCF_000327345.1 Myotis davidii | reverse complement strand
CATGTATGCATGGGTATGTGTGTTGTGCACTGCATATATGTGCGGGTGCTTATGTTACATGCATGTGTAAACACCCTCTGATCTGGGCTGTCTGTGGCTTTCCTACTTCCTTCCCCAGCTGCTCTATCTCAGTCCCCTCTGCAGGCTCCACTCCCCCAGGCCCTGCCTTGTCTCTCCCTCCTGAGCTCTCTGACCTCCTGCAGCCACATGACTGTTCCAGGCTGATGATGTCTGGATGCCACCTCCAGCTCAGACCTCACTTCTGAACCCCAGTCCCAAATATCCAACCCATCCCTGGGCACCTCTCCCAGCGACTTTCAGGCCCCTCAACTCAACATTCCCCTTCTCACCCACCCTCACTGCCAAGCTCGAACCTGGGCCTTGTCTCCCCCTCGCCCCATGTGAAGTCTGCCTCCCCAATCCCTCTCAGGCCCATCTGCTTGTCTGTGTCCTCACCTCCTGCCCCATACTCTGTGGCTGAGATCACAGCAGTGGCCTCTGCCCGGGCCCTCACACCAATCCCTGCTTCCACCACATCAGGCCCTGGGTGTGGGACCCATCAGGGCACTCATCTCCCTGCAGAGAATCCCCCGCACAGGCCGTCTCCATGGGCTTGCTATTACACCTGGCCTCCCACCCACAGCCTGGCGCACACCAAATGCTCTTACAGGTTTACACAATGATCGGTGACCCGGGGACAAGGGAGAAAAATGGACAGGAAGACCCTAGGTGGGTCAGGGAGAAGAAACTGGCGAGGAGAGGTGAGTGTACCCCACACAGACCACCCACCTATGTAAGATCCCATTCACCTGGTCACTATCGCCTTTCCTCTTCCTCCTCATCCTCATCCTCCTCGTCCTCCTCCTCCTCGTCCTCCTCCTCTTTCAATCGGTCCCGGTCCTTGGAAACGTCACCAAACTCAAAGTTGCCTTCTATGTCCAAGACCTGCAGGTGCTTCAGCCTCCGGAAGGCGCTTTCCACCACAGAGCCCACAGCCAGCTTGTTAAACCTGCACGGCCACCCACGTGGGGTCAGAGCGAGGAGCCCAACCCTCAGAGTCCCCATACCAACGCCCCCAAGGGAAAGGGGAGGGAACAGGCCCTCCAGGAAGATGGCACAGCAGACACAAAAGGCAGGGGGCTGGGAGGCACCGCATCAAGGGGAGTCCAGGCTGTCCAGTGTGGCCATAGCTTGGCAGGGGGGACAGGGACTGACCCCGGGCCACTCACCCACACAGTGAGGGAAGGCTTGCCGCTGCGTAAGCTCTCACTACAATTTGGGAACCTCCTCTCACCTGTCCTCTGGAATTAACTCTGAGTCCTGAGGCTACTGGGCCGGGTCACCCTGGTGCCTGGTGTGAGGTGGCACACAGACAAGGCCAGAGCCACGCTGGCCAGGGGACACACGGGTGTGGGAAGGCAGAGGCTGGGCTCTGATCCCAAGCCCCCTCCACTCTCTGTGCCCCAGTCCCCTGCAGGAGCCAAGCACAGGTCACATTCCACCCCAATGTTGCCCAGCCCGGGAAAGCCCCTGGGAGTGCACAGGTCACATTCCACCCCAATGGTGCCCAGCCCGGGAAAGCCCCTGAGAGTGCACATTCTGCCTTTCTCCAATATGTCTTCTCCTTTCTGATTTAAGGGGGTGGAAGGTGGGGATGTTGGAAAGAACCGCCCTGGCTCTGCTGTATGGAAGCTCCCCATCTCCTTGGGGAGCTGGGCTCCTTGAATTATTCTAAACTCCCAGAGCCCAGTGAGGACCTGAACATCTGCTGTCCTGGGTCTGAAGCCCAGGCACAGCCCAGCCAATTGTGGACACAGCATATCGATGCTCTCTGCGCCTCAGTTTTTCCAGCTGTAAAATGGGAAGATGCTCTCTGGGATCCCTTCTTGCCACAGTCACGTCAATAATGCCCACGTGCACCACTTGGATTTGAACACTGACCTCTACCTGTGCGCTGTTCCCAAGGGCCTTGACTATCCCGCTAGAGCCAGGCAGGCCCCAGGGGCACGTGCAGGGCCACAGGGGACCTCCTACCTGAGAAAGATCCCCTTGAGGTTGGGTGTGGAGTCGAAGGCATTGGCAGGCACGGTGCTAATCTTGTTGTTCTGCAGGTACAGGTACTCAAGGGACTCAGGGAGTCCCCCGGGGATCTCTGTGAGCTGATTCCCAGCGATGTCCAGCAGCTACAGGGGTGGCCAGGGAAGTAAAAGCACTTAACGACTTGCAAAGACCCCCACTAACACTGCCCCCCAACACATCTAAATCTTACCATAACCTTGGGAGGTGGGATCTAAAACTATCCACATTTTCCAGACAGGGAAAAAGAGGCCCAAAGGGTAAGAGATATGCCCAAGGCCACGCAGCCTATACAAGGCCAGAACCTGGTGCGCCTGACTCCAAACCCTTGTTCTGCCGGCTCCTTCTGCCCTCCCATGTGGATTCACAGCCAAGATGTCCTTCCTCACGAACACACATGCCACCCCCCTCAGACTGAAGAGCCCAGAGGGCAGGGGCCACGGATCCTGCCCTACTGTCCCAGAGGAGGGTGGAGTTAAGGGCCACAGGGGTGGGGCTTCTCACTTCTGGACCTCAGGGGCCATGTGGGCAGGGGTCAGTCTCAGAGTCACCATGTGCCTACATTCTAGGAGGCAAGAAACCAGGAAAATGGGGTGGTTTTCCTAGAGAGCAGGAGACCTGGATGCGCATGGCCCAGCTCACTGCCCCTCAGCTGCCAGCACACCTACATCCAACACACACTCGTGCAGGCCTGGGTGGGACTCCATCATCTCAAGTTCCCTTCCTCACCCCAACAGGCAGGGGCTCAGGGTCAGGAAGCTGAGGGCCAAGAATCCAGATTCAACATCCAAGGGGAGCACGAGCTTCACACACCATAGAGGGACCCATCTCCCCCTCTATACACAGGGCTCCCTGCTCCCCACCGTGTTCCCTTCACACAGCTCCAGCACCTCCTCATTCATTCCACACATCCTCTGTGCCCACGGGTGCTGCGGACATGGAATCCATTAAGACACTGCCTCCACCCTCAGGAAACCAGGCAGCAGGGGAGACAGACACAGAACCAGTGGATGGACACAGAACCTGACAATGACAGCCAGTGGAATGGAGCCAAGAGAGGGAGTCTGGAGGAGGAGCCTGACTCAGCCTAGGGCCAGGGCCCCTGACGGCAGCCAGTGCAGGGAGGGGTCTGAAGTAGCAGGAACAGCTGCTGCTTATAGAAAGATCCAACAGTGAGAGGAAGAGTCACCCCAACAGACACCCCATCCCTGACTGCACTCATCCAGGCCCAGGGGGGTATTTAACCCGCCCATCACTGTTGGCTTCTAGAGGAGGTGACACCTGAGTCCCGGGTATAGTACAGGCTCCAGGAGAGCGGTGACCCTCCATCTGTCTTATTCTCTGCTGGGCCCTCAGTTCTAGAACTGCATCTGCTCATGGTGGCGTCTCAATACAGACTCGTGGAAGGAGTGAAGAGGCATCACCAGAGTGGACACGGTGCTGTCAGCAGAGGGGCCGGGATGAGCAAAGCCCAGTATGCCTGGGGAAATAAGAAACTCAGCTGGGGACAGGGCAGAGCAGGCCTTGAAGGCCGTGGCAAGGATTCTGATCTGGGTTCTAAGGGCAGGAGCGTGAGCTGAGCATGTGTTTTTCAAGATACCCTCTGATGGCATATGGAGCACAGGAGTAGAGAGTTCCTAGGACGGTCGGGTCCAGGTAAGAAATGGAGGTGGGTTGGCTAGGAGTATGAGCCGCAGGGATGGAGAGAAAGTGGACAGAGTGAGAGGTGATGGAAGGACTGGCAGGGGATAGTAACAAGGGGCCTTGTGGGGCAGACTGAGTGAAAAGGGGATGTCAAGGGCAGCTTCCAGGTATCACGTGCGCACCAGGTGCGGTGTCAGCCCCTTTAGTGAGTTAGAAAATGCAGGAGGAGCCGGTATGAGGGAGAGGACAGTGAGGTTTGGGCCCCTTGAGAAGAGGGTTCTGGAAAGTACCTGAGAGGGACTGATTGGCCCAGGGGGCTGGACTCTGGTGCCTGGCACTCAGCAGGCAGTCTGGGTGAGGAGAGAGCCCGGCTAAGGCTGCTCCTGCAGGGCCAGCTGCCTCCCTGACTCCCACCCTGCTCCGTCCTCAGGGCTCTGCCTCATCTCCCTGCCCCCAACTCAGACATCCCAACCTGACAGCTGCCCCCACAAGCATGGACTGGGAGCCTAGCGGGTCAGGGCCCTGGGCCCAGCAGTGAACACAACAGACTAAAATGCCGGCCTTTATTCTAGAGAAAAGAACAGGCAACAAGAAAGCAAACAGATGACTAATGCCTGGGAGGGATGAGGGTGATGAAGAAAAACAAAGCAAAGGAAGGAGGTAGGCGTGAAAGACCGCCCAAGGAGGTGACATGTGAGCATATCCCTGAGAGAGAGGGAGGGGCGAGCCCTGGGACATCCGGGGCACAGAGGACTCCATGGCACCGCCCTGAAGCCCCCAGGGGGTCCTGGCAGCACCTTGGCCCTGCCTCCCAGGTTTCTCTAATGAGGTTCCCTTTCGGCCCCTCATTAAATTGGGGGGTTTCATTATAAGAAGCTCAATTCTTAAGGCCAGACATCCTGCCTGACTCCGACCATGGCCACAACAGCCATACCCTCTGCTCAGAACACCTCAAGTAGGCTCCCCCAGCCTCTGGAGCCCACCTCATGGCCTTGCTGCCCTCCCCCAAGTGCAGCCTTCCTGAGGCACATGTTCCTGGCCTGTGGGTGGTGAGCTTGGCTCTCCTGAGCCATGGGCCTCTGCCTGTAGCCATGACCTCCCCTTACTCCCACAGCCCTCCTCAAGCCTGTACCTGCAGGTAGTGAGCTCTGTCTGCCTCACCCGCTGTATTTGGCCCTCCACTCCTTACCGGCACGGCAGCCATACTCTCTGCATGGCCCCGCCCCCAGCTCACCCCCCTTCCTAAGGCCTGGCCTCCCCAGCAGATACCTCCCTCATGGCCCAGTCCCCCCGCCCTCCCCTTTTACCTGCAGATGGGCAAGGTCGGCCCAGGCACTGGGGCCCAAAGCCCGGCTGCGCAGCCGGTTGCCGGTGAGGTAGAGCTCACGCAGCTGGGCCATGCCGGCCAGCGCCCCGCGTGCCAGGGCAGCCAGCTCATTGCGCTTGACCTTCAGCACATGCACGTTGCGGGGCAGCCCCGGCGGCAGCGTGTGCAGCCGGTTCCCAGACATGTCCAGCGAGCGCAGCAGGCGCAGCTTGCGGAAGGCGTCGCGGTGCACCTGCGGGCTGGTGATGCGGTTGTAGCTGAGGTTCAGCTCCTCCAGGAAGTAGGTGGTGGCAAAGTCGTCGCGGCCGATGCCCGTGATCTGGTTGTGCAGGATCATGAGGGTGCGCACGCGGCGGGGCAGGCCGCTGGGCACGCGCTCCAGCGCGTTGTTGTACAGGTGCACGGTGTGCAGCCGCTTGAGGCCCTGGAAGGCCCGCGGGTGGATGCCGTGCGCGCGCAGCTGGTTGCTGTGCAGCAGCAGGTACTCGAGGCTGCGGATGGGGGTCAGCACGTCCGCGTCCACGCTGCGGATGGCGTTCTTCTCCAGGTGCAGCAGCACCAGGCTGCGCGGCAGCCCAGCCGGGACCCGTGACAGGTTGTTGCTGGACAGATCCAGGTACTCCAGGCTGGAGAGCTTCCTGGGAGAGAGGGAATGGGGCCGTTGGCAGGGACCCACACAGCAGGAGCCCACTCTGGTTTCCACCATTTTCCCAGGGGAGGTGGCCGGGAAACTACTTCTAATTCACCCCCGTTCTTACTGGGGGACCTCAGTCCTCTCCAGGCCCACTGGATTAGCAGTGACTTGGGGTAGAGGGCTGTAGCATGGTTTCTGATACATGGAGGCTTATTTGAAGACCAGTTGTTTAAGATCTTTTTTTTGGGGGGCGGGGGCTGCTTTGGACTCTAAAAAAAAGTAAAATATATTTGCCTTCAACAAGAATGTTTGAGTTTTTATTTTGTACCGAGAAGCCGGCCTCTGCCAGCGCTTCCCTGCCTCACTGGAACGTTGGCAGCCGTGCCCATGCACATCCCTTGTTCTTGGGGACAGAAATGTCAGCAGAGGCCTGCGGGCTGGTGATGCGGTTGTAGCTGAGGTTCAGCTCCTCCAGGAAGTAGGTGGTGGCAAAGCCTCAAAGTTCCTTCTCCAGGGAGCCCGGCCAGGGCAGGTGGGCGGGAGAGGTGTGTGGGGGGGCCTGGCTGGGGGGCACCGGGAGGGCCTCCCGGTGCCTGATCCTGCTGAGGCCCCGCAGCCTTGGCAGGGGCTTACCAGAAGGTCTCGTTGTCCAGGCCCTCATCAGAAAGGTAGTTGTTCTGCAGGTACAGCTCCCGCAGGTTGCTCAGCTCACTGAAGGCACCTGGTGGGATCTTCTCCAGCTTGTTGTTCTGGGGGAGGGGCAGTGGGGAGAGGAGCATGAGACAGCCAAGGGGCAAAAGTGCTCTGAGGGCTCTGAGGGAGCCATGGGGCCTGGGCCCAGGCCTGGAGCACTCTGACAGCCAGGTGCCCAGGCTTCTGCCTGCTTCTCTACAGTGTCGACCATGCCCTCTGGCATGTCCTAACGGCCCCACAGCCTTGCCACATGGGCTCTTCCCCCATCTGGCCCCTGCTCTGAGGGGCCCCATCTGCCCTCTGCTTCCTACCTTGAGGTGCAGCTTATAGAGGGCCGGCGGCAGGTGCTTGGGCACATGGCGCAGGAAGTTGCTGGACAGAATAAGGATCTCCACGTTGCTGGAACCGTTGAACATGTTGTCTGGTAGCCCGGCATCTGCCAGCTTGTTGTTGTGCAGGTACACGGACCTGGAGGTGAGGTGCAGGTCCTCACCCACGCAGGCCCCACTCCACCCGTGGCCACAGTGCCCACTCACCTGGTGGGCCTGCAAACCTTGCTCAGGTGGGGCCTGGGGCCTAGAGCACCTTCCTTCCATCTGAGGAACCTCAGACTCAACCTAATGTAGTCTCCCCCCGGCCCCTGGTACAGCTCAGGGGACCAAGGACCACCAGCGGTTGCCCCACAAGTTAGTGGCAGAAATAGGATTTCCTGACTCCCAGTCCATCTTCTCCATATCCTTCAAGATTCTCAGTCATGCCCCGCCTGTCACACCCACACAGCTGGCTCTGAGTTCCGTGGGACCTCCTGAAGATGGGGCGTGTCCCTAATACCTCTTGTCCCTGATGCTCAGCACAGGGCTTAGCTCAGAGGGGGTAATGCCTCATTCATTAAGTATACAGTGAGTGTCCCCGCATGCCAGGAATGTTCTAGACTCTGAAGACATAGCAGTGGACACCACCAACAAGATCCTGCTTTCATGGAGGTTACATACTAGAGGGCCAGAAGACCAGGACCAACAGGAATACACAGAAGATATAGCTCATTCTTGCTGTGTGCCTCTCTTGGGCCTCAGCCTTCTCATCTGCGGGATGGGGCCACACACAGTGACCCTGGCTCCTCAGGGGAACGGACAGAATCGAGTGAGGTGACAGATTCAGGTACAGAAGTGATACCAGGAGTGTCAGTCCACCAGCACCACCCTGCCCTGCTCATTCTTCCAAAAGCTCTGCCCCCAGGGGCTGAGGAAGGAGGGAGGCACCCTTACCCAGCTCCCACTGCTCCACAGACATCACCCTCCTCCATCCTGCCTCCTCATTCTTTAGGTCTCAGCCTGTGGAGCCCGTGCCCCTGCAGCCCCTGGCATCTCTCACCACAGCCCTGAGCATGGGCCTCATGCCCACACTGCCCCACATGGCCCTCCTCCAGAGCCCATCAGGGCCCTCTCTGCCTCAGTCAGGGTAGCAGCCTCTGCTCAGCTCCTCCCTCTCCCCAGCCTGAGCCCAGGGACCCCTCTGACCTCTGACCTCAAGTTTGGCTTCTGGCCAAAGGTGAGCCCGTAGATCTTGGTGAGATAGTTGGCAGCGAAGTCCACACTGATCAGGGTATTTGGCAGGAATCGGGGTGCCAAGGTCAGCTGGAAAGGGAAGAGTTGGGGCAGAAAGACCAATGGAGGGGAGGAGGTCAGCTCTGGGTCCCACTGCCTGCTGCCATTCAGGCCCCTTCCCTTGTCTCCTCCCAGCAACCACAGCTACCTTTCTAAAGTGGAAACCCATCTCCTTCCTCCGATAACACCAACACAGGCCCTCTACAGCACCCCACAGCCCCGAGCTTGGCATTCAAAGCTCACCAGCTTGTCCCCTGCCCTGCCTGTCCTGTTCTCTCCCCTCACTGGCCCCCAACACTGGCTGTCCAGCCACAGTGAGCACCCACACTTTCCGAGACACAGCCCACGATGCCCACCCTTCATTCATTCAGCAGTAGAACCTGAGTCTACAACATTCCAGGCACAGTTCCAGGAGCTCGCTGGGCACATCCGGGGCACATCCGGGCCACCCTGCCCCACCCCAAGCTTAGATCCTCATCCTCACGGAGAAGACAATAAACAGGGGATAAAAGTATCTGATAATGATCACTGCTATGCAGGGAATTCTAACAGGCTGAAGACAGAACGACTGGGTTGGGTGCTCAGGGAACAGGTGACAGACCCTTAAGGCATGGCACACTGTACGTGCCATCTGAGAGGAGGGCTCCCAAGGCAGCCGAGCAGCATGCAAACCCCGCATGGAGGGTGGGGTTGCAGGGCCCGGGGGCTGGCGAGGGGCAGGAGGGAGCGAGTAGGGCTATGTGAAGAGAAGCAGGGGGAAGCAGGCTTTCATTCTGGGTGGAAGGCAAAGCCACTGGAGGGTTTAAGCAGGGCACGATTTTTAAAGGTCACTGTGGCTGCTCTGAGGAGAAGGGGCAGCGAAGGAGGAGGCAGGGTTGGCCAGTTGGGAGATAGTGGGGGGGCGGGGAGAGCGGGGGAGGGGGGCTGCAGTGCTGCTGGACAAGGTGAATGAAGCCCTTGGGCTTTGCACTCAGACTAGCGGTACTGTGGGTGGTTGGAGACGCTCTTTCACAGAGATCGAGAGTCATCTGTGGACAGGAAGCAGTCCTACTTCCATTAGACCTCTGGGGAGACGTCCAGGGGGCAGAAGGATCTTTGAGGTCCAAATGGGAGGACGGGGAGGGGCTGGAGACTGCACTGGACCAGGCGATTATGGAGAGTTCGGAGAGAAGGGCCAGGACAGAGCTCTGGGCACTCCAGATATATTGAGGCTGAGTGTCTTTGTGCCTTTTCTCATGCTGTCCCTCTATTTCAGGATCCCTGCCTGACCCTTCATGGCCCTTTAAATGCTATCTCCTCCACAAAGCCCTGGAAGTGTACCAGCCCTGCTATCACCCCACCCCCTTGGCTTCTGTCTTTATTAACTGACCACTCTGACGTCCCCAGTTAAGGTGTGGGGTATGGGCCATGTCTGAGCAGCAACAGGGACCTGAAGAAGTCCTGGTGAAAGTTCCCTGAACTCAGCCTCTGACACCAGGGTGCGTGGGCAGCACACCTCCTCCCTGCTGAGGCCCCTCACCTTGTTATTGGCCAGGTACAGGTAATTGAGGTCGGTCAGATGCTCAAACGCCTCCTCGGGGAGCCCTTCAAAGGACAGGCATCAGTCAGAGCCCTGGATGAAGGAGACGCTACAGGGGAGCACACCAGCACCAGCCCCCAAGCCCACCCCACTTGCCAGGACTGGGAAGGGCGCGCCCCGAGGCCGGTGTGGCTCTGCTCTCATCCCAGCCAGTCCCAACAGGCCTTCCCAGCTCCTTGCCCACAGGGGCCCAAGCTCAGAGAAGCAGATGGGAAGTGTCTACTGAGGGATGAGCCACCGGGTGGGAATGGGTGCCCCCCCCGGAAGGTCAGGCCATGGGATGGAGGACCCAGACTAACATATTCCAAGTAAGGAAGGAGTGCTCCCTGGGGGCAGCCCCACAGGGTCAAAAGCAGGGCACGGCTTCAGCCTGGGAGCCTCCCCACCAACTGCCTGCCCCTGCCCCATGGAGTGTCAGGACTCCCCGTCACTGACTCCCCGTCACTGGGATCCCAGCCAGACTGGCCCTTCTCCAGTCCCGAGGCTCCCAGACCCTCAGATGCTGGGACTCACCCAATTATCTAACAAGAGGGAACAGTTACGTAAACTGTGCAGCATCCCTCCATGGAAGAGCTGCCGTGTAAAGATGACCACGGAGTTTTAGCAACAGGAGGAATGCTGCTGAGCTCACTGCTGAGTGAAACAAACCACTT
>NW_006294339.1:1818277-1826155 GCF_000327345.1 Myotis davidii | reverse complement strand
AGTTCCGGAGAGAAGGGCCAGGACAGAGCTCTGGGCACTCCAGATATATTGAGGCTGAATGTCTTTGTGCCTTTTCTCACGCTGTCCCTCTATTTCAGGATCCCTGCCTGACCCTTCATGGCCCTTTAAATGCTATCTCCTCCACAAAGCCCTGGAAGTGTACCAGCCCTGCTATCACCCCACCCCCTTGGCTTCTGTCTTTATTAACTGACCACTCTGACGTCCCCAGTTAAGGTGTGGGGTATGGGCCATGTCTGAGCAGCAACAGGGACCTGAAGAAGTCCTGGTGAAAGTTCCCTGAACTCAGCCTCTGACACCAGGGTGCGTGGGCAGCACACCTCCTCCCTGCTGAGGCCCCTCACCTTGTTATTGGCCAGGTACAGGTAATTGAGGTCGGTCAGATGCTCAAACGCCTCCTCGGGGAGCCCTTCAAAGGACAGGCATCAGTCAGAGCCCTGGATGAAGGAGACGCTACAGGGGAGCACACCAGCACCAGCCCCCAAGCCCACCCCACTTGCCAGGACTGGGAAGGGCGCGCCCCGAGGCCGGTGTGGCTCTGCTCTCATCCCAGCCAGTCCCAACAGGCCTTCCCAGCTCCTTGCCCACAGGGGCCCAAGCTCAGAGAAGCAGATGGGAAGTGTCTACTGAGGGATGAGCCACCGGGTGGGAATGGGTGCCCCCCCCGGAAGGTCAGGCCATGGGATGGAGGACCCAGACTAACATATTCCAAGTAAGGAAGGAGTGCTCCCTGGGGGCAGCCCCACAGGGTCAAAAGCAGGGCACGGCTTCAGCCTGGGAGCCTCCCCACCAACTGCCTGCCCCTGCCCCATGGAGTGTCAGGACTCCCCGTCACTGACTCCCCGTCACTGGGATCCCAGCCAGACTGGCCCTTCTCCAGTCCCGAGGCTCCCAGACCCTCAGATGCTGGGACTCACCCAATTATCTAACAAGAGGGAACAGTTACGTAAACTGTGCAGCATCCCTCCATGGAAGAGCTGCCGTGTAAAGATGACCACGGAGTTTTAGCAACAGGAGGAATGCTGCTGAGCTCACTGCTGAGTGAAACAAAGCACTTACCGTCGTCGTACTGCCTACACTCTACACTCAGCCAGGCGTGAGAAAATGCAAAGGAAAGAGACTGGACTGGATTGTGATGATGGTTGGGCAACTGGATAAATGACTAAGACTCATCAATTTGTACCTTTTAATTGGGTAAATCTTATGGTATACAAATTACACGTCAATAGAGCAGCTTTTTAAAAATGGAAAGAAGTATAGCAAAATGTCATTAGGGATGAACTCCAAGTGGCAGAACTGACTGGGGTTTTTTGTTTTCTATTTTATTTTCTTTATTTCCAAAATTTCCATTATAATAAAAATTATTTTCATCAGCAGCAAAAGAATCACTTCTTAAAACTTGAGGACTGTACAACTCTTTGATTCTAAAGTCCTTCTGTGACCCGAAGAGTCCACCACAAAGGTCTTTGAATCCTCTCCCGAGTCCACTCCCAGGTCCCAGACCCTCAGGGGTAGCTTTTAGGCAACATCTGGGACCCACTGCCGCCCAGCCCAGACCTGCTCTTTCCCACACCCGGGGTCCTCAGGGTGGGGCTCTCCCCTGCCTGGTGCCCTGCCCCGGCTCTGGGTGACCCCTCACCTCGGGACGTCAGGCGGTTGTTCTGAAGGTTCAGAGTCTCCAGGCGATGCAGCCGGGAGAGCTCCTCCGGGTAGATCTTCTCCAGCTGGTTGTTCTGGGGGTCAGGGGTGGGAGTGGTGAGGAGGCAGCACGGGGGGGGGCGGGCCCAACCCATCCTCAGCCCCTCTCTCTGTTGGGCACTTCTCTGGGGATTCTCCCCCACAGAAGACAGGCTCTGGGTGCTGTCTCTGGCTCTGATTGCAAGAGGCACAGCAGGGACCACAGCAAACATGGGGGTCCCACATTCTAGGAGACCACACATGGGTGTCCACGGGAGTTCAGACTTGTCCCACTGGGTGACAGCCCATTCTCCCACAGGCCCACTTTTGGTTCCCTTTCTGGGCTGCGTTCCCCACTCCCCTGGCAGCACTTTAAAACCTGGGGGTGGTACCATCTCCTCCAGAAGCCTTCCCGGTTTGGATTGGGAGTTAGAGTAGGAGCTGCTCTGGGCTCACACGAGTCCTTCTATCTCCTTCTAGCATCCTCTCTACTTGTTTCGTTTACTGCCTCCCCCACACCTGGTAGGGCCTCGGGCAGGGTACATCCGAGATCTCCCTATGTGCCCAGCACCCACACAGGACCAGAGGTGGAGAGCAGGTTTCCAGGAGACATTGTATGAATGGAGGAGTGCGTGAATGAGCCGAAAATAAGTGTGTCATCAGCTTGTCCCTTTCCCTCCCACCTCTGCCAGCCCAGGCCCACAGGGCTGTGTGGTGAGCGGGCCACTTTCCCTCACTGGACCTGATCTCCTCTGGAAATGGATGTACAGCCCCTTCCTCCCCCAGGGGTACCGGGCAGCACAGGGTGATGGGGTGCCCCAGCACTCCCAGTCCCCATCGGGAACTCCTTATCCCACTTCCTAGACCTCAGCTGGAGAGAACACTCTGTCCTCTGAGCCGCCAGAGCCCTCTATCAGGGTCCACTTTGCTCTTGTTTTCCTGGCCTGCAAGGGTGTTTGAGGGTCAGCTGCTGGGCAGGTCTGCGTCCATTTTCAGACAAGGCCTGACTCTATGTATGGGCCTCAGCCAAGACTCCTCCCAGAGAAACAAAGCAGGTTATGTCATGTGCTCGGTGACCCAGACAATGATCAGAGGGGGGACACCTCAACGTGGAGCTAGATCCTCGTGTCTGACCTGCTCTAGCACCCCAGGTCTGGGGGTGGGGAGCCAGGAGCACTGGGGGTTCTGGACAAGCAGGGAGCGTGAGTGTGGGGGTTCTGGGATAGGAGCCGTGAGTGTGGGGCAGCCGCTGGCGACAATTGGCACAGTGCCCATCTCACCTGCAGGGACAGGTGGTTGATATGCTCAGGCAGGTCCCCTGGGAACTCGCGCAGGTCGATGCCGCCACAGTCCACAACACCCTCCTGGGAGCAGGCACAATCTCGGGGGCAGTTGATGGTGGCTGGGCCAGGCCCCGGCTCCTCAGGCCTCAGGACCAGCACTGGCTCCTCCTCCACAAATTCGTTCTCTTCAGGGCTCAGGTTGTGGGCGCCGTTTCGGCCAAACACAGGGGCCCTCACCGCGAGCACCAGTCCTAGCTGCAGCTGTGGCGGCAACAGCAGCAGGAGCAGCAGCGCCCTGCTCCGGGCCATGGTGCCTGCAGGAGGGGCTGAGTCAGACCCACCTGGGAACCAGGGTTGACTTCACCTGTCAGGTACAGTAGGCACAGGGCTAGGGCCACAAACGTCCTCATGGGGCCCTTGGGGCCCGAGGCAGAGCCCACTCTGGATCCTGTCCTCAGCACGCATCTGATCTGGTGACTGCTGTTCCCACCCTCATCCCCCAAACCCCCCGTCAGGGCTGCCCTCGGGAGGGGTGGGGCTGAAGTGAAGGTCTGCCAAACCTCCCACAGCCCTCACCAGGCCTGGCCCAAAAGAATCTGCACCCTCCTCTACAGAAGGCCCAGGAAGCACTGTGCTGTGCAGGGCTTGGCCTGGGCTTTGCTGAGCTCTCCAACAGGCAGTGCTGGGAGGCCTGTCCTCCTGCAGCTGCCACAGGCCCTGGTGGGCCCGACCAGCAGGTGCCTCTCCGCTCTTCAGCTGGCCGTTCTAGGATCCTCAGATCTTGGCCTTGCCAGTCTGCCAACTCTCTACCCACCTGCCCCAAGAATACACATCTATTTAGTAGCTCCTGCCTCCAGGCCTTGTTCCTTTTTCCTGGAATGCCCTCCCCTCTCTTGTGCAATCAGCAAGCTCTCCAAGAACCAATTCCAGCACCGTGTCCCCTGGGAAGACTCTGAAATGCCCCAAGGCTCTCCATTACTGTGTCCTCCCCGCCCCCTTGGCATGAATTGGGTTGGGTTATAAATACATAATGGTGTCTTTCTCCCACAACAGGGTGAGTCTGGGTGGAAACCCAGGCAGCTGGGCGCAGAGTAAGCATCAGTGACTGGAGCTGCTGCCGCCTCTGGAACCTCCCAAGTCCCATTCCTGGTGTTGGACCCTCAGCTGCCCTCAGCAGGGCCTGCTGTGCTCACAGGACCACTACCACCTGCAGGAGACGACTCCCAGCATGGTCCCCTGGGGCAGCAGGGAGGGCACCTAGAGGATAGCTTCAAGCCATTGAGGAAGATGCTGGTTCCATTGTCCCAACAGCCCATGGGCGGGGCTGGCCCCAGGAGTCCTCTCACTCAGAAAACCTCTCTGGGGCGGGTGATCAGTTGTGAGGGGTGGTAGCTCCTGTACACTGATGGTGGAGTCCCACCCACCCTAGTTCAAGTCACCGTCCTCCACTTAACAGCTCTGACCTCGCTGAACCTCAGCTTCCTCGTCTTACAGTTAATCCACGTGAACTCACAGCTTCTGCGAGGAGTCCCTAAGTAACAGCCGCAAAGCACCTGGCATCTCTCAGGTGCTGTGCTGCTCTCCTCTGCAGCGAATACAAACACAGGTCTGCGGCAAGTATCTGGGCCTGGGCTACTGCTCCTCAGTCTGAGCCCTTAGTAGGGTCTGGCGAGATGATGGGCCTGGGAGGAAGCTTGATGAGGACACGGATGTCTGGTTACGAAGGTGGGCTCTGGAGCCAGACAGCCGGCTGCAAGCTCAGCCCCGGCTCTTACCAGCTGTGGGGCTGTGGGCGAGTGCTGTCACCCTCTAAACTCCAGCTCACTTACCTGTCCCCGAGCTGGTAACGGGATGTCCGAAGGGGAAGAGTGTGAGATTCAGTGGGATGAGCACACTGCACTCAGTAAGTGCTCAATAAATGTTAGCTCTTCCCACCATTAATATCTGATCTGTGGGCCTTGTTCGCGTATCAGCCACACCCTTGCCCACTCCAGAACCCCCTGCTTCTTACCCTTCCCTATTGTGCTTTGTGGTCCGGTTCTAGGCCCACTTCCTCCCAGGAGATTTGAAAGGCGTGAGGAGAGAAAAGAGGAGTGGCAATCAGGCTTGCTTGACCCTATAGGTCCCCAAGGCCTAAGCAGACTCGGGCCCCAGCCCTGGCCTGGCAGAGAACCAGGGAGCCCAGCACACCCAGAGTCCTAGGCTGCAGCCTGGCCCTATGCCCACCCTACCACGTACTTGCTGCCCCCGTCCCCTGACCAAATGGACAAGAGATCCTCAGCCAGTCTACAGACCGTCATTCCCTTGGCACAGTATAACCCCCAGCAAGCTCAACAGCCTTCAGTCCCTGGGTCCACCAGCATTAATCTGTCTGACTCTGCTCAGAACAGGACTCTGGGAGGGGGAGGGGAGCACAGGCTCAGGCCCCAAATTCAATCAGGGCAAAAGGCCAGGGCAAAGGAGTCCCTCCACGCATCCTGTGCACTCACGGACCAGCTATTTTTCTCCTTGGGTTTTGTGTCTGTATAGGTCTATAAACTGTATCTGTAAAAATACGTAATTCATGTTAACATTATGGGCCATATTGAAAATGTTATCATCACCGCTTTATAGATGAGGGAGCGGAGGCCCAGTGGGAGTGGCCAACGTAACACAGCTGTTAAATGGCAAAGCTGAGCTCCCAGCCCAGGTTTTAACCACGATGCGACGGTTAATGCAAAATACAGCTGGGCTCTGAGGACCAAGACACCCCACTCAGGGTCGGCTCTGCCCTTAAGAGGCTCACCCTTGCACTCATCCAATGTGGCTGCCACATGTGGCTACTGAGCTCTTCAAATGTGACTGGGTTACATTGAGAGGTGCTATATGTGTAAAATGTAGTGTACATGGGTTTCAAAGACATAGTACAAAAAATGTAAAATATCTTATTAATATTAATGGTCATAAAATAGCTCATTTACCTTTTTTCTTCCTTTTTTGTTTTTCCCCCCTCACCTGAGGATATTTTTAAATTTATTTTTAAAGAGAGAAGAAGGGAGAGAGAGACGTTGAGCTGTTGCCTCCCATACATGCCCTGATTGGGAATCAAATCCGAAACCTAGGTTTGGTCTCTGACTAGGAATCAAACCTGTGACTTTTGGTATATGGGATGATGCTCCAACCAACCCAGCCATCTGGCCAGGGCACTCATTTATTTTTTCATTGATGACATGATAATATTTTGGACCTACTGAGTTATTAAAATTAATTTTACCTGTTTCATTTTACTTTTTTACTGCGGCTTCTAGAAAATTGTACATTGCATATGTAGCTTGCATTTGTGGCTCACGCTATGTTTCTTTTAGACATTATGTGTAGATTGTGTGATGAAGGGAAGCTAAAGTCCATGGGAACCCAGAGGAGGCCTAACCCTGCCTGGGGCCAAGACGACTTCCCAGAAGAAGTGATGCCTCGTCGAGACATGAAGGAAGCGAGTATTAGATAAAAGGCAAAGGGTGATACAAGCAAGGGGGGCGCAGGCCCGGGGACAAGAGAGCCCAGGTTATGACCTCCAAAAAGCTCATCGTCTGGGAGAGGGCGGAGACTGGGCGTGATGCAAGTGGACAGTGGCCACGGTCCAGGTGAAGAAGGGACTTGAGAGCCGGATTAGGGAGAGTGGCCCGTATACTTGGGGAGAGGAGCGGTTGAAGAGGAGTGTGGTGTAGGCAGGCTTACGGACGGGCCGTGTGGAGCTTTCAGAGGCTGTGCAGTGGTGCAGGCAACAGCTGCTAAGCCTGATCTGGGCACCCAGGGAGGTGCTGGGCTGCAGGGACGGAGAGGGAGCTGGGTCTGAGGGAAAAGAACAGACAGTGCTTGAAGAGTGGTGACCCAAGTGCCACTCCTCCTCCTCCCGCTTGACCAGTCAGTCACCCTAGGACCTGGGAATCCTGGGCAACTCCAGCTCCACCACCCGGTTTGCTGTGTGGCCTTGGCTGCATCACGGACCCATCAGAGTCTCAGTTTTTGGTGCTGTTGTTCTAAGAATGTTAAGCAACCTAAGTCCCCAGGCCCCTCCTGGGTGCCCGGCCCTGTTGGAGCTGTGCGTGGAAGAAGAGAGAACAGACCCCTTGTCTGAGTGAAGAGTTCCCCTCACACCTCGGGAAACAGCTCACACCTTTGGGAACGCTCTGAGCTCCGTGTGGGCAATGGCAATGAACTCCTGAGGATGAACTGAAATGACATGCCCGGCTGGTGCTGGCACTCAGCAGCTGTGGCATCCACACCCGGGGTTATTGCTAGTGTACCTGGGACCCGCTGCCCCGCCACCCCAATTCTCAATGCTCTGAAGGGCTAAGTATGGGATTAAGGCAGGAAGAAGACAGAGGAGGAGGGTAGGTCCCCAAATCAGGAGACAGAGCCTCAACCCCCAGCACCACCTCCTCCTCCACTCCAATTCAGTAAAGACTCGCTGATCCACTGCTCTGCGCTGGGCCTCGAAAAGCTAGCTACAGCTCATCGACTCCCACAGAAATCCCAAGACTAAGAAACTGAGGTGCAAGGGGTGCCCATTGCTGCCGAACCCCAGCAGAGTCCTACTCGAACGCCCCTGATCTGGGAAGCTGCTCCTGCTCGCGTGGCTGGGTTAGGGAGTTCCACTCGGCTCCCACGGCACCCCTGGCCCACATGGAGCGGGTCTCAGGAAATGTTTGCTGAATAAAGAAATGAACTTGTGAAAGGCAGAGCTGGGAAAGGTCTGCAGCATTATCTGGTCTGATTCGCTCCGTTTACAGGCAAGACCGGGACTAGAATTGGTGTCTTCTGACTCCTGCCAAGAGCCTTGAGCTGGTCTTGACACCCGAGTACGAGTTTCCCAGGTGGAGAGGGGGGAAAGGCACTCGGGACAGGCGGAGGGGCTGCGCCA
>NW_006294339.1:1817785-1818090 GCF_000327345.1 Myotis davidii | reverse complement strand
GGAGGGTCCACAGGATGCAGGTCCAGGTCTCCCAGCGCATCCGCCACTGTGCTAAGGGGTTGGTGATAGGGCGCCATCAAGATTCCAGGCCGGTCATGGTCAGAGCCCTTACGTATGGCTCTGCCAGGCCTAAAGGAGCCACCATCCGTCACCCTAACCAAATCCAGGTAAAGGGACACAGTGCGCTCCCACAAGCTCCCATGAAGGCATGGGAATCTGACATCTAGTAGAGTGCATGGGGCCCTGGGCCTTCAAAGGCGACTAGTCCGCCCAGCCTCACTTTCCCTGGCCGCGAGGGGCGAGGG
>NW_006294339.1:1783911-1816559 GCF_000327345.1 Myotis davidii | reverse complement strand
GTGTGTGGCCCACACTGCTTTCCAGTCCCCATCCCTCCGCCGTGGAACTGGACCCCGTTTCGGCCCCGGCACCTGAGTGAGGGACGGGAGAGGGCCCCTCCACCAAGAGCCTCTGCGCTCAGTTTCTTCCTCATGACGGGTTTTGCAGCCGCTCCAGGCGCAGCACCTTTCTGTTCCCTCTCCCACCCCGGGGTCCTGGGCCGTGGCTAACGGGGCCGCCAGCCAAGACCCTGCTGAGTTGCTTCCCGGAAAAGTTCCCGGCCCTCCCCACACTCCTTACCCCCTCCTCGGCCCTGGGCGCACAGCCTGGCCAGCCTTGAAGGACGGTAAATTGGACAGGGAGTGGGGTGCCTGTGGATCCCCGTCGCGGGGAAACGATGGGGGTGAGGAGTGAGTCCCCACCATGTTGCTCCCAGGAGCTGAAAACGTTTCCAAGTCAAGGAGCATTAACTACTAGCAGCTGAAGCAACACTGTTGGCGCCAGGGGCTTTGGCAGTTGAACGGGGTGGGGCTGGGTTTCGGTGGTACTTGGCACCTCCACTGCCCAACAAGGCTCGCCCCCCATACCTGCTCTGGCCTTGTGGGCAGGGCACACACAGACACCTTACCCAGCTGCCCACCTGCTGCAGAAGGAGAAGCAACTCAAACTTGGGATCACTTGCTCAACCTAAATTGCCAAGGCTGTGAGAGAATGAATGAATGAATGAATGGATGGATGGATGGCTCATGTGAAAGCTCCAGGCCTTTCACTGGCTTCTGCTACCACATCCTGACTGTACCACGTGCATTACTCTGTACTTGTCACAACCCTGCAAGAGAAGAATTTGCTGTTGCCCCCATTCACTGCTAAGGAGACAGCCTTAGAAAGGATGTGGATGAGAAACTGAGTAAAATGGCCCGTTTATCCTTCCCCAAAGCTCAAGTTCTTTCCACGATGGAAACAGGCAGGTGATTTGAGCAGGCAAGTGCAGAGGCTGGGTTCGAAC
The DNA here is from genome assembly GCF_000327345.1 of Myotis davidii. Taxonomy (NCBI): domain Eukaryota; kingdom Metazoa; phylum Chordata; class Mammalia; order Chiroptera; family Vespertilionidae; genus Myotis; species Myotis davidii. The sequence goes on along the minus strand of NW_006294339.1, from coordinate 1,815,573 downwards.
CCAGGACTGTTTGTTTCCATTATCTCAAAAACTCAAGAATTTAACAAGAATGGGAAGGAGAAATATTTTGCCTTCTTTGGTCTCATATTCTAAATCTGAGCTCAAATTTATGAGCATTGGTATGATTCACAGACTGGACAGGGGCCAACATAGAGCTGCATCTCGTGTCTTCTCAACATTGAGCTTAGAGTCAAGTGGAGCTAACAAGGGGCTACTGGTTTGAATACTCATGAATTAAAGAAAACCTTCTAGAAGAACAATGAGAAATAGCACATACCAAGTTCCTACTAAGTGCCAGGCACAGTGTTAAATCCTTAAATATTTTAATCATCTCAACACTGTGGGGAAGGTATTCTGTTTCCTGTAACTGCGGAAGCCAGCCAGAGGGCACACCACATACCCGGCCCCCCTCCCCGACCCCAAGAAATAGGCTCTTCTGTGGAATGCCAAGCCAGTGCATGTCCATACCTGCTCTGTGGCTGCCCAGTGCTGTAGAACAAGCTAAAATCACCTGTCTGAAGTATAATATGGAGGAATCACTTTGAGTGTCTCTGGTGGGAAATGGGGGCAACCATGGTGCTCTCAAAGCAAACCCTCTAACTTTCAGAAGGGCTGTAAAGACAGAATTGATTTTGAATGGCCGGTTTCCTGAATCTACTTGTGCTGCTTTGGCTCCTTTGAGCTGCCCCCTCTGTTTCAGCTCCTGTTTAAGTGCATAGTGTCAAGTACCAGCTTCGGATTTAACTTGTGTTCAAATCCCAGCTGGGTCCAAAGGAAGATAAAAGTAGTACCTATACCTTACTGAATGTCTGCATTAATGAGAACATGGGAGCAGAGGACTCTGCACAGCACCTGGCACATGGTAAGTGATCAATAAAAAGTAGCTGCTGTTATTATAAACCACCACCAAGACCTGCCTAAACATGCAGGAAACGGGTATTAAAATAGAAATGACACGTGGCAAGGATGATACAGAAACCTCTGCATTGCCCAGGATTGGTGCCTTCTAATTCAAAGCAACAAGAAACAAGAATACTCAAGAGGGGAGGAGTAATGACATACATATGGCCAGAGAGCTAGGAGTAAAGGAAAAGAAGACTGCCCTAGGGGTCTGATGAGGGAAAAGGGGACATAAGAAATAAGATCAGGGAGACGAGGTGTTGCTATACTTCATCATCAGAGAAGAAAGCAATTCCTCTTACTCTGAGGCTCAAAACCTTTCCTTATTAAGTAGAGTAGCAGAGTCCCAAACACCAAACTATGGCAGCAGCTTGATTTTCTGGACATTTAGAAATCAAATCACATGGTGGTGTTTTGTGTATATGGATTCCATCTGAAGGATCTCAACAAACGACATTACATAACAAGCAGGGTATGATGGAAAAACCACAGGCCAAGTCGGGGACAGAAGTCTTCTGGGCTCCTGTAACATCCCATACAAACTGTTGTTGGACTTTTCTGCCGTCTATTGTTTTCGTCTCTTTCCCCCACTGGATTCTAAACCCTCCAGGGCAAAAACCTTATGTTCTGTAAGGTCCCTTTCTAGCCCCAAAACACCATCATTGTCAGAGGCTGAAGGGACCTCCAAAGATGTCCATACCCTAATCTGTAGAGCCTGTGAATATGTTACACTACACGGCAAAGGAACTGCAAATGGGAGATTACCCTAGATCAGCGGTTCTCAACCTGTGGGTCGCGACCCCTTTGGGGGTCAAACAACCCTTTCACAGGGGTTGCCTAAGACCATCAGAAAACACATATATAATTATATATTGTTTTTGTGATTAATTACTATGCTTTAATTATGTTCAATTTGTCACAATGAAAATACATCCTGCATATCAGATATTTACATGACGATTCATAACAGTAGCAAAATTACAGTTATGAAGTAGCAACGAAAATAATTTTATGGTTGGGGGTCACCACAACATGAGGAACTGTATTAAAGGGTTGAGGCATTAGGAAGGTTGAGAACCACTGCCCTAGAATGTCCAGGTGGGCCTAACCTAGTCACACCAGCTCTTACAAACAGAACTTTACCTGGCTGGAGGTAGGAGAGATGAGGCAGAAGGGGGCATCAGAGAGATTTGAAATGAGGACTCAACTAGCTTTGAAGATGAAGGAAATGCAGGCAGCCTCCAGGGGCTGAGAACACCCCAGGCTGCCAGCAAGGAAGCAGGGACTTCAGCCTCACGGCAGCACGGAACCGCGTTCTGCCAACATCCTGAAGAGCGTGGAGCAGGTTCTCCTCCAGGGCCTCCAAGTAAGAGTCCAGGACAGCCAACACCTTGACTTTGGCCTCATGAGATCTGGAGCCGAGAAGCCAGCCAAACCGACCCAGACTTCTGAACTACATACATTTGAGTTAAGCCACTAAGTTTGTGATCATCTGTTTCAGCAGCAATAGAAAACTAATAGGAACGTTAATAATTAAAACTGCATTTCCCCACACATCATTTCACTAAACCTTCCCAATAAGCTTAATCGTGTTATTGTCTCCTTATTTTAGGGAACTGCAGCTCAGGGAAGGATAAGCAACTTGCTCAGGTGACCAGCTAACAAGTACTTGAGCCACAAATCAAACTTTGGTCTTCAGGTTCCAACTCCAAAGAGAGCTGGGTCCCACACTGCAGCTACCATTCTGTGGCCTGAACAATCTACCTTAAGATAAATAAGAAATGGACTAAAAAAAAAAAAAAAAAAAAAAGGACAAAAATGAAAGAAAATCAGGCTGCTTTCACAGTGAAAATGTAAAAGCTTTTGGATTCTCCTTTCTGTTTCTTCCAAAGATTTCAAGTCGGGGAACAAGTCAGAGTAGAGACAAGTAAACATAAGAAGGTTCCCGTCTTCTTTCTGGCCCATAGAAGAAAAAAAGGTTTTGATAAACGGCAAAAGGAGAAATCCTCAAAAGAGTGGCTGTCCAGGAGCTATTTCCTCCCATTGAGATGCCCTCTCGGCCACTGCTAGGGTGCGTCTTTCACAGTGAAATGCAGCTGGGTTTAGGAACGTCTCTGGTTGGGGAGTTCAGGCCACTCGTGACCAATATTTAGTGTCAGGGAGTTCGCCCGATTTTCAGTCTGAAATTTCCCGTTTTATATTTCTTCCCTTTACTTCTAATAACAAAGAAAAAGAAATCTCCCCTCTTCGGCCTTCCCATTTCTTAAATATTGGTGAACTGTTATCAGACTCTACCCTTGGATATCATTTTGCCAAGCTGAAGTCTCTTAAATCAGCCTTTCTCTTCGACTGCGGTGTCGTCATGTCTGAACTTCTTTTCCACTTATTTAAGTTCTAATGAGGTGTTTCATCCTGAACCAAGAGTTCTGTACCCTGCAGAAGGGGCCATATTCTAAAAGGTGGATTATACAATAACCAACTTGGTAGTTGGTTAGAACATAACACTACTGCTTGCTTCTCCGCCTGCAATTTAAATAAACAGCAGACTACAATGAATTTCCCCCAATTTTACATAAAAGCTTTTGGCCACAAATTCAGGAACTAAAAGGTCAAGTATTTACTACATGCTGCTGAAAACAGCACTGTGAATATTTACAAAGTATTTAAATGACTATTAATAGAACAGACAGACTAAATAGACATCACTTTTTGCAATAAGTTTTGGATATGATACATTTAAAAAGTATATTTCTCCAAGAAGTCTGGCTAAAACTCCACACCATATTAAACTTCCTGCCAAATGGAATCAGACGCCACATTTCTTAAGGTCCAGAAATCTGGCCCAGTATTCTCCGCTCTTACCAAGAACTAAAGAGCTGTTTGTTTGCAGCAGTCTCCAGATAGATATTAATACTGGACCTTTCCAGTAGATTTTGTAACTCTCTATTGAGAAAAACTCTAAAATTTGGCCAGATGTGGCTATGGTTCCTGATAGCACATAAATCTTTCAGGGCCCTCATTAGCTGTTTAGTACTATAACCCAACTTCCCAATTCATATCAATGGGGTCTCTAAGCACACTCAATCCCACTGAGTAATTTATCCAGAGGTACAATCTGGCTGATTACCTTTTCCCCCCCTCCTTTATTTCTAGACAATAACATCAAGCAACTTCTTTGTGTTCAAAGAGCAACCGTACCATGGGCAGCTAGAACTATAATCTTTGGCTGAAATGCAAAACTCCTGAACATCAGACAAATAATTCTAAGTTCATTCACTTAGTTACAGATACTATGAAATGTTAATGATTCTTGAGGGAAAATATAAGAATATAGACAGTCTATAAAAAAATGCAACTTGTCTCCAGTCCTGAAGCCAGCTGATTATCCGAACTCAAGGATTGTCACAAAATGTTCCATTCCAATGAATAAATTGCTTCAGGTCCAAAAAGTTCTTTTTCTCAAATAACATTAGGCACCACCTATCTATTGAGTACCTACTATGTGTTTGACATTTGACAAGAATTGCTAATCCTCACAACCAACAAGGTGTGAGGGTTATTATTCCTTTTTTACAGAGGGAGAAACAGGCTCAGAGTCATTACCTCTAAGTCCCAAAGCTGCATGAGTGCCCGAGCTAGGACCCAAACCCTCATCTGGTGGGCTCCAAGTCCTCCCACTATACCAGACTGCTCTAAGTGTATCATCTTCTGAAACTGCTTAGGTTTCAGAAGATAAAGCTGTTAATTATAGGATTTAATGTTGTATCTCTTTTTTTCTAAGGTAATATATATGAAGAAAATAGAAGTTTATATGTGATTGAACCTTTGAAGGTATTTTACAATTTAAAAAGAACTTTAGTGATCACTGTCCAGTCATTTCTTCAAGAAACTTTTACTCATGTGTATTCTGGCAGACATGGTATTAAGGTTAGAGACATGAAGATAAATGACATAGAGTTTCTTCCCTTAAGGTGTTCACAGTCTAATGAGACAATTTTTAAAAATGCAACAGCATCCGCCTTGTGCAGAGGAAGAAACTGAAGGCTGGTGAGGGTTAAGTGCCTTGTCCTAACTTAGCTTCTAGGAGGCAGACTGGACCTGATTCCAGATTCTTCTGATCCCACCTCACTCTGCCCCCACCACCTCCACCCTCCTCTTCCTAATCATGCTCTCTGTTGTTTTTCCACATATGCAACAAAGACTATGGAAGCCTGAGAGTTGGAATTGTCTAGACAAGTACAGCAACAAGACCACTGACTCTAATGCATACAGAACCCACTAGGCCACCTTGTAAAAAACATGTAATAAAACCACAACAAAGTGACTTTTCGTATTTATTACTTTGGGCTGCTTCAATCTTCAGTTGAACTCTGTTCTGAGAAGCTGCAAATATTTTCAAAGAAAGAGCAGGACAGGTCACGCTAATGGAGAATTTTTAATGTTCTCTTTCATCATCAGGGCACCAGAGGGTCATTGTAATAGAGAATGCATTTCTGTGGCAAGGTCCCTATCCTCAGAGATTGTTATTCAGCTTATCTTATTTACTCACTTAATGACAGTAAGCCAAGACTGTGCTGAGGGTATCAAAACGGATGCATGTGATGCAGTTCTCCCTGCCCTTGGGGAGCTCTCTGTTCGTGGAGACAGAAACAAAATTATTACAAAGGAATGGTTAGCTCTATTCTGTCAGTACATAGGTGACAAACAGGGACAGCTTCCTGAAAGCTAAAGGTATGAAAAGGATTTTGCCAAATGGATAAGGTGAGGGGCGGGGCAGGGAGAAACTGGCGAGGATGGGCACAGAGACCGGCACGTACAAGATGGCCTAATTTAGAACTAAAAGAATTAACTAAAGTGCTTGCTTACTACCAAATGGAACTCTCCTGTTCTTATTCATAGCTCTTTATGTAACCAGTTCCCATCTTGCTTTTATCCCTACTACTCTACAGATTTCGTAGTGATCACCAATGACTTCTACGTTGCCAAATTTAATCCAGTAGATGATTTTTAGACGTCATCCTACTCGACCTCACAGTAGCACAGGACACAGTTGATCACTCCCACTTTTTGGTTTTACTGTACTCTCTTCTCCGGAAATTTCCCTCCACCTCTCTAGCCTCTCTGCCTCATCCCCACTGCCAGATTCTTCCTCTTCTACCTGATCTGTAAAGTTTAAGGCTTACCTCAACGCCCCCTCCACTCCCTAGGTGATATCAGCCATTCCTGTAGCTTTAAGGACCACCCCTATGCTCGACTTCGGAATACATCTCTTGCTCAGCCAGCATGGCTCAGTGATTGAGTACTGACCTATGAACCAGGAGGTCACTGTTCGATTCCCGGTCAGGGCACATGCCCAGGTTGTGGGCTCAGTCCCCAGTGTGGGGCGTGCAGGAGGCAGCTGATCAATGATTCTCTCTCATCATTGATGTTTCTCTCTATCTTTCCCTCTCCCTTCCTCTCTGAAATCAATAAAAATATATTCTTTTAAAAAAGAATATATCTCCAAGTTGACCTTACCTCTGAGCTCATCCTGTAAATCCAATTGCCTGCTTGCTAACTCCACTGGTAAATCTCTCAGGCATCTCAAAGTTAACAAGTTCGTAAGTGGAGCCTATTATTTCAACCACTCTCCCTAAAACCTGCTTGTCCCCTCATCATCCCAGTCATGACCTGCTATTCACCCGGCCTGTCACCGGAAGTCATTCTTGCCCCTACATCCAGTCACCAAGTCTGTCAGCTCTACCTCTGCTTACTTTTCCACTTCTGTTTCCATCACTGGCACCCTATTCCAGGACACCATCTTCTTGCACCTGGGCATCCACTCCTGCCCCTACCCTCAGTACATTCTCCGCAGGGCTGCTACAGTGACTCTAAATCATTTCATTCCCATGCTTACAGCCCTTCTGTGATGTCCTTCAGTTCTTTCACAAATATTCCAACTCCATTCTCCTTCTGGTACATGGTAAGATTGTGAAGTTAGGTGGGGGGCATGTGACTTTCTTTGGATAAGGAAGTGGAGTAAGAGTGACTTGGAACACTTCTGGGTGGAAACTTTAAGAGCCAATGTGTACTTTACCTTTTTCTCTTCCCTGCCATGATGGTCACAATGCTCCAGAGAGCAGCTGCTCCCTTAGCCCGATTCTTCACTTAGGAAATGATGGCAAAGTGGATATGCAGCATGAGTGAGAAATAAACACACATGAAGCTACACCTTCAACAGCTCCCAACTGCACTAAGAATGACATGCAAACTCCTTACCATACAAACAGATTCCAGTATAACCAGCTCCTACGTACCTATCCAATCTCATCTTGGGCCTGTCCTTCCCATTCACTATATTCCACTCACATGGGCCTCCTTGCAATTTTTGGAACACGCCAAATTTGGGGACAATATATGTCCTGCCAATTCGACTTCTCTTTCTACCCTTTCATGCAATGTTCTTTGTATGGTTCACTCCACAACCTTTAGATCTCAGCTTAAATATTACCTCTTCATAAATGTCTCCCTTACCACTTTATCAAAGGAGACCCCTCACTGTGATTCTCCATCCCAGCACCCTGACAATTTCCTGCGTGGCTCACCACAGTCTGTAATTATTATTCATCTCTTTGACTGACTGTTTCTCCAACTAAGACTGTAAGTACTGTGAGGGGAGGAACTCACCACTATCTCCACTGCCTAGCACTGTATCCTCCACAAAGCAGCCTATATAAGGTAAGCAGTTGATAATTATTTGTTCAATAAATGAACGAGTAAAACAAACACTCAAAAAGTAGGACATTAGAAAGCACTACAGACATCCTATCACATATCAGAGGCAAGAGGTAGAGGTAGTGGCGGGGACAGGAAGGGAATTCACGTTTACAGTGAGGGAACTAAGAATGACTGTGATGCACCTAACACTAATTTAGGTACTTCACATATGTTATCTCTCTAGGTCCCAATAATCATAGGACATCAATATTAATACCTTTATAAGTCAGGCAACTGAGGCTCAACCTGCTCAAGTAGCAAAACCAATAGCAGCAGTTTTAATTACTAAATAATTTTCTATTATACATATAAGTTGCACTTTTATGTAAATACATTTCTACTACAAGAACCAGTTTTTGGTTTTGTTTTTTCAGGCTCATCCCAGAGCCTATTTCAGGTGTCACTTATTATTTGGGGATAAGTGAATGCAGAATAATGTAGTAAATCCAAACTACAGATAAATCAGACATTTCTGTGGAAACTTTTTTCTTGAAGTCTTTCATCTCAGAGTCAGAAGCTACTATGATTAGGAAATAGGTCTGTGTTCTAAATGCACTTTATGGGACTTGAAATAAGCTTATATTGGCTTAATTTGCCATCTTTCCCCATTACCAAATGCTATTCTACTTGATCACAGAAAAGCTCAAAGTTCTAAGGGGCTCTGATCCACAGTCCTGATCAGCACAGGTTCCAACAAGCATCTAAAACTTAAATTGGCTTTTTGCCTCTGACCAGCTTCGGGCAAAGTAACGTGTTAACAACAGAAAGGTGAAGCCGGAATAACTCTCAAAAAGTGCTTCTGGGCTCTGAATAGACTCACAGGATGATCAGAGCATCAGAAACCTTACAGACCACCTACTTAAATCCCCTCTTTCAACAACTGAGCAAACAGGCCACGCAGGCAGTTACTTATGTGCCTGAGAAAAACAAGAGTCCTGGCTCCTGGTCCAGCGTTCCGACACCCATGGCTCCCTAAAGAAGACCTGCTGATTGTGTCAAAGTAACCAGGAGGCAGCATCTAGATGACACAGATTGGAAATCCCCCAGTGTTTCTCTTTCTCTTCATCTCCTTCATTTAGACAACCCTGGACAAAAAGGACAAACGCAATAAAAACAAAGGAGATCAGGAAGAGCAATTTTAATTTTCTATTAAACATTCCCCCAAGCTCTGATATTTTTTATTTAGATCTGGGAAGAAAATATCATTTTGATGGCACAAAATGCCAAAATTTCAATTGTTTTAATCCCAGCACAGAATTGTAAAAACTTTTAATGGAAAACAGATTAAGGTCATTAAGTGCACAACACTAATTTCTGGCCAGCTTCTGGTATTTGGTTTCTTCCCTAGTTCTCCCAAGGAAAACTTAAATTGAATCTTCAGCAGAATAATCCTCAAATATACTTCATAAGCAAAATGAGAGCTTTTGTTTACATAGTTTTTGGATTTTGCTGTTCCTAATTTTATTCTGGAATTCAATTTTACCCAAAACCATAATTACCATATTAACTTTGTAATGCACGGTTGTATGCAATTCAGCAAAGCAGTAGTACACCATCAGCCTCTATTTACCCAGAGCTTAGGATAAACAGGATTAGTCACACCCACGTAAAAACAAATCTCATGCTATTTGCCAATGCTTGGTTTCAGTCTAAGTTCTGACAGTGAAATACATGGATATATTTCTGTAAGTCTCATCTTGATTTTCAAAGGTAGGCACAGGAAGTTCTTCACAGCTTAGCTTTGCCCGGCTGGAGCTGAAGATTCTGTAACTTCATAGCCAGACCCATGTTGCCAGCGATTTTCAATTTGCCTTGAAAGAAGGCCTGAAAGTAAGAAGAAAGCAACTTTATTACTTAGCATTATTTGCTTTGAAAGTGCTGATATTTCTAGACTAGCCAACCCTGAGATCACTTATTTATCAGGTCTCTTATACTTTCTTCAAAACATGAAACTCAGCGTCCGGAATAGATTTAGAACCAGATTCTTCAACAGGAAGGAACTATAAAAGCCACGCTGTACTTAGAGCAGTCAAAAGGCACAGCTTTCCCAGATACCTTCTCTTAGAAACAGAGTCTGTTTTTCTTTTTCTTTTTTTTTAAAATATATTTTATTGATTTTTTACAGAAAGGAAGAGAGAGAATTAGAAACATCGATCAGCTGCCTCCTGCACATCTCCTACTGGGGATGTGCCCGCAACCCAGGTACATGCCCTTGACCGGAATCGAACCTGGGACCTTTCAGTCCGCAGGCCGACGCTCTATCCACTGAGCCAAACCAGTTTTGGCAACAGAGTCTGTTTTTACCTGCCTTCGCAGTGCCTTTTCCAAACACCAGGCTAGGTGGGCTCACACTAGACTGGCTTTGTCTAAAGAATTACATGTGGATAAGGAATATGAACTGAAAATTTCAGGAGTCTGCTGAGAGGAAAAAGCACATGCTTAACACACTCAAACTCTTGGAACACGGTAAGGATGAAATGTCACCAATCCCTACCCCCCCTTCGGTCTTCATGATAAAGGACTTATCCCTACGGAGGGAGGCCGACAGCCTGCTGAGACTGACCAGCTTGTGTTAATCTTTGGCTCAAGAAGACTCAAACCAACCCGTAACGCAGAGCCACAATCTGTCCCATTTAACAACGGCCTGGGATTAGATCACATGATGCTTGCTAAATTTATCATGTAACAAAATCCCGGGAAAACTTGGGAGAAATTGCAAAATCGGGAACACAGCCTGATCTCCCTGCTATGATCTCAGTCTTTTCACTGGATTCTTAAAGTAAGGGCTAGAATGCAAAAAGTCCCAGTCTTAGCTTTTTAACAAGTACATTAAGAAGTTAGGCGCTCTTCTGCCTCATCCAGGGGAATGCAGAGAGCCCTGCTTTTTCTACACCTTCTAGTAACGGTGACTAATTCCTTTCCCCCACCTCCTCTGTCTGGACAAACTAAATATTTCCTTCCTATATGGCACTCGGCCTTCTGTCTGATGACGTAAAGGTCAGGTGTCTCAGAACACAATATATTTAACATATGTCCTTTAAAAATATGAACCAGTGGTACCTGGAAGAGAAACTCACCATCCTTCCCTTTTTGAAATTAAAAGAGAAAATGACTCTGCTAATTATTATAGAGAACACATGAATCTCCGCCCTTCAGAGAATCCAAACGTAAGAATCATTTTAATCTGGCCCTAGGTGTTCCTTATACGTGCTTGCTGCTGGAGAGCACACTGCTCTGTTTCAACTGTAGCCAAACACTGAAACTGTAATTTCCACTGCAGCTAATGGTTTCCAGTCAGATCCTCTACGGAGCATGAGGGAAGGCCATTAGCACATTAGTAGAAAGGTCTGTCGGTTTTTTATCTTTAATTCCTTTGGGTGCTAACAGGTGCTCAAGAAAAACAAGCTGACACTTCACTCTCCAAAATGGATGGTAAACAGATAAAGTGAGCGAGCTCAGGGTGGCTGGTGTGTGAAGTCTGACCACCCTGCCAAGGAAGTGCATGGAGTGAGTGCACAGTGGGAGGAGGAGCAGTGGGTGGGAAGGAGGGTGACAGCCAGCTCCTATACTGGTGGCCTCTGTTCTGTCCAGATTTTTGGAGCACGCTCGGTGGGTGGAAATGTCAGTGCCAGTGGTATCTATTCAGTTGAAACGTCACAAATGTACATCTCTCGTTTGTCAGCGCATTAACTGAAATATGCTTAGTTGCTTAGATAAAAGCATTTTAAAAAGCATTTGGTTGTTTTATCCAATCTCTATAATTACTAGGGGACCACAGGAAGAAGACCTAAAACAAATCAGGCTGAGGCAACAACAAAGAAAGGTTACAGTGGAAAGAAGCATCTGAGTTTCCTTTTTATTATCTATGGCTAATGGAAAGCTTTGTGTAAGTGCTCTATTCACCACTAGCAACTAAAGAATATAAAATGATAAATTGTGGAGACAAGAAGATAAGATGAGGTTTGTTCCTTTAAGATAATCACAATCTAATGGGGAAGAGAGGCACATTAAGACTCATATAACTCTAGCTGGTTTGGTTCAGTGGACAGAGCCATCAGCCTGCAGACTGAAGGGTCCTGGGTTCAATTCTGGTCAAGGGCGCATGCCCGGGTTTCGGGCTCAATCCCCAGTAGGGGGCATGCAGGAGGCAACTGATCAAAGATTCTCTCTCATCATTGATGTTTCTATCTCTCACTCCCTCTCCCTTCCTCTCTGAAATCAATAAAAATATATTTTAAAAAAGAACAAAAACCTCATATAATGTGGCAAGTGCTAAGCTAGCAGCCCAGGAAGTGGAACAGAAGAGGAACTGGCTACAGCTCCCCACAACTTGGAGGGAGGTCTTTGGAGATAATATCTGAGCTTAATTTGAGAGACACGGGAAGGACTGATGAGGCAACGATACAAACTGTAAAAGGTCACTCCTGTGTTCACACCTCGCCCTCCTTCCACCTGGATGGCTCCTATTCTCCCGCGTGCATGTTCACTTCTGAACCCCAAGGACTCAGCTCACTTGTCACTTCCTGTGAGCCTTTCTCTGAGAGCCCAGGAAGTCAACCAAGGCTGCTCCTTCCCCCACCCTCCCTGGCCACAAACCTGGCATGGCACCTCCGATATTTGGCTGCACTTACTCTTTCGCAGATCTGTCTTATACCAAACTGTGGATGCCCTGAGCATGGGAAATATTTCTTATTCGTCTGGGCATTCCCAGCACACAGGACCATGTCTGGCACGTAGTCTGCTCCACACGTGTGTCATTTGTTAAGTGAACACTGAGTTTTGTGGGTGTGACCACTTTGCACTTCATGATATTGCAACAGGAGATAAAGTGGAATGGGCTAAAAGACCCACCCACTGGAAGGATGTAAGTGCCATTCGACTTACCGACTGAGGATTCATTTTACCCGTCATTAAAGCCATCAAGTCCGAGTCAGCCATTGTGATCGTGCAGTCAGCCTTCTTATCTAAAGCGGATATTTAGGAGAAGGAAAGAGAAAAAGGGAGGGTTCAATTTTATGTACACATTTTAGTCAAAGGCCACTGACTGCAACAGAATCACATCCAGACCAGAGCACTGTGGGGAAATGGGCACTTCGTGGCAGCCTGGTAAAATGCGGCATTAGTCACAAGCAACCACAACATTTAACAAGAGAGAACTGACTACGCAGATGATGGCATAGTGTAAACCAGTGGTCGGCAAACCCATTAGCCAACAGAGCCAAATATCAGTACAACGATTGAAATTTCTTTTGAGAGCCAAATCTTTTAAACTTAAACTATATAGGTAGGTACATTGTTATTAACTTAATTAGGGTACTCCTAAGGCTTAGGAGCCACACTCAAGCGGCCAAAGAGCCGCATGTGGCTCATGAGCCGCAGTTTGCCGACCACTGGTGTAAACAATCATTTGTTCAACAGGTATTCTAAAAACATCCAGATATGTTAAGTTTTTTGTGAGTTTTTTTAAGGACTTTTAATGGCTAGTGTACTGACATTCTCAAGAATACTAAACGCAGAAAATGTATTTCTGCTAATATATCGTTGTTGGTTTCATCTCTTAGATTTTTCCTAGTTTCCTATAAACTAGTAAACATGTAAGAGTTTTTATTTGTAAAAAATATTTTAAATGGAACCACACAATATTTATTCTTTTAGGTCTTGCTTCTTTTGCTCAGCATTGTAAGATTCATTAATATTGGGCCATAATTTGATAATATTTTGAATTCTAAATTATTTGTGCATATAGCAATAGTTCATTTTTACTATGTGAATGCACCAGAATTATTTATTCCATGGTTGATGTACCTTTGCAATGCTTCTATTTTGGGGCCTTAGGAATTCCCAAAATAAATGAAATCCATCTACAGTGACAGAATTAGGAATCGTGGCTCCTTTTAGGAGCGAGTTGTGATGGAAGGAGCTGTGAGGGAGGTTTCTGGATGCTGGCAACATTCTGCATCTTGATCTGGGACATACATTCATTCGTATGTTATACATTCATTTGTTAACATCTATCAAGTTGTACACTTCAGGTTGGACTTGGCCCATAAGCCACAGCTTTTCAACCCCCAAAGTAGATGATGGAATTACAGGAGAGTAATTTTTTTTCATTTTCTCTATCTTTTCTGATTTTTTTTTACACTGAGTAAATATTACTTATACAAAGTTTTAAAAATATTAATTTTAATATCATTAAGGTTTCATGAAAAAATAGCTGTACAACAAAGACTCTAATATCTTATTTGTTAAATCAGCCAGGTCGACTGTAGACAAATGAGAGGTTTCAGGTACAAAAGGAGAAATTCCCCCCAAAATCCAACTTATCGGCAGTATTTTAGGCAATCAATATAACAATAGTACTCCTCCTCAAGTTAAAGTTGGCCTCTCCTAGAAACCAAGTCACTTTCTGTCTCACAATTCTGTTTTATTTTTCTTCATTGCACTTATCTAAAACTACCGTATGTATTTTTATATATGTTTTCTGTCTGTACTTGTCCACTAGAATGAAACTTCATGGGGGCAGAGCCCTTGTCAGTTTGTTCACTGCTACAATTCTAGGCCCTTGAAGAGTACTTAATACATAAAAGGCAATCAATAAATTTCTTGTAGTATAAATAATTTAGAATTCAAATTACTATCAAATTATGGCCCAAAATGAATCAGATAATCTATACCTCAATAACAGAGATAGGGGTTGCTATGTTCTAAACCAGTGGTTCTCAACCTGTGGGTCGCGACCCCTTTGGCAGTCGAATGACCCTTTCACAGGGGTTGCCTAAGACCATCCTGCATATCAGGTACTTACATTACGATTCATAACAGTAGCAACGAAAATAATTTTATGGTTGGGTCACAACATGAAGAACTGTATTTAAAGGACCAGAAGGTTGAGAACCACTGTGTTTGTGCCTCCCCCACCCCTCCGAAACTCATATGGTAGGAATCCTAATGCCCACTGCTATTAGCAGGCAGGGACTTTGGGGTTATGAGGGTGGAGCCCTAATGGATGGGATTAGTACCTTATAAAAGAGACCCCAAACCCCTTTCACCATGTGAGCCCACAGCTAGAGGGCACTGGCTATGAACCAGGAAGATGGCCCTCACCAAACATGACTAGGCACCTTGATCTTATACTTCCAACCTCCAGAACTGTGAGAAATAAATTTCTGTTGTTTATAAGCCACCCAGTCTGTGGGTATGTTTGTTATAGCAGCCCCAACAGATGAAGACAGGGATAAACTGTTAAATTATACCATGCCTGTATTATTAAATAACTAAAACAAGATTGAAATAAAAAGTTTTTATTATATATCTTACAACTCAGCGATAGCCCCTAACAAGAATGAGATTCAATAGCCATTCCATCTCTGCCTCTACAAAAGTTTCCCTTATTACTGGAAAAAGGTATGAAGCCTTGAAAATGAAAGAATTGACAATCTTGAAAATCCAATTCTCTTGTAGCTATATAACATCAACGAGAAGAGAGAAAAACTATCAAATTGAGATAGTTGGACTTTTATAGTTGGACTTGATCACAGTATTCCAAGAAAGGACTCTTAGTCAGTGCAAGGTGGCTTTAGGAAGTGAAGTCTGCTGCTGCTGCTACTACTGCTGCTGATGCAATATCAGCATTTATTGAGCTCTTGCTATGCCAAGCATTTCACGTACATAACTCAGTTGATCGTTACAACTCTATGAGGGTCAGAGAGGTCAAATGACTTGCTCCAGTTATAAGCAGCTGGGCCAGGTGTGAAAGCAGATTCCTGCAGCTGAAGCCCATATTCTCCTCTCTTCGGCTTTATGCTCCCTCTTGTTATAAGGATACAAATCCATTCAACAGCTCAGTTTTAATTGGGAACTTCACCAAATCATCAGCATCTGATGGATCCCATGCGTTCTAGTTCCCCACAGAGTCTTAGAGAAGTCTAATGTGTTTGATCAATATTAATGTTTAATATCTGGGCTGGGAAGGAAGCAATGATTTACTGAGCACTTACTAAGCTATCGTGCTTTATGCACCCTATCTCATTTAATCCTCACAACAGTTCCATAAGTAGAAATTATTCTCACCATTTTCTCAATGAGGTGATTGGACTCAGGGAAGATAGACACCTAATAAGTGACAGAGCCAAGGTTTGAACCCAGGCTAAGCTCTGTCTACTATCCCGTGGGGAAGGGAGATGCTGAGGCTTTCTATATCACGTTCCCCACAAAAGGGCAGAACTGACAACTCCACTAAGTGCTCACAGCGCAGAATAAAGGAATGAAAGAATAATGTGTCATGTCAGATTAATCAAACTTGGTTTCCTGAAGATATGCTATGTGAGTTGCTTCAAAGAAGAGGAGAATTCATGGGCACATAGGCAGGAAAAAAAATTATGGAAAATGCACAAAGTCTAAAGTATAATTATTACCAAACTCTTACAAAATAAGCAAATGAAATACATTTAAGTAATTCTTTGTTAACAGTAAGTTAATCCCTCAACACTATGTGCATGCCAAACGTACTAGCAATTCTCTAAGATGCCAGTTCAAACTAGGACAGGTTATTAATGCTCTAATGTAGCTGATCTCTAACAAACGGGCACTTGTTGGCTGATGTAAAAGGAGCTGGCAATTTCCAGGGGTGGCTTTTACTGAGTAAGTCCATGTTTCAGCACCACTCCTGGCTGCCAACATGTGTCAGTTTCAGCAGAAATTACCTTGCTCCAGGGTAAAATCCCTTCGGGTCTGGGATGGGGCACCTAATGAAAGGAGAGCTCATTGCCAGAGTACTTATGCAAGGAACAAGGTTTTCCTGAGATTATGCAATAGCTTTCCATAAGCATATTCTCTCTCATGACAAACACCAATAACAAAACAGAAAAAAAATGAAATCACCTTAACATCTGCCTGGGCGTATCAGAATATAATCCTATAGTATCTAGAACTATTCAGTCATTAAAAAAAAAAAGGCACTATTTCCCAAAAGTTCTTTTTATTTCTAAAAGGTAGAATCTAGATGAAGCAGCTCATAGAAGTCAAACATATAGCCATTTTCTATCCACTCATTTTGAGAAAAAAAGACTACACATATAATCCAGGAGCTTCTCACAACAATGCCATCCTTTCCACTCCAGATGGATGGCCTTCCTCCTGCTCAGCTTTTCCTTCAATTAATCTTTAGCTGACTCCTTGACAGTGCATGTGGCATTGCTCTTCACATTTTCTCCTGTCACCAAGCTCTAAACTCTATTCCAGAAGCTCTGCCCACCTCCTATCTATTTCAAAACGCCCCGGAATACTTATCTACCCTCTCAGAGAAAGGAGGACCCCTCCCTCCTTGCTAAGGCTAACCTTCCTTCCACCTGTGCTCCTGAGGTCAGCCTGTCCTCCAGGAGCACCCTCAAGAATGCATCAGTAATGAACTCTACCATCTTTGATAGACCTGCTTCTACACAGCTTCTGGGTCCCAACTTCACCCAATATCCTTGGCAGTGGCCCTGTAACAGCCTCCCCCTTTCTCACTGCCCACACTCAGGCGACCCTTTCTGCTCACAGACAGTGACAACATGCATCCTCCTAGTTGCTCTCTCTCCTCTGATTTCTCTCTTCCCAATTCATCTAGTCTACTGCACTAGCTCGATCCTCTAAAACACAGCTCTGACTTTCACTTCTCTATTTTAGAAAAGCTTTTTTCAGATTCCCAATGGCTTGATTATACGTCAAATCACTTTCAAAGTTCAAAGCATGATATTTTAAACCCTCCGAAAAGCTGGTTCTTATCCATCATACTTCTTGTGATGGCTCTCTCCAACAAGAGAAACCTAACGTGCAATACGGCTACCACTTACTGAATGCTTACTAAGCACCATTCATTCATTCTGCTGTCCATTTTTAAATTATTTATTTTACTGAGGGTCTACCATGTGTCAGGTACTATTCTAGGCAATTCAAAGGGAGGGGGAGGATGAGCAGTAAGCAAGTCAATAATAGTAAAATATTATATGGTATATCAGATGGTGACAGTACCATAAAGAAAAATGAAGAATGGTAATAGGGTGTGATTTTTTAAAAAAAATATACTTTTATTGATTTTTTACAGAGAGGAAGGGAGAGGGATAGAGAGCTAGAAACATCGATGAGAAAGAAACATCGATCAGCTGCCTCCTGCACACTCCCTACTGGGGATGTGCCTGCAACAAAGGTACATGCCCTTGACTAGAATCAAACCTGGGACCCTTCAGTCTGCAGGCCGACACTATCCACTGAGCCAAACCGGTCAGGGCTGGGGTGTGATTTTAAAAATGTGGTTAGGGAAAGGCTTCTTGAGAAGGTGACATTTGGATAAAGGTCCAAAGGAAATGAGGGACCACGCCATGAGGGCATCTGAGAGAAGACAATTCCAGGCAGAGGGGACAAAGTAGAGAGCTCCTGAGTGGGACCCCATGTTCAAGCAACAGCAAGAAGGCCAGTGTGACTGGAGCAAGGGAGGGTGAGTGTAGTCAGACAGAGAAAGCTGGGGCCAGGTCAGGTGGTGCCACTGAACCATTTTGAGCAGAGGAGGGTCACAATCTGACTTACGTTTTTAAAGGATCATTGAAGCTGGTGTGTGGAGAAGAAATCTGCAGGGGGAAGGTTAGAAACAGGGAGACCAGGCAAAAAAGTGATGGAAGCTTGGACCAAGGTGGTAGTGGTAGAGGAGGACAGAACGTGCTGATGGAGTAGACTGCGGAGTCTGAGAAAAAGAGGAGCCGGTGGTGGCCTCAAGGTTTTTGGACTGAGGAACTGGTAAGATAGAGCAATAATCTGTCGAGATGGGGAAGACAGTGGAGGAGTACGTAATTAAAAGGGAGTGGGAGGAAGATCAGGAGTTCATTCTTCTACATGTTGGTTTGGGGATACCTATTAAATATCCAAAGTAAACTTGTCAATTAAGCAACTGTATAAACTTGTCAATATACACCTTGAAGTTCAGTGGCTGAGTCCATGCTGATGATATCTGGGAGTCATCAGTGGAGAGACTGTTTTAAAAGAATGAGACTAAATGAGATCCCCAATAGGTAGAACTCAGCCTTGTAGCACTCCAATGTTTAGAAATTTGGAGATGAGGGGAAAACAGGAAGAGGCCAAGAAGGAAAAGACAGTAGGTAAGAGAGCCTAGAAGAAGAAGAATATCATGAGGGCTGGGAATCTAGCAACATAGTGGTCACCAGTCATCTTGACAAGAATAACTGGGATAGTGAACAAAAGCTGACTAGAGTGGGTTCAAGAAAGACGGGGATGAAAGAAATGGAAAGCTATAGAACAAATGGTTGACAGTAAAAAAAAAAAAAAAAAAAGAAAGACTGGGCTGAGAGGAAGTGGAGACAGTGAGTACGGACAGGTTTTTCAAGCCACGTAGCCACACAATGGACGATGTTCTTTACAGATTACTAAGATGTTCTCTTAATCCTCCCATCAAACCTGTGAAATCCGTACCACTTATTATTCCCAGGTACAGATCACAAAACTGAGGCTCACAGAAGTCAAATAATTTATTCAAAGTCAAATCTGTGAGTGGCAAGGCCAGGACCCGAACCCAAGTTTGTCTAATTCCAAAGCCTAAGATTGGCAACTCTGTGATAGAGTTTTCCAATCTTTGGAAGGAGGCAGCTGTGGCCTATTCCGATTCCCACGGATTCACTAGTTTAACAAGGTCCTAACGCCGCCCTTTTTTGGGAACACCAAAGCAGACTTCCATTTTCCTCTGTGAACTGACGTGTTCTGTAAATGCAGCCATTACTGCACTGACCTGAGTTGGGAAGCACTGATCCCTTGCCGTTCTTCACATCCACCACCCAGGTGGCTTCTTTACCCCCAGGGCCATCCTTCACCTTGAAGACAAAAATTCCGCCGATTTTCTTCACAAACTGTTCCCCTTCCTGGAAAGAAGAATAACACTAGGAGTTATATTAAGCTCATTTCTCTGGCTTTTTCCCCAGTCGAATTAAGTGTTTAAATAGATACATGACGTGAGCAGCTGGGCCAGCAGGGGCAGTCCCCAAGCTCCCTTAAGATCTTTTACCCAGAAAAGTCTGAAAAGCAACCAGGCAACAGCTCCCTCAGCTGCCAAGCCTTTCATTAAAAATGGCTTTCTGGACACAACTGGTGAGAGGAAAAGGAGGACGGGGGTGGCCGGACAGCATTCTCTACTGAAACAGCCTTCGTTTGTCTCAATAACTTCTGAAAGATTCACTCTGGCATCTCCATTAATGTATGAATCCCCACTCCCTCTTTTTTTTTTCTCAGTTAAATTCTTTTACATACATTTTTGTTTGTTTCCCACAATTAAAGGTACATGGTTCTGAGATCAAAGTCTTTTGGGGTCAACCCATTTTCTGGATTAGTATATAAAATTATGCAAATAATGTACCATCTACAACTTACTTTTGGATCATGAAGAATGAAACTGAAGAAATAATCTCAGATACATATCTCTGTAGTTTGGTTCCAATCCCCCTCCCTCCCCTTCATCCCCATGCTATTTCATCTTCCCATACTGCAACATTTGCTGATTGAAACAATGATTGGCACCAGACATTATTCTGGGCATCAAGAATATAGAAGTAGGAGTTAGAGGGATGAGTGATAATACTCTATGACGACTATGACAATATATTGGGATAAGGGGAAGCACAGGGGACTAGAGGAAAACAGAGGAACAGCAAAGCCAACTAGCAGGGTGAAGGAATAACAACAACCTCACACACTTTAAAAATAAAATAATAAAATAATCATTTTATTACAATTATTTTTCTTTAGAGAGAAAGCACATTTTACTGTGGAAAAATTAGAAAATATCAATAAGCAAAAAAGAAAATATAAATAATTCATAATTTCATCACTCAGAAAATATTTTAGCATATGGGATATTATATAGTTTTATAATCCACTTTGCTATTTAATACCATTATCCTCATTACTGCATCATTAAATATTCTTCTACATAACTTTAAATACCACATATAGTATTTAATTGTAGAAGTGTATTATATTTAACTGATACTCTATTGCTTGATAGTTAGATTAGTTCTAACTTCTGGCTCTTATAACAATGCTGTAACATTTGTTGATCTAAATTATTTTGCATAGCCTCATTTGTATAAGATTAAGTTGCTAGAATTAATCTCTGCTACTTAAGAACACTGCATCTGGATTCAGCATAGGTTTAAATTTCTGCTCTACTGCATCCTTACATTCCCCTGAGCAAGTTACTAAACCTCTCTGAATCTCAGTTTAGATGTGAAATGAAGATAATTACAGTGGTGTTATATAACTCAGAGTTGTATGAAATTTAAATTTTGTAAATACCTATAAAGCACAGAGTAGTTGCTCAATAAATGTTAGCATTTTCTTTTTGTTATTTTCCTCTATGATCTGTCTGCTATTTCTGTGCCACTATTATGACTTTATAATATACTTTACTCTTTAGTATAGTAAATCCCCAACACAATTACTCTCTTCCAAATATTCTTGACTATTCTTGTATTTGTTTTGGACTTTTTCCTCTTCTTTAGATATACATTTTAATCATTTAGTTAATTCTACCCCACCCCCACTCCCGCCCTGATAACACTGTAAAATTTAAATGGGATTACATAAAATATACAGATCTGTTTAGGGGAGAAGTAGCATTTTTACAATATTAAGTTCTTCCATCCATGAATATGGTATATCTTCAAGTGTTCTTTGATGCCCCTTGGCAATATTTTGCCTTTTTCTTCCTTACATTGGTTTTTATACATTTCTTGTCAGGTAGATTCTTAAGTATTTCATATTACTCTTATTAATAATATATTTCCCATTATGTTTTATGACTGTGTTACTACAAATGTATAGAAAATATATTAATCTTTATTTATTTTGGAACTGGCTACTTTTTTAGTTAGTTTTCTTATAATTTCTAATAGTTTTTATTTCTCACCTTTTTTATTTTGTCCTTATATCCCTATGATAATTTACTTCCAAGATTCTTCCTTTTGGTATCATTTCATTCTTTTAACAAAGATTTAAGTGTTTACTATGTTCAAGCACTATGATAAATGCCTGAAATACTCAAATAATTATTATCCCTGAAGAATTTACATAAGCTAACATCAGATGCTAACCTCTATTTCTATGTATGCAGGTGCAGAGAGCCTGATCTAAGTTATTCCTTCTTGTTGTGTTTTGTTTGTTTTATAACAGCTTTATCGAGATATCATTTACATACCATAAAATTTACCCTTTTAACCCTTTGAGTGCCAACCAATATCCTAGGAACTATGCTAAAATTGCCAAGGCATTTTTGCTGATTTTACAGCAGTTTAGGAAAAAAATTATGAATTGCAAGTAAATGAAATTACATTATTCAAAAACTTAAGGAAACCTTTACTACATTGACATATTTAGCAATATCATCATCACTAATAAAAGCAGACTTAGAACTGGACGCCATTTCGAAGCTTTGATAGCGCTCCTGGCACTTTTGGCGAAAGACAGGAGGAGTGCGATCGCGCTCCCCGGCACTCTAGGGGTTAAAGTATAATTTAGTGGTATTTTAATATATTCAGAGTTGTACAACCAACACCACTACCTCACTTTAGAATGTTCTCATCACCTCAAAAAGAAACCCATACCCATTAGCATCACCCCTCCACACTGATTCTTCCCTCCTGCTAGTCCCTGGCAACCATTATCTACTTCTGTCTCTGTGGATTTGCTTATTCTGGTCTTTCCACATAAATGGAATCATGCAATATATGGTCTTTTGTGACTGGCTTCTTTCACTAAGCATAATGTTTCTAAGGTCTATCCAGGTTGAAACATGCAACAGTAATTCCTTCTTTCTTGTGGCTAATATTCCATTGTATGGATGCAGCACATTTTGTTTAGTGATTCATCAGCTGATTGTTCTTTCTCCTGTGCAGCTATTACTATCAACAATACTAGCTAAAAAGGAGAAGTAGTGTAAAAGTTTTTGTATGGACATAGGCTCTAATTTCTCTTAGGTATATATTTAGAAGTCAAACTGCTGGCTTATAAGATGTCTTACTTCTTTAGGAGCTACCACACTCTTTTTCTAAAGTGGCTGCACCATGTTACAAGCCTACTGGCAGTGGATGAAGGTTTCAATTTCTCCACATCCTCAACAACATTTTATGTCTTTTTTTATTTTAGCTATCCTAGTGGGTGTGTCAATCTTTTTCTTCTACATAGTTAACACACTTGAACCTATCTAGAATCAACCATAGTTATTAGGACTCCAAAGAAGCTATTCTAAAATTATTTAGTCTAGGCCTACTTATCTCAACAGTCATGGAGGCATTTCTTGCATGTGATGTCCTAAAATCAACTACCAATACTTCCCTTATGTCAAGAAACTCAAATGACTGTCAGATTTTTTTAAGTGAAAGAGAAATTCTCTTATTTTGGCCTCCCTTATAAGGTCTCACTCAAATTATTTTAAGTTAACTTTAGGAAAAAAATATTAACAGTAATAATAATCTTTGGAGGGCTTCAAAGTTTTTAAATGCTTTTATATACTTTTTTCTTTAATCTTCATAAAATCCTGTAAGTAGCTGCACAGGTATTAATATTAGCTCATTGAGCAGAAAAGAAGAATTGAGGCTCATAAAGATTAAAAATCTTTCAGACTATTCTCTATCCAGCCGCCAAGTAATTCATCTAACATAATCCATCTAATCCTTACATAACCCACCTAACACTTTCAGGTTTGGGTTTCTTAAATGGCTCCCCACAGACTATAGGATGAAGTGTGTCTTTACATATTATTCAAGATTCTTCATGATCTGAAGGATATTTATCTGTTATTTTCAGACACTTTTTAATGTCCCTCAGACTTTATGTTCTAAGAATACTGATCATTTTAAATTCCAGGAACACAGGTATCCCCAGGCCCTTGCCCATGCCCTTTCCTGGGTCACTCAAGTCCTCCTGTTCTCCATTCCTACCCCAATCTCACCAATCCAAGTCTCAGCTCACATGCTCAATATTCTGGGAAGGCTTTCCTGTCTCTGCTGGATACTGTGCTAGCCCTTTGCATATATACCAGGTTTCTGGCTAACGCAGTAATTTTTTCCTGGAAAATTTTTCCATGTTTCTCTTCCCACTAAACTCTCTGTTCCCTCAGGGTCAGACTAGAACAACCAGAACTCAATCCTAGGTTGGTTTAACACCAAATTCAATGCTCTTTCCATTGACTATACCATACTGCAAAGTAGACTACATCAATACTTCCAAACTTTAGACTATGAAAGCAGTTTGTCACCATAAATGAATTAAAAGAAAGTCCAAAGTCTTCTCCATGTTCCTTGAGATATTTTATCCCTCATGGTTCTGTGGAGACAACTTAGAAGAGTGGCTTAATAATGTTGGTGTGTTGGGCCATTCTAGAGTCACGCTTCCTTTGGGGCATCTCCTAAATGGCTACTTGTAGGTGCAACCATGCCATCTGCTTGCACAATGTCCAGAATAGAGAGAGCAATAACAGACACCAACAAGTTAGAGCAGCATGAATAACGTCAGCCAACATTTAGAAATTCTACCTATACACTTGGAGAGAAATTCCTCCCACCTCCTTAACACAGATGTAGATTAATTTTCAGAACCATCTGATCGTCTTATATCCTGTGGTCAATAAAACATTTCAACTGAAGAGGGAGGGAGAGAGTTAAAAGGGGAAAGCAAATACACATTTGTTGCAAAACCGGAGATCATTAATACTAACAACGTTCTAAGTGCCTCCTTGTAAAGTACTTCTTTCTGAGTAGGTAAAAGGTCAAGGAGTAGGTCCTGTCGAAAACATAATCAGAACAAAAAATTAAGAGAATTCAAAGAAGGGCAAGGGGGTATTGCTAACAAAGACAAAAGTGGAAATAAAATATCTTGCCGGGTTTCCTTTGCTAAGGAAGAAAATGCATGAATTGACAAAAGATTCCAAGACTTTCTTTCACTTTCTGGTCTTGCAAACATTTAGGAAACTGACAATCGTGGGAAGGAGAAAAGAAACAAAGGGACAAGGCCCATGCAAGCGAAGTCATGGAAGGAAGAGAAAAGAATTAAAATGGGAGCAAGAAGCATACATTTGCAAAGCTAAAAGAGGACTGTGAAATAAAAACAGCCCTGCTTTGTTAATCCCAATAATGAAGTATCCGATGGTTGACATCTAGCCATACCAGATACTCTCTAAACTAGTTATTTTTATTTTATATTTTGAAACAGAATAAAGTAAAAAAAAAAAAAGGCAACTTGGCAGGAGCAACTATACTACGGGTTACTCTGTTGGTGGCATGAAAAAATTTTTTTCGAGAAACCAAGATGGCGGCATAGGTAAATACCGGAGATTGCTGCCTCCCACAACCACTTCAAAATACAACTAAAAGACACAAAGGGCATCATCCAGAACCACAAGAAGGCTGGCTGAGTGGAAATACTACAACGAGAAGGAAAGAGAAAAGCATGCCGGGACTCAGAGGAGCTGCGGTGCAGAAGTTCAGTGCAAAGGTACGGAGGCGGATGCGGAGTGGGCTGGCGGCTAAGGACACGGTTGGCTTTTTCAATCGGGAGGGAGTCTCAAACTCCCTACTGCTCTGAACTCCAGTTCCAGGAGAGTTTCTGGGGACCCTGACTGATACGGAGAGAGGCTTGACCAGGGGTGGGCAAACTTTTTGACTCGAGGGCCACAATGGGTTCTTAAACTGGACCGGAGGGCCGGAACAAAAGCATGGATGGAGTGTTTGTGTGAACTAATATAAATTCAAAGTAAACATCATTACATAAAAGGGTACGGTCTTTTTTTCAATCGTTTTATTCATTTCAAACGGGCCCGATCCGGCCCGCGGGCCGTAGTTTGCCCACGGCTGGCCTGTCTGGCATCATTCGCTTCTCGAGGGCAGCTTCCTCTCAGAGGTGCTTGCAGTGATTACCTGGACACTGAGACTTGGGGCCTCTTAGGGAAGGACTGACGATCAGGATGGACTGTTTGCTCCACCCAATTGATCCCCTGGGACCCCGCCCCGCCCAAGCTGTGCACAGAGGCTTTTGCAATCTGAAAATTACCTAACAAAGTTGCAGCTGGCCCAAGGCCCCAGGGCAACTTGCATTCCTTCACAGCTGAGCTCCTGCTGAGTAGCCTCAGGCAAAGGCTAGATTAGCACCTCCTGAAAGATCCAGGAGCCAGTATACCTGGTGGTAAGAGTGGGACCACAGCCCACAAGGGGGTGCACCAAGAGTGTCCACCTCAGGTAATTGGGGAGGCTGAGCCACTGGGCCCTATAAGACACCTAGCACAGAAAGCAACTCCATCAACATAGGGAAGCACAAAAAATGCAGAGACAAAGAAATAGGACACAAATGACAGAAATGGAGGAAAGCAAACAACTGGATATAGAGTTCAAAACCGCACTTTTAAGGTTTTTCAAGAACTTTCTAGAAGCCGCTGATAAACTTAGTAAGACCCTCGAAAAGACTGGTGAGACCTCCGATAAATGTAGCGAGATCCTCAAGAAAACTAGTCAGACCCTCAATGTTATGATAAGGGACCAACTGGAAATTAAGCATACACTGACTGAAATGGAGGATATTATACAGACACCCAACAGCAGAGTAGAGGATTGCAAGAATCAAGTCAACAATTTGAAATGCGAAGAAGCAAAAAACACCCAACCAGAAAAGCAAAATGAAAAAAGAATCCAAAAATACGAACCACACCAAGACACATCATCATTAAAATGCCGAGAGCAAAAGACAAAGAGAGAATCTTAAAAGCAGCAAGAAAAAGAAACTCAGTTACCTACAAGGGAATCCCCATACGACTGTCAGCTGATTTCTCAACAGAAACTTTGCAGGCCAGAAGGGAGTGGCAAGAAATATTCAAAGTGATGAATGTCAAGAACCTACAACCAAGATTACTTTATCCAGCAAAGCTATCATTCAGAATTGAAGGTCAGATAAAGAGCTTCACAGATAAGAAATAGCTAAAGGAGTTCATCACCACCAAACCAGTATTATATGAAATTTGACCACTCACTATAACGCGCACTGACCACCAGGGGGAAGATTTTCTGACTGGTAGGTTAGCTAGCTGCTGGGGTTCAGCTGATTGGGACTGGGCAAGACGGGCCGGACACACCCTGGAGCCCTCCCACGGTCCATCCCGGCCCCGATCATGTACCAGTGAGGTCCCACAGCCTGGCCTGCACTCTCTTTCAATCCAGGACCCCTTGAGGGATGTCAGAGAGCCAGTTTCAGTCCAATCCCTGCAGGCCAGGCCGAGGGACCCCACTGGTGATTGCACCGGGTCTCTAGTATTAAAATATTTCTTCTAATTAATTTCCTTTCAATGTGCACGAATCCGTGCACTGGGCCACTAGTCAATAATAAAATCCCAAGTGGCTTTAGGTTTGAAACAATTAAGTAAATATCTTATTTTGCCTGAAGAAAGTAACTTTCTTTTTGGAGATAGAGTTACAGTTAGATTACCTTAGTATGATTATTATCTATCAAGAACTAATTATTGTACATAAAAATAGACCTGCATATGTAGTATAGTTTTAAACTCAACGTGTATTGTATGATCCTAGTTATATGAAACTGTATATTTATATAAAGTGATGTCTGAAAGAATGCCAACCATTGTTAAAATTTTAGTAAACTAAAATTAAAATTTTTATTTTGTTTTAAAAATTAGCATCATTTTTACAAGAAAAAAACAAATTTAAAACTACTTTGAAAAATTCAGGCATAAAAGATTTCTTTTTGAGAGTTTTAATATTAGGTAACTTTAAAGGTTCACTTTAAATATTCTTTTGAATGGGTCTATGTAAAATATTTTTAACCCAGAATAAAATTAAACCAAAATAAATTATAATCCCTTTACATATAAACTCTATCCATAATTATTTTCTTCCTGACAAAGATGGAGAAAAGAGTTACGATATTTTTTTTAAATGGCTCTGACTTCTGACAATTTTTATTTTTTTCATTTTTTCAAACATATCTTTATTGATTTCATAGAGGAAGGGAGAGGGAAAGCGAGATAGAAATATCAATGATGAGAGAGTATCATTGATTGGCTGCCTCTTGCACGTCATCCACTGGGATCAAGCCCACAACCCAGGCATGTGTCCTTGACCGGAATTGAATCCAAGACCCTTTAGTCTGCAGGCTGATGCTCTATCCACTGAGCCAAACCAGCTAGGGTAAGAGTTACGATCTTAATGGCAATTTACTACAATTCTTTATGTAACTCAAATTGGGAAATTTGTATATCTCTGAAATGCACTTTTATCAGAATTACAGGGAAACTGTAATAGATACTCAGATATCAAAAATACATTCAATACTTGACAATATGATATAAATTTTCAACTGTACCACTTCATGCAGCACCTGAAATCTATAGGCACTTCTCTAGCCTCTGGGTCCTCTGGTAGTATTTTAGAAAAATATTACTTACCTCTTCAAGCTTCTTCTCAATTTCCTTAAAGACAAGATTTGCTTTAAACCCTTCAACTGCAGCGCTGGTTGGAGCAGCTTCAATTTGATGAGTTCTAAAAGAATTGGGGAAAAGACTTCATTTCAGTCCATGGAGTCATACAGGTAGTAGGTTTTTCAACATTTACACAGTTTAATTTTCCAAAACCCTAAAAACAGATGTTATAAACCTTACCCAAATAAAATTGTTATTAAACCCATAAAACAAGTCTTACTCCCCATTTTCCCCCCACCAATATGAGTACTCACTAGGTGCTAGGCACAATCCTTAAAAAGGTGGTAAACCAAAGAACCTACCCTCATGAAGCTTAAATGCTAGTGGGGGAGAGAGGCAATGAACAAGCAAAAAAACAAAGAATAGTTACTATGAAGAAAATAAGGCAGGTTACGGGGATATAGAGAAAGTATATTTATTTGTATTGGGTGTTCTATTTTAGATAGTCTAGTCAGATAGGCCTCTCTGAGGAGGAGATACTTGAATTACGTCAGTGTTTAGGTGGGGAAAGAGCTTGAGGCTTGGCGGTTAAACTATAAAACCAGTATGGCTGGAGCGGAGCAGAGTAGGAGGATCCAAGGCCACAGAAACAGGCAGGGCAGGGTAAGATACTGAGGGGCTTTCTAGGTCACGAATAGGAGTCTGGGTTTTATTTTGAGTGTAATGAGAACTGTAGAGTATAAACTGGAAAGTAGCATAATCCAATTTACATGTGTGTGTTTTTAAATAAACCTGGCTGCCAGTTAGAAAATGGACTGTAAGGGGCAAATGGGGAGGCAGGGAGACTAGTTAAGAGGCTACTGCAAAGCCCAGGCAAGAATGATGGTGATTAGAACAGGTTTCATAAGGAAGTGTGGAATAAGCAGAGGATGAACTTGAGGTTCACTGCTTACATGGGATTCAATATATGAATTTGTGGGTGAAAAAGGGGGTTCTATGAAAAGCCACCTCATAGGGTGATCTCATCATAAATTCCTTACTGGGAAGGTCATGGTGAGCATTCACGCCCCAGGCACATAACTTTTTAGTAAAAGGTTTATCTTTGCTGTAGCACTCTTTGTCCACTGTTTCTGTGCATCTACGTTAATAATCGCCTTGCTTTCTCCTACCCTCATGTAATCTTCCTTATGTTCCCTCCTTAATTTCAGTGCATAAAAGAAACTGTGAAACTGTCATTCTCTGAAGCATTTGAGATCTTGCTTCCTGGCATATGTCACTAGTGTTGACTCAAATAAACTCTTATAAAAATTCTCTATAGGTTTGGACAATTCTTAATTGACAAATTAACAACCATCTGTCTGAGTATTGGTTGTTTGATACTTAAGGAACCACTATAGATAAATGGCCTCATGTGGCAGAAGGAACAGTATTTATTGCCACAAAGGCCTCAGTTGAAATTTAAGGGCTTTCTCCACTCACTAGCTATATGATTATGAGCTAGATATGTCCTCTCTGTGCACCTCTGGTGAGGAGGTAGGAAGGAAGGTGAGAGTGCCGATGACTTTCAGAATTAAATGGAATCCAAAGTATGAAAAATGACAGGCATGACTGTTATGGGCTCCAGAGCCTCAAGTGTTAGAAACCTGGGGGGTCTGAGGAAGATAAGGGCACCTTAGGATGACAGGTAATTCCTCTGACATACTGCAAGCATGCTGGTGGTGGCTGGGGCCATAACTGGAACAACACAGGAAGGATATAGACAGAGTCAAGAGTGTAACAGCTCTCCGTAAGGATTTCTTTCTTTTTCTTTCCCTGCCTTTCCTTTCCTTTCTTTCCCCTCCCTCCTTCCTTTTCTTTTTTTCTCTCTCCTTACCCACCTATTTCTTTTTTCCTTCCCCTTTCCTTCTTTCTAGGCAGTTAGGGGCAATCAGGCCGGCACACAGAGGTAGTGAGGGGCAATTAGGCCAGCGGGGACGGGGGCAGTAAGGGGTAACCAGGCAGGCAGGCAAGTGAGCGATTAGGAGCCAGCGGTCCAGGATTGTGAGAGGGATGTCCCCCAAAGGGTCCTGGAATGGAGAGGGTTCAGGCTGGGCTGAGGGGGACACCCCCCCACCCCTATGGACGAATTTCGTGCACCGGGCTTCTGGTTTTATAAATATTTAACGAGTGCTTGCTACATGGCAGACATTGTTCCAGGAACTAGGAGTATAACAGCAGTCAGGCCCAGTCCCTCTCCTCACTGAGTTTACAATTTTTCAGTGGAGAAGAAAAGGAAGTAAACAGACAAAACAATTGCAAGTATTAGGAAGCAAACAAAAAGAGGAAGAACCTACTTTTAGGGCAATCAAGGAATGACATCTTTGAGCAGATGGATTTAAGCAAGACCCAATTAAAGGAAGAAAAGAAGTTAGCCGTTCAAAGAAGAAACTGCCAAGTCCATGCGAAAATAGCTTTTGGTATGTTAAAAGAAAGTAAAACAGACCAGTGTCACTGGAGCACAGTAAGTGCAGAGATAGTGACATGAAATTGGAGAAGTAGGCAGGGCCCAGATCATGCACAACACAGTAGGAAATCTGGGAAGCCACGGAAATGATT
Organism: Myotis davidii; assembly: GCF_000327345.1. Classification (NCBI taxonomy): domain Eukaryota; kingdom Metazoa; phylum Chordata; class Mammalia; order Chiroptera; family Vespertilionidae; genus Myotis; species Myotis davidii. The sequence continues at coordinate 1,784,870 of NW_006294339.1, read as the reverse complement.
AAACAGGGAAGTGAAATCGTTTAATTTGTGATTATTCTTACAACAGTATCCAGAATGAATTGGGGTGAAGAGTGTAAGGACAGAGGTGGGGAGCTGGTTAGGAGGCTGGTCCAAGTAAGAAGGGATGGTCTGGACTACAGTGGAGGCAGGTGGCCAGTGGAGATGGAGAGAAGGAAGTGGATTCAAAATAAATTTTGGAATCCAGATAGAATGAGGGAAACCTAAGTGACAGGGGAAAGGGCAAGGATGATTCAGAATAGCAATGCCAGTTATTGATAAAAGGCAATACGAGGGACTGAGTTCCATTTTAGGTGCATTAAGTATGAGATGTTTCTGAGACAAGAAGGCAGTTGGACATGAGAGTCTGGAGCTCAGAGGAGAGAGGTCCAGGCTGGAGAGAAAATAGAGATAATCATCAGCATAATGAACATATTTAAATCCATGGAAACTGATAAGCTCCTCTTGAGAGAACAAGGGAGAAAGAAGAGAACCCAGGACAACACCAGAACTCCCTTATCTAGAAGCCTGGGAGAGAAGGGAAGCAGTGCCAGTGATGCAAGAAGGAAACCAGTAGAGCACGGTGTCACACAAGCTGACGGGGCAGGAAGAATCTGGAGGGAGGAGTAAACTATGTCCAGCACCTTTGGGATTTGGCAACATGGAGAGCACAGGTGACTTGGACAAAGGCAATTTTAAGTCAGTGGTGGAAGGTAGAAGTCAGATTATAGTGAATTAAACAGTGAATCGAAGAGGGCAAGAGACAGTGTGGCTCTTTTGAGACATTACTTTTAGGGGAACAATGAAATGGAGTGGTCTTTGGAGAGGAGTATAGTATCAAAAAGTCTGTTTTTGTTTTAAGGTTAACATACTGAGCATGTTAGCCTGATGATGGTAATGAACCAGGGGAAAGGAGCTACAAGGAGAGAAGTCTTGAGGTGACAGGGGAATGAGATATAGGA
>NW_006294339.1:1773410-1783850 GCF_000327345.1 Myotis davidii | reverse complement strand
TGGTTCTCCACAGGGTTACAGATCTTGAGATGGGAGATGAGGAAGTTTGGGTCTAATGGCTTAGGATTTCGCAACAAAGTAATCAGCTGAGAATGAGGATGAAAGAGTGGGTATGGGAAGTCTAAGAAGATGAAAGCCAGCCTACCAGAGGAATCTTATTCAAGTCATGAACAAGGCATGGAACCTAAGCTCCTGCCATGCTGAAACGTGTGCAGCTCTCAGAGCGTGGAATGCTACTTCACGCTTTCATGCCTTTGCCAGCGCTGCTCCCTACGTCTGGAATACTTCTGTCTTGGCAAACTCCTTTTTATCCTTCAAGACCTAGGCTGAGAAACTACTTTGCTGTGAATCCCTACTAAATGTCAGCTTCTCAAGAGAAGATACCACATCTTTAAAAAAAAAAAATTATATCCCCAGTTCTTGGCACACAATAGGTATTCAGTAAATAGTGACTAAATGAAACCGAAATTACACTGAATTCTCCTTTACCTAAATCCTAATTTTTTCCTGTTCCATTTGGAGCAGAATTATCTATGGTCACCATCTTCTCTGTCAAAAGTCTGAATGAGTGACCTAAAATCAAATGGCCATGACTAGTCCTCCACAGGCCAATTTCATTCCATTAATTCAACTCTTCAGTATATATATGTGTGTGTGTGTGTGTGTGTGTGTGTGTGTGTGTGTGTGTGTATTAGAGGCCTGATGCATGAAATTCATGCAAGAGTAGGCCTTCTAGGCCTGGCCGGCGGGATGATTGGGGGGCCCCCACTGGCACCCACATTGGCTGGCCTGGCACCACCTGCTCCAAGAGTAGGCCTTCCTTTCCCCGGCTGCCGGCACTGGCTTCCCTCTGGCACCTGGGACCCGGGCTTCCCTCCAGCCACTGGCAGGCACCTGATACCCGGGCTTCCCTCACATCCTCAGTTTTGTCTAGAAAGTCGTCCGGAAGGACGTCTGGTCTAATTAGCATATTACACTTTTATTATTATAGACTAGAACAGCAGTCGCCAACCTTTTGGACCTCACAGACCACCACTGGTCTGCGGACCAATGGTTGGCGACCGGTGGACTAGAGGCCTGGTGCATGAAAATTTGTGCACTCAAGGTAGTCTCGCAGTCCAGCCTGTGCCCTCTCGCAGTCCAGGACCACTCGGGGGATGTCCACCTGCATGTCCTGCACTGGGGATTGAACCTGCAACCCAGCATGTGCCCTGACTTAGGCCAGGGGATCAGGCCTAAGATGGCCGTCAGACATCCCTCTGGCAGCCTGGGAACCCTCGGAGGATGTCCGGCTGATGGCGTAGGCCCACTCCCCATGGCCTAAGCCGCCAGTCGGACATCCTTAGGACTGCCGAGGAGGCAGCAGAAGCTCCCGCCAGCACCACTGCGCTCGCAGCCATCAGCCCAGCATGTGGCTGAGTGGAGCTCCCCCAGTGGGAGCACACTGATCACCAAGGGGCAGCTCCTGCGTTGAACGTCTGCCCCCTGGTGATCAGTGCATGTCATAGCAACCAGTCATTCCACATCATTCCACTGGTAGGGTAAATTTGCATATTACCCTTTTATATATAGGATTTTTTATTGATTTCAGAGAGGAAGGGGGAGATAGAAACATCGATGAGAGAGAATCATTGATCTGCTGCCTCCTGTGTGCCACCTACTGGGGATTGAGCCCGAAACCCTGGCATGTACCCTGACCGGGGATCAAACCATGACCTCCTGGTTCATAGGTTGACGCTCAACCACTAAGCCACACTGGTCAGGCATCTCTTCAGCTTTTAATTATCATTGTACCTTTCTCTAGCTTGCCACTTCCAAATTGTACATGACAAAGTAATAACTCATATTAGTAGCACTTTTCAGTGTACACAATATCTTTTTTTTAAAAATAGACAATAAAAAGTTTTATTGCCTGGACAGCATGGCTCAGTGGTTGAGCATTGACCTATGAACCAGGAGATCACAGCTCAATTCCCAGTCAGGGCACATGCCGGGTTGCAGGCTCAATCCCCAGTGCGGGACATGCAGGAGGCAGGCCATCAGTGATTCTCTCTCATTATTGACGTTTCTATCTCTCGCTTCTTCTCCCTTCCTCTCTGAAATCAATAAAAATATGTACTTAAGAAAAGGTTTTATTATTCAAAGGTTAACTGGATAAGTTGATTTGTTTATATCCATTTTTGTGAAATATGTTTTTTTAAATACAACCAACTTCTTTGCAAATAGCAGACACATCCCGCAACTATGATGACCTAGTTTTTGGTGGATAATATACATGATTAGGCAGAGATAGTGAAGCACACACTTGTACATTAGCTATTAAATTCTCAGTCAAAACTCCCTTTGTGGCCCCTGCTTCTTGATTGATTTCTGTCCCCACTTTCTCTTCTACCATCTGGTTGACTTCCTGACCGACTCCCGTCGACTCTGTCTACCTGACTGACATCCTGGCCACTTGGCCAGCCACTCCTCTGTCTAGAATTAAAAGCTGCATTTCCATCATAATATTCTTCCATTTTGGGTAACTTGGGGCACTGAGGTTATCCAGTCTGAATCATGCCACTCTGCCTGTAACCTTTCTGACTCAGCTGTGGGAACATCAAAGCAAACACCTATATTTCCTTTTAGAAGACACATTCTGGTAATTTGGGACAAAGCATTATTACTCAGCTTTTTGTTAAGCTCTTTCCAAGCGCAGCTGACACCCTGTATTTCTTCTGGGCTTTCCAGAGTCATGGTCACAAACCCCTATCAGAGGTAATCAAAGATCGTAGTTCAAAACTCAAGGCACTGGAGATATGGGCTAATGCTGCAGCCACTGCATCCACAGCCCCTTTCTCTTGTATCAGTCTCTGAGCTGATGGTCGGAAAAAGTCAACAATAGCATAAAAAACAGAAGCCAGAGACCTAATGGCATCCATGGTTTTAGATTTAACTAAATCCATTGTAGAAGGAACACCTACACGTTTAAAAGTAATTCCTACTTTTTGTTCCATGTATCTTAGTTGACCTCTTTCTCTTGGTTGATAAAAACATATGCAAACCCCTGTCTGGCCAGCTCTACCTGTGCGTCCAGAGCAATGAACATAGGAGTCAACATCCTGTGGACGAGAACTCTGAATCACCAAGTCAGCCTCAGGAGTGAACAAACCATGGGCAGCCACACTGGTTGCCACCAAAACTTTAAAACTACCTTCTCTGAAGCCTTTTCGGGTAATTTCTCTTTGTAACTGTGCAATGGGGATGTAAACACTGGACATCCTCCTCTAGTTTATTATCACTTGACTTATGAGTAGAACTATCAAAGGATGACACTCGCTTTGATGTTTTTCATATTCATCAATATCTCCATTTGACAGATCTTTTCTTCTTATGAGACTCGGAAAATTCATTTGAAAGTCTGTTATATCCTTCTTCAGTGTCTCCATTTAGCTTCTCTTTCATTTTAGCTTTCTTTTTGACTTGGGAGCATCCAGGTCATCTGCAACACCATTTTCTCTTGTTCCGGATTTCTCATCTGAGTCATAACGGTGCCTTGACTTTCTGTATCACTCACTAGCGACGGAGTGAAAGGAAGAGGGGGCAGAGCGGAGCTGGGCCAAAGCTATATCTAAAAAGTATCTTGATTCTTTGTGGGGCAGAGTCCAGACAACAAGTTCCAACAGGTCACAGATATCTCTTTATCTTGTTTTGAAAAGCATATCAAGCTAATGATTAACCATCTTTTCAACCAGCTTAGAAAAAGAGTTAACATATAAAATGTTTTATCAATATTTTTTGAAAATCCCTATACCTTACAATTTATTGATATGTGCCCTGAAACTGAATATAATAATCTAAACAAACTCAGAAAAGATATTACTCATATTACAGAAGAATGTTCCTCATGATTTCATTCTATACGAAGTTCTTTTAGCAGGAACTAAATTCTGGTTGTCTTTTAATTTGGTTTATACACAAGTTTCCTGAAATAAATACAGTACATAAAATACTGGAAGGGACTTTGAAGATTACTTGGTGTATGAATTCCCTCTATGCTTCCTGAAAATTTTTATTCTACGGCCCAGAATACGGGCACTGTTTCAACAATGTCAAAGATCAGAAGCACGGAATAGCCAACAAAACAGGAACTTTAAACTCATATAAAGGTTAGAATCTTGATTGCTACCTCTTGAAATTTTCTTTAGATAAGTTGTTTTAACTCTGATCATGAATTTCCTCATCTATAAATAAGATATAAACCTAGGGGTGTGCTCAGAGCAGGGTGCCTGAAGAAATGGCTCCTCTGTTTACAACACACCCAACAGGAACTGGGGTCACTGTGACAAGGGGCACAAAACGTGTGGCCTTCCTGTGCACAAGCACCCTACAAGTGTAAAAAAAAAAAAAAGACATATAAACCTACCATTTGGGGCTTTTATGAGGATTAAACAAAGAAGTACATGTGAAGCACCGAGCAAGGTCCTGGTCCACACTAGGCTCTCAAAAAGTGATTGTTAAAAGAACCATTACAACTGAATAACAAAAAGACAATCCAGTTTTAAAATGGCCAGTGTTCTCAGTGGTGAACATTGGCCCTCAGACCAAAGGGTCACGGGTTCAATTCCTGGTCAAGGGCATGTATCTGGGTTGTAGGTTCGAACTCCAGCCCCCAGTCTGGGCATGTGAGGGAGGCAGGGAACCCTCCCCTCCTTCACTCTCTCTAAAAATCAATGAAAAAAGTATCCTCAGGTGAGGATAAATAAAATGGCTGAGATCTGAATAGATATTTCTCCAAAGATATACAAATGGCCAGTTAACACATAAAAAGATGCTCAATATCAGTAGCCATTAGGAGAATGCAAATCAAAACCACAATGAAATACCACTTGCACCAACTGAGAGCTAAAATAAAAAAGGTAGAGCAAGTCTACCAGCACCATTTTCCCAACAGCATTTGTTCACTTTGTGTTTCTATACCACATTTTGGTAATTCTCATAATATTTCAAACTTTGTTATTGTTGTTGTTGTTATTATTATTATACTAGAGGCCCGGTGCACGAAATTCCTGCATGGGTAGGGTCCCTAGGCCTGGCTGGCGATGAGGGCTGATTGGGACCTTCCTGGTGCTGGCCGGGGCCTTCCTTCCCAGCTGCCGGCTGCCAGCTGGAGCCTTCCTACATCTGTGCCGCCCCCAGGTGGTCAGTGCACATCATAGCAAGCGATCGAACTCCTGGTCAAACTCCCAAGGAGACACTTTGCATATTAGCCTTTTATATATATAGAATATATATAGATTTGTTATGGTGATTTGTTAGCAGTGATCTTTGATGTTACTTTTGTACTTGTTTTGGGACAAGTACCATGAACTCCTACTGACCAGCCATAATCCCCTCTTCCTTTCTGTGGGCCTTCCTAGTCCCAGAGACACAACAATATTGAAATTAGCCAATCAATAACCCTACAATGGCCTCTAAGTGTTCATGTGGAAGGAAGAGTCACACATCTCTCACTTTAAATCAAAAGCTAGAAATGATTAAGCTCAGTGAGGAAGGCATGCTGGAAGCCAAGATCGGCCTCTTTAGCCATACAGCCAACTTGTGATGCAAAGAAAAATTCCTGAAGGAAATTAAAAGTGCTACTCCAGTGAACACACAAATTATAAGAAAGCAAAATAGCCTTACTGCTGATATGGAGAAAGTTTTAATGGTCTGGATAGAAGATCAAACTAGCCACAGCATTCCCTTAAGCCAAAGCCTAATCCAGAGCCAGGCCCCAACTCTTCAATTCTATGAAGGCTGAGAGAAGTGAGGAAGCTGCAGAAGAAAACTTGGAAGTTAAAGGGAAGTTAGGAGGCGGTATAAGAGGGTGTAAGGGGGATAAATGGTGATGGAATGAGACTTGACTTGGCATGGTGTACACAACAATATACAGATGATGTATCATCCAATTGTACACCTGAAACCTATGTAACCGAATTAACCAATGTCACCCCCAGTAAATTCCATTTAAAAAATTGAACAATGGAAGTTGGGAGGAGTTGGTTCATGAGGTTTAAGGAAAGAAGCTATCTCCATAATATAAAAGTACAAGGTGAAGCAGCAAATGCTAATGTAGAAGCTATAGCAAGTTATCCAGAGGCTAAACTAACTAGCGAAGGTGGCCATTTACTAACCAACAGATTTCAATGTAGACGAAACAGCCTTATATTGGGAAAAGATGCCATCTAGGGCCTTCATTAACTACAGAGAAGTCAATGCCTGGTTTCAAAAGACAGGCTCACTCCCTTGTGAGGTACCAATGTAGCTGGATGACTTTGTTGAAGCCAATGCTCATTTATCATTCCGAAAATCCTAGGGCCCTTAAGAATTATGCTTTAGCGCTAGCTGGTTTGGCTCAGTGGATACAGCATCAGCCTGTGGACTGAAGGGTCCTGGGTTTGATTCCAGTCAAGGGCACATGCACAGATTGTAGGCTCAATCACCAGTGTGGGGCATGCAGGAGGCAGCTGATCAATGTTTCTCTCTCATCAATGTTTCTAACTCTCTATAAAAATCAATAAAATATATTTAAAAGAATTATGCTACATCTACTTTGACTGTCCTCTGTAGAGAGCACCTGAGAAGGCACATGGGCATTTCTTTATTATTGTCAGCTGAACCCAGTGGCATTGGCAAAGCCACGTCCTGGAAACACACTTTGCCAGAGGCAGGAGTGTTGTTAGCTTGACCTTCAGCCCAGGTGTCAGGGGGTAGGTTTTGTTCTTTCAATCCAGCCAAGCACCAGGAATGAATATGATTTGGAACCACCCAAGAATGTACATAATCTCCTTTGTCTTGACTTTTCATAAAACTTCCTGTTTTGGGCTGTATAAATAAACATGCTCTATTGGCTCTGGGTCCCTGTCTCTCCATCAGAGGACAGTGGTCCCACCAGGCCCCAGCTCTTTCCTTCCATCTCTGTATCTGTCTCTTTCTTTCATTTTCTCAATCCGCAGCCGCCCCTACTCAGGAATCGGACCACTCTCTACCTGCGCTGGATACGGAGAAGAGAGAAATATTTACAGTTCTCTATAAATGGAACAACAAAGCCTGGATGACAGCACATCTTTATACAACATGGTTTACTGAATATGTCAAGCCTACTATTGAGACATACTGCACAGATAAAAATTCCTTTCAAAATATTACTGCTGATTAACAATACACCTGGTCATCCAGGAGCTCTGATGGAAATGTACAGTAAAATTAATGTTTTCATGCCTTCTGACACAATATCCATTCTGTAACCCTTGAATAAAGAAGCAATTTCAACTTTCAAGTCTTATTATTTAAGAAATACATTATGTAAGGTTATATCTGCCATAGATAAGAGATTACATTGATGGATCTGGGCAAAGGAAACAGAAAACCCTCTGGAAAGAATTCACCATTCTAGATGCCATCAAGAACATTCGTGATTCATGAAAAGAGGTCAAAATATCTACATTAACAATAGTTTGAAAGAAGCTGATTGAACCTTTACAGATGACTTTGTGGTTTTTTTTGTTTGTTTGTTTTTTTAAATATATTTTATTGATTTTTTACAGAGAGGAAGGGAGAGAGATAGAGAGTTAGAAAATCAAAGAATAAAACTAATTGATGAGGAGTTGTTTCTTATGAATGAGCAAAGAAAGGTGTTTCTTGCGATGGAATCTACTCCTGGTAAAAATGCTGTACAGACTGTTGAAATGCAAGAAGGATTTAGAATATTTCGTAAACTTAGTTTAAAGCAGTGGCAGGGTTTAGGAAAACTGACTCCAATTTTGAAAGTTCTACTGTGGGTAAAATGCTATCAAACAGCATCACATGCTACAGAGAAATAGTTTGTAAGAGGAAAAGTCAATCTATGTGGCAAGCTTAATTTTTGTCTTATTTTAATGATAACCACTTTACTGTAGAGGTCTGGAACTGAACCTGCAATATCTGAGGTATGCCTGAATTACATTTATTCCTATAACATGGATAGACTTCAAATACATTATGCTAAATGAAAGCAGCAGTCACAAAAGGCCACGCTTTTTATGATTTCATTTATATGAAATGTCCAGAATAGGCAAATCCATAGAGACAGAAAGTAGATTAGTGGTTGCCAGCACCTGCAAGGACAGGAGCTGGGGAGTAACTGCTAATGGGTACATGGTTTCTTTCTGGGGTGATGAAAATGTTCTAAAATTGATTGTGGCGATGACTGCACAACTCTGATACACTAAAAACCACTGAATGTACACTTAAAATGGATGAATTGTGTAGCATGTGAATTATGTCTCAATAAAGCTGTTAAAATTTTTTTAAGTGGTTGCTATTTTTCTTAGTGTTTAGGAAGAATATAGAACCCTACACTTTGATCATATCTCCATCTTTAAATCTCACATTTTACCAGTAATCAGTTTGTTCTAATTACAGATGACTGGGCAACGCACATGAGGTCTAGAGAGTAAGGTTCATCTGCAATCAGCAACTCCCCTTGACCTCAGAGCAGGCCCATCACAAACAGAAATCCAACCCAAAGAGCCAAACTGTGGGTTTCAATGAGTTACGTATGCTCCCCATTCTGAACTAAAAATTAAAGTTCACTTTTTTAAAACCCCTAGATAATATTTATAATTTAGTAATACAACCATTTTCAACCTTTTGACCAGTGACAAAAACCAGAGAAATGGGAAAGAAGAAAGAAAAATGCACAGGGAGATCAGAAATCAATAGTTAATTGAGCAACTACAATGTGTATTTTTCATGTGTTCGTTTTCTAATCCCTGCATGTTATCATTCCTTTTGAACCAGGGAAAGGTTACGTTAAATGCCCAAAGCAGGCAGTGTGAGGAAAGGTTGATAGGGTGCTCTTTCCACTGATCAACACTGCCTTTCTGATCATTCCAGTCAATAAAATTTTAAAAAGATATTATAGACAGATGGCAATTAAGTAGTTTTTATATAATTTCTTCATTCTAACTGCTAATTAACTGAGAGGGGGAGGGAGGCTACATTACTATGGAGACAGATATAAGATTTTTGCATGTAGTCCTTAAATATCTTTTAAAATGAAACTAAAATTGTATGTGTGTGTGTGTGTGTGTGTCCACTGAGAAGGCCTAAAAACAAGTAATAAAAAAACAAGCACTCAGCTAGCAGCTACACTGTGGTTGCAAAATACCATTCTCCACTGAAAGAACCAGGGCTCCTTGAGAAATGGCTGACCGTAGGGCTGGTGCATAGAAAGCGCAGGATAAGCCTGGAATATCTTCTCGAGCTAGAAAATAAGTACTAAAGGAAGCATGAGACATGAGTCAGCTGGAAGGAACTACCACTGGTCAAAGCAGGACATTTCAAATATCAAAAGAAATGATAATGATGAATTATAACCCTCTAAACGAAATAAGAATTCATGAGTTCATACTGATATATTAATCAAAAGATAAATAGAAATAAATTTTAAAGTGGGGGAGAAGAGAAACTCTTCCTTACAGCAGAATGCCACTTAATAAATATAAAGAATGATGACATTAGGAAAAAAAATCATCAAAAGATGCTAAAATGAATGGGTAATAGGTAAAAGTTGTAGGAGGAATAGGATATTTATATAATCTCAAACATCCCAACACAAATTACTTAAAAACTACAAGAGAAAACTTTTCAGAGGAAAACATGGTAGATAGCACCTTAACCAAGTGAACAAAGTTAAAAATCACCGATACAACATCATGTGCCTCCAGACATAATATGCTAAGAAGGACACAACCTCAGTGGTATTCCTGCAAAAAAATGTATAACCTGAATCTAATTATGAGGGGATATCAGATAAATGCAAATTGAGGGACATTCTATTCTTAAAGAATGTACTTATAGCCTGACTGACATGGCTCAGTGGTTGAGCGTCAATCTATGAACCAGGTCATGGTTCTATTCCGGTCAAGGGCACATGCCCGGGTTGTGGGCTCAATCCCCAGTAGGGAGTATGCAGGAGGCAGCTGATCAATGATTCCCTCTCATCATTGATGTTTCTCTCTCTCTCTCCCTCTCCCTTTCTCTCTAAAATCAATTTTTAAAAAAGATTAAACAAAAAGAGGAAGCCACAGGTAAGTCATCCAGGGGCTTATAGGCCATTTTTTTTTTTCAGAGTGAAGGGAGGGCATTGGGGAGTTCTAAACAGAGGAGTAAAGTCTGATATATATATTTTTTTATTTTTAAAATTTGTTTTTATTGATTTTAGAGAGAAAGAGCAAGGGAGAGGGAGAGGGAAACACTGATAAAAAGAGAAACATCTATTGACTGCCGCCTTCACGCCCCCTACTGGGGATTAAGGCCAAAACCCAGGCATGTGCCTGACAGGGAATCAAACCCGTGACCTCTTGGTGCATGGGATGATGACCAACCCACTGAGCGACACTGGCCTGGGCAAGTCTGACATATTTAATTAAAGGT
>NW_006294339.1:1764317-1772846 GCF_000327345.1 Myotis davidii | reverse complement strand
TAAAATTGGTCTAAATTAAAGGGAAGAAATTTTAATGCATATTCAAAATTGTTCTAAATTAAAGGGAAGAAAAATTAATTGTAAATTAAATGCAACTGATCATAGTTCTTAAATATGACCTCTCCTCTTCATTTTCAGAGTTCCTGTTGCAGCACTAAACATTTCTTTTTTTTTCTTTTGTTAAACCTCACCCAAGGGTATTTTTTCCATTCATTTTTAGAGAGACCAAAAGAGGAGGTGTGGGGGGGAGGGAAGAAAAAAACATTGATATGAAAGAGACACACCAAAGGGGTGCCTCCTACACATGCCCAAACTGGGCTGAGAACCCAACCTGCAACCCAGATATGTGCCCTTGGCCAGGAATGGAGCCCTCAACCCCATGGTGCGTGGGCCGACACTATAACCACTTAGACACACTGGCCAGAACAGCACTAAACATTTATTATCCATACTACTATAACTGCCTCCTAAGGATCCCTGGCTTTTGGTCTCTACCATTCAACTCAAAATAATGCCAGACTGATTTATCTAAAACATAATATAATCACATAAACTTTTGCTAAAACTTACACTCTGTAGGGTAATTTCCAAACTCCTGAACATAGCATTTGAATTATTTCAAAATCATGATCCAATCTACTGTTTCCTATATACACTGATCTCTGCCCTCTACCCAAATACAAACAAGAATCTACTCTCCACCCACACAGCACAGCCATTCACTAAACCTCCTTATATTTTCAAATCTCTGTACAGGTCTGGAATGCCCTTCCTTTATCCTTTTTCTGGGCAATACTAGTAATTCCAATTCAAATTTAGGTTTCCAACATAATGCCCTGGCTGGTGTGGTTCAGTGGTTATAGTGTTGGCCAGAGCATTGGCCCTGGGCCCACACACTGAAGGGTTTTGGGATCAATTCCCAGTCAAGAGCATGAGCCTGGGTTGCAGGTTCAATCCCCAGCCAGGTTGGGCATGTGCAGGAGGTAGCTAATTGATGTTTCTCTCTGGAAAAAAAAAAAAAATCAATGGACAAATACCCCCATGAGGAAAATAGCCTGGGGTAAGGATTAACAAAACAATAAAACAAAAAATTCCTTCCTATGGGCTTCTACTACATTTTGAAAAAAAAGTATGTCTGCCTTCTCCCCACCTCTCTGAGGAGCCTAAGCATGTAGCAGTTGCTCTATCAACGTTAGCTAAATGAGAAACTAAGCAAATGAGATCATGTGTAATAGGTACCTTAAAATGACCTTGTTTAAAACCAAACTACAACCTCATTTTAAAACTATATTTGGCCCTAGCTGGTACTGACTCTGTGGATAGAGCATCGGCCTTCGGACTGAAGGGTCCAGGGTTTGATTCTGGTCAAGGGCATATGCCTGGGTTGCGGGTTCCATCCCCAGTAGGGACGTGTAAGAGGCAGCCCGATCAATGATTCTCTCTCATCATTGAAGTTTCTCTCTCTCCCTCTCCCTTCCTCTCTGAAATCAATAAAATATATTTTTTTAAAAAACTATACTTGCACCATCGGAATTAGAATTGTTTTTCCATCTTTGGCCTCTGGAGTGAGTTATGTTTTTATCACTAAAACTATCAATATCTTTAAATATTTCAAACTAAATTTTTGTCATTAATATATATTTTCCTTTTTTCTTGTCATTATTATCTAGATGTTTTTTATACTTCTGCCTTCCCAGAAATATTAATCGTGGTTACTATGAGCAATCTGTATCTCAATATTTCGTCTCCTGAAAATAAAAGAGAATTCTATGTTTAAAATATAATTTATTGCTTCCAAATCATAACCTTATATTCTGAGCAAATGCAATAGCTACATTAATATTCTGGCTCTGGTAGTTCTTTATAGTTTGGCTTTCACTGAGGGTTTTCAACTCCAAATCTGAACGAGGTGGAATTCCTGAGGACAGTGCAGAGCCAATGAATCAGATTTGGGAGGAAACTTAAAATTCAACTTAACATCTTTTTATTTGATTTGGTTCAATAAACATTTAACCACTGGGAGAGATCCTCCGGTGGGAAGAAGTCAGTCACAGTGTTAGGCCTCAAGGATTTCATATAAGAAAGGAGATAAAAACAAACTAGATACACTGCAACTAAACCAAAATTGGACGGGGACCCAAGAGGTACAAAGTGCGGTGGCTATTGAAAGGGAGGTGGGCCTTAAAAGAAAGAATTTTCTCAACAGAAATGGTATTCCAGGCAGAGAAAGAAGAGTGACAGGACAGAGAGGATACACTCAAGAGTTTGCAAAACATCAGGACATGAGGAATTCTGTTCATGGTGTTGCATGTCTCGTAGAACCAAAGTGTGAATAAATAATTACCAAGAATTTCAGGAAAATAAAAAGGAACCAATTAGTGTTGAAAGCTACAGCAGGACTAACAAGATTAAGTATGAAAACTAAAGACAAGGACATGTGACAATTTCATAATCAGATCACGGGTGGCCTAACCTGACCTCAGTGATGAGGTCAGAAACTAGACTGCAAGATATTTCAGCTCGAAAAACAAAGGTGGCTCAATATACAAGGCTCATCATGAAACAGAATCAAGGGAAGGAGGAAAACAGACTGTTTTAGACTTCAGCCCTGAACCTGCTTGCGAAAGAGGGACAGGAGTCAGTGGAAAGGCAAAGATGGAGGATTCAAAAGGGAGGAGAGGGTATAAGTTTTTGCAACAAAGTTACAGAGAGTTGTTGGAAAGAAAAGCATGAAAGAGGAAAGCTGGGCCTTGGAATGGAAGAGGGACTTTTTCTTCCAGGAAAGAGCACTTCTCAGAGAGAAGAGCAAGTCAGTTGAGGGATACTGGAAGGTTTGGGAGGGTGGGGGGGGGGGGGGCGGCGGTGCTTAGAGATTTGAGGAGCACAGGCATTTGACAAGGACGGGAAGAAAGTCAGCAAAAGGCAAAGAGAGAGGATTCTATCCGCAGTGAGGGCTGGGCTGGGTGAAGAGATAAATCTGCCGAGGTCTCAGCAGCATGTTCGGTGCCTTTCTCCAAACAAGCGCAGAAGCCTGGGAGCTGTGGGGAGAACGCACGTTGTGGGAAAGGAACCCCAAAGTGCCCAAATTAATTACTCGGGTTGGCAGGGCAGAGACCCGCGCGGCCAGCACTCTCCTGACCGTGCTGCCTCCTCTTTGAACACAGTTTTCCCAGGCTGGTGAAGTTTAAAGCTCGCGGCCGGTTTAAAGTTTTAAAGCTGTGCTGTTAAAGCAATGCAATGAGGTACTTACTCTGCGTACTAAGACAATAAAATTAGGGCTTTATACACGAGAACCGAAATTAGCTGTGAAAGGTCGGAAGGATTCGCTGCCCGACAAAACCCACAATGACACTTACCTGGCAGCTTCGGGGAAACCCATCCTGTAGATCGTGACCACGGCAGCTCCTCCTATGCCCAAATTGTGCTGCAGAGCAACCTTTGCCCCAGGAACTTGTCTCTTCCCGGCTTCCCCTCGCAGCTGCCAGCAGAGCTCCGCGCACTGAGCCAGGCCTGGCGAGTCGAACACAGAGCCGTCAGATTCTGTTGCTTTAGAAAAGCTGCTCGGCTCTCACTGGCTGCCCCGCCCTCACTGGTTTTGTTCAGTGGATGGAGCATCGGCCTGCGGACTGAAAGGTCCCAGGTTCGATTCCGGTCAAGGGCATGTGCCTTGGTTGCGGGCACATCCCCAGTGGGGGGTGTGCAGGAGGCAGCTGATCGATGTTTCTTTCTCATATCTATGTTTCTAACTAGCTATTCCTCTCCCTTCCTCTCTGTAAAAAATCAGTAAAATATACTTTAAAAAAAAAGAAAAGAAAAGCTGCCCCCAGAGCCAGCCTCCTTAAGACAGACCAGGGCTAGCTAACGTTTAATTGTGACTTTTAACCGAAGCATTTAATTAAGCCGAGACAGCATTTACTTAAATAACTTCTCTTAAAAGCACTAATGATTTTGCACCTATTTTCCTTTTCTTAAGTAATCTCTCTATTTGCACAATATGCAGGCTTAAGAAATTCTCTGCACTCTATATTTATCCAACTTATGTTTTTCTGAACAAGCTGAAAGAGAAAACAAGGAATATACAGTTCTCTAGCTCACGCAAAACAGCATAAGAATAATTTTACTAATTTTACCATTTTTATGTATCAGAAGAAAATAATCTAGGATTTGGGGGTTCATGTTCCCTAAAAAACTTAGCTGGTATGGAGAATTTTCCTATTATTTTCCCCAATTAATTTGAAGTATGGTAGCAATCATCTCAGGTAGAAACAATAGTTTAACCCTGCTGTTTGGCTTCTGTACTTATTTGCTTTGTTTAACAATAGAAAGTTATTTTGATTTTCTGAATTATATAAATCATCCCATTCAATTAAATACCCTATTGATTGTAATGTGAACTCCCATTGGTTGTGGTCATACTGGTCTTAGAGAGCACATTTTCCTTCACACCTGGGAAGGACAGCACATTATCCTAAGGTCAGCGGGCTCCATTTAACATGTCCCTGTTGACTCAGTGTTCGGAGACCCAAAAGCTGTAATTTAGATAACATGCTGAAGTCTGACCAGGTTCCTCATTCCAGACCCGAGGGCTCTAGATAATGTGTTTATGTCAATTCAGTGATCTGGGAGACCCAAAACTATAATTTAGATAACATGCTGCTTCTGCTTCTGTAAACTGCTTTTTTTGTGAACCAGGTTCCTCATTCCAAACCCTGGGATGTAATCACTGCCTTTGTGATCTTTGCCTATATAAATCTGGTGTTTTGGCCATCTTATCACTGAGATTTGGGAGAGCAAGACACCCCCCCCACCACCCCATAGTCCCAGACTGCAATAAATGTGACTCATTAATCCGACTTCTTGAGGCGTCCTTCTGCGATTTGTGGGGTATATTACAACAAGTTCACAACAAGAATGAATTGTTTTCCAAACCTATACATAAGTATCGCAAGAATAGCTCTGGATTCTCAAAAATAGTTTTGTCCCCTGGATAATAAAATGAGAGATTTTTAGAGCTGAAAAGAACTTAGTCGTGTAAAAGGTAAGATTAAGTAATTTGTGAATGGTCACACAGCAGGCTAATTCCAGAGCTGAAATTTGAACCCGAGTCTCCTGATTTACCTTTGTTTATCTTTCTACCAGACCAGCCATTAGCAGATCCTGAGTTAAGAATTGTCTCTCAGGATAGACTGGTTTTCTCCTCCTGGAGGCAGAGCTTCACAGGCCTACTTACAAGGTCTATTCTTCCACCCACACCCCAGTCACAACTTCCGAGACACTGTCCTATATAAACCCCAACCTCCTTAAGAAATTTAAATGCCACTTCTCGTTTCCAAGCAGTATCTATATATTTACAGGACATGTATCTTAACACTCCTTTAAAATAGAGAATGCCATACCCTGTAATGAAGTATGGTAGCAATCATCTCAGATAGAAATGTTAGTTTAACTTTAACCCTGCTGTTTGGCTTCTGTACTTATTTGCTTTGTTTAACAATAGAAAAGTTATTGTGATTTTCTGAATTATATAAATTATCCCATTCAATTAAATACCCTATTGATTGTAATGTGAAATCCCTTTTACCTGGGAAGGACAGCACAGTTATCCCAAGGTCAGAGGGCTCCAGTTAAGGTGTCCCTGTTGACACAGTGTTCTGGAGACCAAAAAACTGTAATTTAGATAACGTGCTTAAGTCTGACCAGGTTCCTCAGTCCAGACCCGAGGGCTCTAGATAATGTATTTCAATTCAGTGATCCGGAGACCCAAAACTATAATTTAGATAACATGCTGCTTCTGCCTCAGTAAACTGCTTTTTTTGCAAGCCAGGTTCCTCATTCCAAACCTTGGATATAATCAATACTTTTGTGATCTTTGCCTATATAAATCTGGTGTTGGGGCTGGGGCAGGAACTATAAGATCTGGGAGATTGAAATGCCCGCTCATAGTCCCTGATTTGCAATAATGTGACTCTTCAATTCGACTTCTGAAGTGTCCTTGTGTGATTCGCGGGGTACATTACAACATTAATACTTTTTCAATTGTGTATATTTTGAATATTAATAAGGAAGGCCAAATGAATGATTTTACTAATATAGCCAAACTTTGGGGCAATCAGTTTACTAGAAATCTGTCATACAAAAAGCTTAAACAGTTAATAAATATGTCAAGTGAAAAAAGTATTCAAACTGGTTTTATTATACAAAAGTGGGGAAATACTGCCAGTTTTCTTCACAAAAGAATAAATAGACATAGTTCACAAATATTTGAGAAAATATTCAATCTCACCTTGATCAAATCAAACAGAATGATACCATTTTAAACCAATCAAACTGGTAAGGATGTTTAGAAATTTGACTAATCATTTTGGGGAGCTTGTGACAAAAGTACTGATGAACGTTCAAATCAGTACAGCCTTTTTGGAAAGCAATGTACAAAATTATTAAAAGCCTTTAAAATGCCTTAAAAACCATTCTGTGGATATAATCAAGTGCAGGGATTCAGAATAGGCCTCCCAAAGTCTGACATTTAAGCATATGAATTATTTTGAGCTGAAGGCAATCAAAACCCTATAGGCTCATGAGAAACATTTACCTCATCCTTAAAGAATTTAAATTAGAACCCTAAGTGGTTTGGTGGACTGAAAGGTCCCAGGTTCGATTCCGGTCAAGGGCATGTACCTTAGTTGTGGGCACATCCCCCGTAGGAGGAGTGCAGGAAGCAGCTGATCAATGTCTCTAATTCTCTATCCCTTTCTCTTCCTCTCTGTAAAAAAATCAATAAAATATATATTTAAAAAAAATTTTTTTTTTTAAAATTTAGAGGCCTTTCCCATAATAAGAGTTACCATGAGAAACAACTTTTTTTTAAGAGTATGTTGTTACTGATTTGAGAGAAAGAGAAACATCGATCTATCTGCCTTCTGCACACCCCCTACTGGGGATCGAGCTGGCAACCCGGGCATGTGCCCTGTGACCTCTTGGTGCATGGAAGGACACTCAATCAACTGGGCCACACTGGTCAGGACAGGAGAAGTAACTTTTTTGACCTTTCTATATGGCAGGGCAAACTACTAATTACTGAACATCTGTTCTGTTTATTGCCCTGCAATGACCTTCCTCCCCTCTGAAGCCCAAGGCGCCTTACCTCATTCTTTAGTTCATGTCATATATACCTTATTTCCCCCTTTTTGTCTTTGAACCTCTCCTATCTGTGGATGTCTATGAGTCTCTCATGTATGTGGGGTCCCCATACATACGTATGTAATTAAATGTGGTCATTTTCTCATGTTAATCTGTCTCATGTAGACTTATTAGGCCAGCTGAAAGAACCTTGAGGGTAAAAGGAAGTTTTCCCCACTCACATAACTATAGGCAAAATTTGAAAATCTACTTGTTCATCACATTGTTATATGAGTAAAAAACTAGATAATCTGGAAATGAAATAGCTGGAAAATGGTTGTATAAATTATGAACTATATGACAAAGTACTATGTTCCTATTTAAAATGGTGTTTATAAAGTTATTTTTAACAATTTAGGAAAATGTTGATGATATCATCTTAGGAATGCAATGAACCAATCAGATAACCACATACCCATCCATCCAATAAACTTATTGAATGTCTATTTTGTGCCAGACACTGCACAAGGCTCAGAAGATCCAGCAATAAGCAAGACTGGCATAGTCATTTCCCTCATGAAGATGATAGTCTTGAGATGTAAAAATGCAGGCATTTATAATACAGTCTGATAACGCTGTGATAGGCATTAGCGCAGGTGCTACAAGCACACAGAGGAAGAATAGCTCTCATAGCTTGGTAGGTCAGGGAATGAGGACCAGATGAATAGACAACTAAACTGAATAAAGAGGAGCTAGCTAGGCAAAAAAAAAAAAGCTTCATGAAGAGATGCTATATGAAGAGATTTGAGCATGTGCAAAGAAGGAACATGGCCTGTTGAAGGAATAGAAAGTTAAGTGAGACTAGAAAATGTTCAAGACAGCCAATATGAGAACGAGAAGAAGGGGACAGGGAGGGAGAAGGGGAGAATAATGGGGGGAAGAAGGGGCAGAAAAGTGAAGAGGGAGAAAGGGAAGGAGGGAAAAAGAAAAAGAATATGAATAACTATTAGAAGCATTTACAGATTTTGCAATAATTTCCATTGTACTATGCAACCAATATTGTAGCTGAGATACACTGTGATAAATCTCTACTCATGATTTGCCTAACTCATATATGGCAAAAAAGAAAGGAGGAATTTTTTTTTTTTAAGGGAGGGAATTTATTTGCTGGCAGAAGCCAGTCCATCCTTGCTGCTTGACACAGTCGCTGCAGGGAAGAAACATCTGCACAGCATATGTTTCAAGGGACCTGCGTATATGGCATACTGTTCTTAATGTTTGCTCACCTTCTTGGTGCTATGTGTTTTAACTAAGGTCACCTCTCTGAGAAAGAGAAAGGTTGTTTCCCCAGGTAGGGATTTTCCCCTGAAGTTAGGGAGGGAATAAAACCCCTTAACCCCTTCCCCAGCAGAA
>NW_006294339.1:1762106-1764200 GCF_000327345.1 Myotis davidii | reverse complement strand
CTGGCTGGAGATCCAAACCAACATCTTCACTGCAAACACATGAGAAACCATAAGCCCTAATCAGAACTTCGCTGGAGACCCTGAACAGAACTTGGCTGGAGATTGTGGCTAGAGATCCTGGCAAGGCTGCTGATCAACTAAACGCTGTCTCCGTGTCATTCCTTCTTCGCCGACTCCATCCACACCTAGTGGGGACCCCTGGACCTGCTGGGGTTGGACCCCGGCACACAGCCCCAAGTTTAGCCAGAGGTAAGCGCTTAGGACCTTATTGTCCTCCCTGGGCATACACAGAGTCTTGGGCATACACACAGCCTTATATTATGTACTTGGTGTCCTAGATCAGGGATTTTCAACTGTTTTCATCTCATGGCACACATCAACTCATTACTAAAATTCTGCGGCACACCAGAAAAAACAGATTTAATTTTGATTCATTCATACTGGGTGGCTATGTTGTGTTGAGGTTGTCATTTTTTAATTTGACAATCTAAGGCAAGCATGTCAAACTCGCGGCCTGCAGGCTGCATGCAGCCCACAAGGAATATTTTTGTGGCCCAGCCGATATTACAAGGTATGTAAAAAATGTTTTAATAAAAATTTGGTAACTTAATTTTTACAAATCCTGTTATACATAATTATTAATAACAAACTACAACATTCATTAATGACTGATTACTATAACCATGTTGCATTCATTTCCCTTATGTGCTTTACGTGCAGGTGCACCATTTCTCTGCACTAATACTGGCAGCGAATATTTTAGCAGCCGATTGCCACATCATTAGTCTTGGACTGACTTGTTTGGTGTGCGCAACAGGAAATATTTCGCTTTTGGAGAACAAGAAAAATAGGTTTATTTGCATTACGCTTATTAATTTGTGTAGTTATTCAGTTAATGTTCAAGAAAAACTATTTTTATTAAAATGTTCTATTATTTTATGTTAACAGTTACTCATTTATTTCAGCCCTTTGTATTCAGCATGTCTCTATCAAAATAAACCTATGTTTCTATGAAAATTGAAGCTTTGTTTTTTTGTGGCTCATATAAACTTAAACCTTGTTTATTTGGCCCGTGTTAGCCTTTGGGTTTGACATGCT
Organism: Myotis davidii; assembly: GCF_000327345.1. Lineage (NCBI taxonomy): Eukaryota > Metazoa > Chordata > Mammalia > Chiroptera > Vespertilionidae > Myotis > Myotis davidii. The sequence continues at coordinate 1,763,102 of NW_006294339.1, read as the reverse complement.
TGATCTAAGGGAAAAGAGGTCAGTGTGCTGGACTAAATAATCAGATATCGCAAGTTTTAAAACTTCTTGCAGCACACCAGTGTGCCTTGGCATATCGGTTGAAAATTGCTGTCCTAGAGTCCCAGGAATATGTCACACATTTTCAAAGCCTCCTACAAACATCTCATTGCCCAGATTTTTCTTTATAAGTTTTTCTGTTGGTTTGTTTTTCCCCCCAATTGTTATTGGTACCTCAGGCAGCTATATTGTAAAATAGTTGTTGCTGATTGTTCTTAACAAATGTCCTGGGAAAATACTGTTTGCACATGACAAGTTCTCAGTTAGGTTACATAAAAACAAGACTTTTGAATAGGGTTTACCAGGAATGACAAGTCACATAATGACAATTCTCTGAGAAGGGGGTTTTGAAAGAGTTCTAACTCCATTCTGACTCCTCCAGTGCCAACGAAACTATTAACTCTCACCATGACCCCAGCGGTTGGTTTCCAAGGCTACTATGGAGCCGGGGAAAGGAGGGTACAAGTCAAAATGCCACAAAGCTTGCTGTTCTTACAGAAATTACATTATTTCTTTTGTTGTTGCTGTTGCCTTGATTTTTTTCTTCAGTTATTTGTTTTTAATAAATAATCTCCTAGATTGTTGTAAGCCACTGGTTAATTTCCAATGTTCTGAAAAAAGTTAATTTTGACAATTTTTGACAGTGTTCTTGGTACTTTATAAAGAACAGTATTTTCAGATGTTGTTATTTTCCCACCCCCAATGACACCACTCTCATTCTCACTTTTAGATTCCTCTGAAAGATATTAGACTACTTAAAGCAATAAAAATAATAATATGAAATAAGCCAGTCAATGAAAGAAAAATATCACATGACCTCACTCATTTTGGATAATAAAGACCATTATAAACTGATGAACAAAAATAGATATGGAGGCAGAGCAGCATCAAACAGACTGTCAAACTACAGCGGGAAGGCTGGGGAGGGTTGGGGGGCAG
>NW_006294339.1:1757151-1762074 GCF_000327345.1 Myotis davidii | reverse complement strand
TTTATAATATATTCAGAAGTACAATAATAGCACAAAGGATTAAGAGGGGAGTAAATGGAAATATTCTGCTGTAAAAATCCCTTACATTTTATGTGAAGTATAACATTATTTGAAGATAGACTGGAATAAATTTTAAATATCGTGTTGTAAATTAGAGCAAACACTAAGGAATAAAAAAAAGAAATAACCCAATAAAAGAGAAAGTAAAATACTAAAAATTACCCAATTAATAAAAAGATAGCATGAAAAAGACAAAGGAGCCAAAGAACAGACAAGACAGAAAACAAAAAGCAAGGTGGCACATTATATTGCAACTACCTGTGTGTAGGTATCTTACTATCTCTCTCTTACTCTCCATCTATCTATGTAAAACTATTTCTCTACTAAATTATAAGCTCACTAAATGTGAGTGATAAACAGAAATGAACCAAAATTAATTGCTGTAATGAATACACTATTAATTCTAACATATCTATTTTGGAATCTTGGAATTTATAAAGTTTTGCTAAATTAACTAATTCATATATATAAGACAATATGGAAAAATATAAAGTTCACCTATCTATATAAAAATAAGTCCCAGAATTTGAATACTAAGTTATTTTAGAAATTTCTTTGCATAATTCCTTCATTTTATAATTAAGGAAACTAAGAATCAAAGTGATTGAGTAATTGGTAATTAATCAAAAGTCACACGGTCAGTCAGCAGTACAGCCATAATAAAATTCATATTTCGTAAGTTCTAGTTCAGCTCTCTCAAAAGAAAAAAATTTCCTTGCAACACCAACCACATATATAACTATACGTAATTAAGATGTTCATTTCAAATGTTTCATATCTAGCAGGTCTAGCCAGATGTCTATTTGGAAACATCTTGTTAATTAAGTTGTATACCTACTTGAAAATACTCAAACTTTAAAAAATACAAATTGTTAAATTTAGAATATCAACTAATTCAAATTCTCATCAATTAATCAAGATCACTGAAAAATACTGTACTTAAAAATAAAAAATACTCTGGCAAAACAATCATTTAAAATACCGGCTACCAAGTTTAGAGAATACAATCTTTCAAATCAAGAACTAATCATTCACACGCCAAATGATAGCAAACAGTGTGTGAGCTCTGTGCAGCATTACCTGTAGCTCCTAGTGGGTGTCCCTTTGAAATCAATCCACCACTAGGATTTATGACCCACTTTCCTCCATAAGTATTATCTCCTCTATCAACCAGTTTTCCACCTTGTCCTATGAAAGAAAAAATATATTCACAAGCGTTACAAATAATATTGGAACAAATGACATGTTTTTTAAACTTCCATAGAGCCATCAATTTCTTACAGCAAACATTTTTTAAAAGTTCGAACTACTAACAAATTGATATAAGCACATTTAAAAGTTAGGTAATAAATATTGAGTAATAAAGGCATATATTTTCAGAACATTTCCTATACGAAAAAAGCACCTAAGAGTTCTTGGCTTCCAAAATTGCTACAAGTATAACAGAAATTCAGAGACCCCCCAAAAAAAGAATTGAAATGGATACAATTAAATTATATCCACTTTAAAAATTTGTAACTTTGCCAAACTATAATCATTTCCCCACATTTTTAACTGTACTCTCATATACTATACAAATATTCTTAATAATCAGGAAAGAGGGAGGGAGAGGGACAGAAAAAAACAGCACTTTATGAAATAAAGGGAAATGGCTGAAAATACTGTTGAGCCATAAATGTAAATTTAAAAGAAAAAAATTACATTACATTCTTAGCAACTTCAACATTCCTATAAATTCCCATGACATTCTTCCAAATGGTAAAAAGGTAAATAAAAAGCATGCATTGTCTCAAGAAATCTAGTGAGACATTCGAGGATATGAACAAGGACCAACTAGAAATTAAGCATACAATGACTGAAATAAAGAATATTATACAGAGTTCCAACAGCAGACTAGAGGACCTCAAGAATCAAGTCAAAGATTTGAAATACGAAGAAGCAAAAAACACCCAACTGGAAAAACAAAAAGAAAAAAGAATCCAAAAATATGAAGATAGTGTAAGGAGCCTCTGGGACAGCTTCAAGTGTACAACATCCAAATTATGGGGGTGCCAGATGATATTTCTGATAAAGTAATGAGAGGTAAAATCCTGAGGTAATGAGGATAATGGTGGTTGTCAGAGGCTGCTAATAGCTTTTAAGCACTCATTCTGTCAGGCCTTAATTCTAATTATTTCACATGTATTTGCAGAATCTAATTATCAAATTTATAAGATATGATTAACATATAATATTATATTAGTTTCAAGTGACATCATAATGAGTTCATATTTGTCTATATTGTGAAATGACCACAATAGGTCTAGTTAACATCCATCCCCAAATGTAGTTGTAAAATTTACTTTTCTTATGATGCTAATTTTGACAATCTATATTCTTAGCAACTTTCAAATATACAATTCAGTATTATTAACTACTTGAAGCCCAGTGTATGAAATCCGTGCACTCTGGGAGTCCCTCAGCCTGGTCTGTGCCCTCTAACAGTCTGGGGGCCCTCGGGGGATGTTCGACTTCCGGCTTAGGTCATCCTAAACTGGCAGTAGGTCATCCTTAGGGCTGCCACAGAGGCAGGAGAGGCTCCCGCCACCATCCCTAGCGCTACCGCGGAGGCCCACCGCTGCACTCGCCAGCCATCAGCCCAGCTCTGGTTGAGCAGCGCTCCCGCTCCCGCTGTGGGAGCGCACTGACCACCAGGGGGCAGCTCCTGCATTGAGCATCTTCCCCCTGGTGGTCATTGCATGTCATAGCGACCAGTCGTTCCACCTTTCAGTCGACTTGCTTATTAGCCTTTATTATATAGGATAGTCACCATGTAATGTAGTTGTACATTAAATACCCCATGACCTATTTATTTTATAACTGGAAGTTTGTACATTTTTACTTACCTTCATCCAATTTGCCCAACACCCCAACCATCGCCTCTGGCAACCACCAATATGTTCTGTGTATATATGAGTTTCGTTTTTTTGTTTTGTTTTGTTTTCAGATTCCATAAACCAAGATCTCATGTAAGTGTCTTTCTCTGACTACTTCACTTAGCATAATGCCCTCAACGTCCATCTGGATTGTTGCAAATGGCAAGATTTTCATTCTTTTTTATAGTTAAATAATATTCCATTAGGAAATTTTCCAAAGGAAAGCTAAATAAATGGAAAAGCATACCATCTAATGGATTGGAAGATTCAACATTATTAAACTGACAACTGGCTCTAAATGGATCTATAGATTTAAAGAAATCCCAATGAAAATTCCAGCAAGTTTTTTGTTGCTGTATTTTTATAAAAATCGACAAACTAATTCTAACATGTGCTTAGAGATGCATAGGACCTAAAATAATTAAATTATTTTTGAAAAGAACTAAGTTGGCCCTGGCCAGTGTGGCTCAGTTGGTTGAAGCATCATTCCATACACCAAAAGGTGGCAGGTTCGATCTCCAGTCAGGGAACATACTCGGGTTGCAGGTTCAATCCTTGGTTGGGGCACATGCAGAAGGCGACTGATCAATGTTTCTCGCATCAATGTTTCTCTCTCTCCCTTTCTCTGTTTCTCTCTCTCTCTCTCTCTCTCTGAGTGTCTCTCTATCTCTCTCTGTCTCTTACTTTCTCTCTAAAATCAATAAAAAGCATATCTTCAGGTGAGGAAATAATAAATAATTTTTTTAAAAAAAGACTAAAGTTGGAGAACTTACCCTATTTGATTTCAAGACTTGATATACACTATAGTACTACATAATGTTATTACAGTAGCCAAAATAATTTGGTATTGGTAAAAAGATAAAAATATAGATCAGCCCAGGCCAGTGTGGGTCAGTTGGTTGAGCATCGTCCAGTACACCAAAAGGTCACCAGTTCAATTCCCAGTCGGGCACATGCCTAGATTACAGGTTCGGTCCCCAGTCGGGGTCCATATGGGAGGCAACTGATTGATATTTCTCTCCTATATCTCTCTGTCTCTCTCCCTTTCTTTCTCTCTAAAAAATCAATAAGAACATATATTTTTTAAAAGAATGTAGATCAATGGAACAGAAGAAAGAGTCCAAAAATGGGCCCTCACATATATATGGGCAATTGACTTTGGACAAAGGTGCCAATGCAATTCAATGGGGAGAGAAAAGTCTTTTCAGCAAGTAGTGCTGGATATGTGTATAAAATAAAAAAGATTAATATGGACTTTTATTTTACACCATATACAAAAATTTACTCAAAGTGGATTATATGCTTAAATAAAAAATCTAAATTTATAGAATTAGAAATAAAAACAGAAGAAAATCTTTATGACCTTGAGATAGGCAGAAGTTTCTTAGAGTACAAAAAACATAAACCATTAAAAATATTGATAATTTGTATTTCATCAAAATTTTGAAATGCTGTTTTTCAAGCAACACTATTAATAAAACAAAAGGCAAGCCACAGCCTGGGAGAAAATGTTCACAACATACAGATATCAGAAAAATGACTTTGTCCAGAATTTACATATACATTTTTACAACTCTTTTTTTTTAAATTAAATCTTTATTGTTCGGATTATTACAGTTATTCCTCTTTTTTTCCCCCCCATAGCTCCCCTCCACCCGGTTCCCACCCCACCCTCCGCCCTCACCACACACCCCCCCACTGTCCTCATCCATAGGTGCACAATTATTGTCCAGTCTCTTCCCGCATCCCCCACACCCCTTTTCCCCACAAGAATAGTCAGTCCATTCCCTTTCTATGTCCCTGATTCTATTATAATCACCAGTTCATTCTGTTCATCAGATTATTTATTCACTTGATTTTTAGATTCACTTGTTGATAGATGTGTATTTGTTGTTCTTAATTTGTTTCTTTACCTTTTTCTTCTTCTTCCTCTTCTTAAAAGATCCCT
>NW_006294339.1:1751687-1756396 GCF_000327345.1 Myotis davidii | reverse complement strand
GGGAGAACTTCTGTGCTGAAGACACCCTTCTGGGGCAAGACTTGCTTCAGTGGGGCTTTGGTGCTCACTGAGTCTGCCCCCTGATTGTGTCCCTTATGGATCTGAGGAGTTGGAATTGGATGGTCTGGCTCTTGGATCTAAGGAGGTGCTAATCTAGCCTCTGCCTGAGGCTACCCAGCAGAAGCCAGCTGTAAAGCAATGCAATTTGCCTTGGGCCTTGGGCCAGCTGCAGTTTGTTCAGTAATTTTCAGATTACAAAGGGCCGGGCCTTTCATATGCAAAAGCCTCCTTACTTGGCTTGGGTGGGGCAGGCCCCAGGGGATCAATATGCAAAAGCCTCCTTGCATGGCTTGGGTGGGGCCCCAGGGGATCAACAAGGTGGGCGGAGCAAGCAGTATGGCTGCTCTCAGTCCTGCCCTCAGAGGCCCTGGCAATCGCTGTGAGTGCCTCCGAGAGAAAGCTGCCCTCAAGTTCCAACTGATGTCAGACAGTCCCGTTTCTTTCCGAGAGAAAGCTGCCCTCAAGTTCCGACCGATATCAAGACAGTCCCATTTCTCCCGTATGAGTCTGGGTCCCCAGGGACTTGCCCGGAACTGGAGCTCAGAGCTTGAGGCTCCCTCCCGATTGAAAAAGACAATTGTGTCCTTAGCCGCCAGCCCTCTCCGCATGCACCTCCGCACCTTTCTATTTTATTTCCATCTCAGCCGCCAGCCCTCTCCGCATGCACCTCCGCTCCTTTCTATTTTACTTCCATACCACAGCTCCTCTGAGTCTCAGTGTGCTTTTCTCTTTCCTTCTAGTTGTAGAATTTCCACTCAGCCAGCCTTCCTGTGGTTCTGGATGATGTCCGTTCCATCTTTTAGTTGTATTTTTGAAGTGGTTGTGCGAGGCAGCAATCTCCGGTGTTTACCTATGCCACCACCTTGGTTTCTCTCGCCCAAGGTCAAATCGCATCCAACACTGCCATGGCACAAAATCCATTCTTACAACTCTTAGAAAAGGCAAACAACCCAATAATTAAAGGAAAAAAGTTCTGAACAGACACTTCACACAAAAAAATATATGTGGGACCCTACCCGTGCACAAATTTCGTGCACCAGCCCCCCCACCCTATATATATTCAAATATCCAACTAACTCTAGGTCTGAATTTTCATCTTTTTTATTTTCTCCATTTTGTACTTAACCTTCAGTAAAGATTTCTGAAGTGTCACCCAAATAACCAATATGCACAGAAATAGATGCTAACATCATTAGTCATCAGTGATATAAAAATAAGACATACTACATACTCTTTAGAATGGCTAAGCTTTTAAAAACTGACCCCAGCAAGTATTGGTAAGGATGTAAAGCAACTAAAACTCTCATACCCTGCTGGTAGTAATGGAAAATGGTGCAACCATTTTAAACATGAAAAGAAAAATCCTCCAGGTCCCACAAACTAGTTCTTCCATTTTTCTTTCTGCAAATCTTCAAACACAATTTGAAATATCGAGTTACAAATGTAATTTTATATCCTTCCCCCCCTTAACAGAACATTAAAAATATCCCTGATTTACATAATATAAATTAATTGCACACCCTGTTATTTCAGTGTTGCTATTGTCCCAAACTACAGGTTCTAGAAGTCCAGTATCGAGGTAGCTTACATTCACTTTGCAGTGTGGCAGAGGCAATGTAGAGGGGAAAGCAATTAATGAATTCTTTTCTTTATCCGTGAAAATGAAAATTTATCAGAGAAACTAAGTTAATATGCATCTCATGAAAGATAGTACCTTCTGGACAGAGTCCCAATGCTTCATAAGTAATTAGTTCGTTAGAAGAAAAGCAATCATGAAGTTCTATTACATCAATATCACTTGGTCTCAGGCCAGATTTCTCATAGCACTTTCTAGCAGCTTCTTTACTCATATCAAAGCCAACCTAAAACCAAAATCACATATAAGTAAAGTAAAGGCATCAAAACTGGGACTTTTATATAAGGATTATATGAGATTAAGAGGCATAAACTTAACAGCTAAGAATTGACCACACATATTGAAATATCTGTTGATTCTATTTTATACAGAGAGTCCAAATAAAAGGATATTCAGGAGGGAAAATATACATATTAAATCTGGTGCTATAAAAGACAGAATTTCAAATCAAATATATAAAAGGACTTATAATTCTTCAGGCCATATCTTACGTTAAGTTATAAAAACTCTATTAATCCACAATGTATAGTTGTGGTAAACAGGCTGAAGAGATTTATCAACAGATCATTATGATTCAGATACACTGAAAAATAATGAGGGAATTTTTATATGAAAATAAACAATCTTCACCCAGCTGACTTGTCTCTGTGGTTGAGCGTTGACCTATGAACCAGGAATTCACAGTTCGATTCCCGGTCAGGGCTCATGTCCAGTTTTGGGCTCTATCCCCAGTGTGGGGCATGCAGGAGGCAGCCAATCAAGGATTCTCTCTCATCATTGATTTTTCACTCTCTCTCTCCCTCTCCTTTCCTCTCTGAAATCAATAAAAATATATATTTTTTTAAAAAAAAGAAAATAAGTAATATTCTTTTAGGGATTCAAAAATATTTTTTCAAAATCCATGCTCTTAACACCTCTTTAATCTCAGATAGTAACATGCAAACTGAACTTTTCTCCATAGAATAAAACTATGGCATAGTGGCAAATGTACTATAATTAGAAAACCTAAATATGAATTCCACCTCTACCACACCCTAGCACCTTAGCTTTCTGATCTTGGGCAAGTTATAAGAACATTTTCAAATTCTGAGCATTGTTGTAAAATTTGTAAATTGTAGTTTAGCGTTTATAATTGTTTATATTTGTATGTATATGTATATATGCCTTATTATATCTATATATATAAAAGGCTAATATGCAAAGTCTCCCCTAGGGAGTTCGACCGGGAGACCAGGAGTTCGATCGGGTCTTGGGACTGAGGGGTCCCAGATTCGATTCCGGTCAAGGGCACATGCCTGGGTTGCGGGCTAAGTCCCTGATAGGGGGTGTGCAGGAGGCAGCCTATCAATGATTCTATCTCATCACTGATGTTTCTATCTCTCTCTCCTCTCCCTTCCTCTCTGAAATCAATAAAAATATATTTAAAAATAATTTTTTTGAAGTATCAATAAAGTTCCCTGAAAATATCTTTGTTTTCCCCTTAACTCTGTAAGATTGGAACCCTGAGCATATTTAGCCAATTCAAAATACAAATACAAAGCACGTCTAGTTAATTAAACGTTATCATATAATAATGTATGACTCTATCCCAGGAAGCATATATTCTCATCAGTTATTTTCCTCTAACAGATTCTTAAGGATGGGTTATAATATTAGATTTCCTAGACTCTTTTTCAAGTAAATTATATCCAGAGCCTATAGCAACCTTGAAATCCTTAAACAAAACTCCTTGATTAATTAATAAGACAGAACTTCAGATGTACCATTTTAATAACGCTATTTTCTTCAAATGAGCTTGGCAAATCAGTCGTCATCTCCTGTGCCAGAATCTCCACAGCTTTGGACTGAAGGCCGTACTTCTGTACAAATTCTTCACTCGCCAAAATTGCTGCTGCAGCACCATCAGAAGTGGGACTAAGAAGAAGTAAAAGTAATTATTACACCTGGTCCACCTCAACCCTAAGATTTTAGACGAGGGGTTCTTTCTGGGACAAAAGGCTGAGTGGGCTTGATGGCCACTGGATGGTCTTCTTCGTGATATCTACAGTTAAATCTTACATATGCTTCCCTCCTGAGGGCTGAACCTCTATCAAGAACTTAAATGCTGTCAGTCACTGCTCAGTCTCTGAGAATCTCTCTCAAAAAGTTCTTAGTGCAAAGAAGCCTGGCCTTGCTTTTGTAGGTACATGAAGCCCCTTCTGGTGACTTCTGAGAAGTATACAAGGTCATTCCTATCCCGGTATAGTACAGATTCTGCCATAGGGCTAACTAGCTCCAACTCCGCTATCTCCCAAACAACTCAGAATTGGAATCCTTTTGAAAACTCGGAAAGGATGGAATAGAGGATATCAGGAAGTCCAGGCTTTGGTTAAGACTCTTGAGATCTCCTCAAAATAGATCTTTCCTTTAGAGTAAACTATGAAGGAAGGTGGCAAATGATTAAGCCTTCTGCGAGTTCAGCTGGACTTCATACATGGGCAGACCCTCATATGGTAACAGAGGAAAGCTGGCCCCACTCGCTCACTTGATCCCAGCCAGTATCTCCAGGGCGCAACCAGGTGATAACTAGGCACAGGCAGGACCTATGCAGTACTAACTCAGTATTCTAGGAAATAAATATTGTCAAGCAATTTTCAAGATGTAACTGTTACCATTATTATTAGAGCTATGATTTTTTTCTTGGTTTATGCTTACTCTTAGCTACTATGGTAGAGTAAAATTTCCTACAGTAGAAGCATACAGCAGAGAAAACAAAGGGAAAAATCTTGGGACTTCAGTGGCCACCTAAGTCATATTTAAATGAATAAATACACTTAAAATAAAGTAGGTAGATGTCATGACAGAAGAAAGTAAAATATATAATTTTCCAAGAGAAGAGACAGTCTTCTCTAAGCAGGAAAAGGAAGTAAGGGTACTCACTCCAGAGTGAGGACTGCATTTGTTACCCTTGTAATTAGCTAGTTATTAATAATAGAGAGGAGTAAAGAGAAGGCCAGACATTATAAGCCTGTCC
>NW_006294339.1:1745185-1751521 GCF_000327345.1 Myotis davidii | reverse complement strand
GTGGCCCTAGAAGCCACAAGGCCCATGGCCACGCGAACCCCAAACGCAATGAACTGCAGCTGGGAACACAAGCCCAGCTGGCCTGATGCTAGACTGGACTGTGCAAATATGGAACAGGGGCTCTGGGCAGTGACCAGGATCCTAGCTCTGCTGAAGACACAGCTGGACGGTTTCCTGGGCGGGACGGAGGGAGATGGGACCTCGGAAACTCAGGGGTCTAATCCCACGCAAATAAATATCCCTCATCCTCCCACACGAGTCTCAGAAAATTCCTTTTCTTGTGACATTGCAAGAAGCCCACTTCCACCAGCAACACGTGGGGACACAGAGAACACCCCACTGATAACACAGTGGTAGTTCTATAGAAAGTGGTAGTTCCAGATACAGAGCCTAAGGTTTACCCAAGTGGGGTGTAATAAACGCCCCAGGGCTTAGCCAGGATCCTAGCTCTGCTGAAGACACAGCTGGATGGTTTCCTTGGCGGGACAGAGGGAGATGGGACCTTAGAAACTTAAGGGTCTAATCCCACGCAGATAAATATCCCTCATCCTCCCACGCGAGTCTCAGAAAATTCCTTTTCTTGTGACATTGCAAGAAGCCCACTTCCACCAGCAACAGGTGGGGACAGAGAACACCCCACTAATAACACATTGGTAGTTCTATAGAAAGAGATACAGTAAAGACATATCCAGATACAGAGCCTAAGGTTTACCCAAGAGGGGTGTAATAAACGCCCCAGGGCTTAGGAACAAAAGAAGGTTACACTTAAATTAGGTCATCGCAGTCTCTGGCTCTGTTGCAAAGACCACAGCTCCCTCTTAACATTTTTTACAAGCAGGTCACGGGTTAGCCAGGGGTGAAGAGCCTAACCTTTCTAAGGTATGAGTCTGTGACCTGTGTTCTTTCAAAGGTATGAGCCTGTGACCTTTCGGGGGGTATGATTCTGTAACCTGTGACCTTTCAAAGGTATGAGTCTGTGACCTGTGTTGAGAAATGGAGCGACGAAATTGTGTTTGTTTAGCCAACTGTTTTGTGGTTTTTGTGAATAAAAGCTTACTTCTACATCTGGTCGGGGCTGCAGCTCGGTCATTGCTATGGCGGGGTGCTACATTTTGTGGTTTTTGTGAATAAAAGCTTACTTCCACATCTGGTCAGGGCTGCAGCTTGGTCCTTGCTACGGCGGGGTGCTATTAACTGCAGTCGCTGGCCAGCTAATAAAGGCTCCTAAATACTACCCTTTGGCTCTGGTGGTCATCTCTTACGGGTTGCCCCATAACAGAGGGAGGGAGAAGCAATAACTTCAATTAAATATTAAAATGTTTTTCTTACCAACATTGTAAGATAGTCAGAAAATCAAAAACTTTTCGAGAAGTCATCACTTCATCTAAACTGTATTCCTTTTGGAACTGGGAATACCTAAATGCAAAACAAGCAATTATAGAATGTTAGGGAGCAATTACAATTTTTTTATTGAAGATGTTCTCGTCTAGAAGTTAAAGAGAGAATAATATGTAAGTATTCTTTTCACAACCAAAAGATGGGCTTTTATAAACAGTTTTAACCTTTAATAAATAAACCGTTTGAATTGAATTTTTTAAAAATCCTAACTTCAAAATACCATATGCTGTACAACAAGAAATTTGACTAATTTTTGTCCTGGGTTACCCGTGTGAAGCTTCTAAAACCCTTGGAGTTTCCTGAGTGATAAGTGTCTTCATTATGCTAATAAGGTGATTATCGTGGGCCTCTTGTTGGGGAGTGGGGCACAGGAGTCTGCTCACCAGAAAGAGAAAGACTAACCTTGTGAATACAGGGTTGGGATTTTTCAGCCAGTTTGACCCCAGGGAGAAGAGGGGGGCAGGAGTTTGAGTTCAATCATGTGGCCAATGATTCAATTGAGTATGCCTGTATAATGAAGCCCCAATGAAAACTATGGACACTGAACTTGGTGGAGTTTCCTGGTTGGTGAGCAGAGATATTCTAGGATGGTGAGAGGGGGAGAGGGCATGGAACGTCTGCATTAAGAACCCTCCCAGACCTCACCCTATGTACCTCTTTATCTGGCTGTTCCTGAGTTGTATCCTTTATTTTTTATTTTAAATATATTTTTATTGATTTCAGAGAGAAAGAGGGAGAAACATCAATGATAAGAGAGAATCAATGATTGGCTGCCTCCTGCACACCCTACACTGGGGATGGAGCCTGCAACCTGTTTATGTGCCCTGACCAGGAATGGAACCATGACCTCCTGGTTCATAGGTCGACATTCAACCACTGAGCCATCCAGCCGATTGTGAGTTGTATCCTTTATAATAATAGAGATCTTCCTCAACTTATAATGGCATCACATCCCATTGTTAAGTTGAAAATATTCCAATAAGCCCTTTGTAAGTTGAAAATATCATACATCAAAAATGCATTTAGCCCTAACCGGTTTGGCTCCGTGGATAGAGCGTCGGCCTGCGGACTGAAGGGTCCCAGCCAGGTTCGATTGTGGTTAAGGGCATGTACCTCGGTTGTGGACACATCCCCAAGGAGGGGGTGTGCAGGAAGCAGCTGATCGATGTTTCTCTCTCATCATCGATGTTTCTAACTCTCTATCCCTCTCCCTTCCTCTCTGAAATCAATAAAGATATATTTTTTTTTTTAAAAAAAAATGCATTTAATGAACATAATAGTTTAGCCTAGCCAGTTTCTACTGAATGTGTATTACTTTCATACCATGGTTAAGTTAAAAAATCATTAAGTCGGAGTTGGGAACTATCTTACTGTCATCATAAATACAGCATTTTCCTGAGCTCTGTGAGTCAGTCTAGTGAATTATCGAACCTGATAGGGTCATGGGAACCCCTAATTTATAGCTAGTTGGTCAAAAGTACAGATGGCCCGTGAACCCTACTTGCGGCTGGCACCTGACCTGAGAGGGCAGTTTTGTGGAGGACTGAGTCCGTAATTCATGGTGTCTGCAGTAACTCCAGGTGGTTAGTGCCACAACTGCACTACAGTACACCCAGATGGTGTCAGACAGGTTGGAGGTTAAAGCAGAATACCATTTCTTTTCCCTGAAGAACTATAAAATACTAGTTCCTTAAAAGCAAAATTAAATGACTTGCATTCAGCTAACTTTTGTGGTGATGAGACTATGCAATTCTGTTTAATGATATTCTTAAATAAATAGACAAAACCTATAATAAACTATCTGCATTCTTAAAAACACATTTCCTTTCTGCCTGGGGTTCAGTGGTTAAGCTTTCACCTATGAACCAAGAGGTCACGGTTCAATTCTCTGCCTGGGTTGCGGGCTCCATCCCCAGTGTGAGGCATGCAGGAGGCAGCTAATCAATGATTCTTCTCTCATCATTGATCTTCTATCTCTCTCCCTCTCCCTTCTCCTCTGAAACCAATAAAAATATATATTTTTAAAAAACACACATTTCTTTTCTAATCACTGCAAAGAAAAATTTTACTTTTATTCCCTCTTGATCCTCCAACAATATAATCAGATGGTTTCAGATATTGCTCTGGTGAAAATAGCAGCAGCAATTAACACTATAAGGAAGTTTCTAAAAGTAAACTTCAACTTGTGTGGAATAAGCAATTCAAATGTTTAGAAATAGAGCTCGTGAAACTAACATCTACATAAGCATCTGCACCTTTGCTTCTAAAGTTAACTTTGACTATCACCAACTTTCAAAAAATACCTTATTTGTGCCAGATCCTGTGCTAGGCACTGGGGACATAGACATAGTCACTACTAAGGAACTCAGTCTGAATCCATGAAAACAAATATACCATTTTAATACAATGCAATAAAAGCCATAATGGAAATGTTATACAGGGTATCATGGGAGTACACAAGATGTGCATCAAACCCAGATATAAGGAGGAGCTTCCTCTATAAAATTAAGTAAATAAGAGGAAGTAAGAGAGAATTCCTGGCAAATGGATCACTACATGCAAAACCTCTTGAGGTGAAATAGTTCACTGAAGCTAGGGCACGACGTTTGGGAGGCAATGTGGAGGCAAGGTGAAGAAGATGGGGAAAAGGAGCATTGAGATCTTGCTCCCCTGCATATGTCATTAGTTTGGCTCAAATATACTCTCACAAAATTAAAATATAAAAAAGAAGGGGAAAAAAGAAATGAATGAGGATCAGATCATGAGAGGACAATATCTGGTGTTTACATTTTATACTGAAAACAATGAGAAACTACTAAAGGATATTGAGCTGGGAAGTGACATGATCAGACTTGTATTTTTGAAAAGGGATAGTAAAAAGGCAAGTTAACCAACTAAGAAATTGGGGCATTAAGTACAGCAAGAAAAAATAAGGAGCTAACGTACAAAATTAGAAGTAAAAGATGGGAGAAGGGATAGTATGGAAGTGGGATTCTGTTCATCCCCAAATCATCTGCAACTCACATGGGACACTGAGGGAGATGGCAAAGTCATGGACGACTTCTACTATCTTGAATAATTAGGTATATGTTATGTCACTCGCATAGATGAAGAATACTGAAAGGAAACAGGGTTGGGGGGAAATGATCAATTCTCTATGAACATGCTGACTCTCAGTACCTGTGGACAAGAAGGAGGAAGTTACAGACACAGGTCTGAAGGCTCAGGTGGCATGGGTTATCTCTAATACTATACTACTTATCACAGATTCTCTCTGCCTTTCGTTATTCTTATAACTTGTGAGGAAGCACTTGAGAACAGTTTCTTAGTTCAACCTTCTTAGAAATATATAACAGGGTATCTCTAATGATTGGTCAGCAAACACAGAATTCTCTTTTCTTCACTAGCCAAACAAAGCAAGAAGTTAGCACCTGAAATTTCTGAATCAAACCTAGAAATTCTTGGCTATTTCAACGAGTTTCAAATAGCAAGACTAACATCCAGAAATAACATTTGCCTACTCAACAAAATTGAGAACTTATAAAATGTAATGGAAGATCCATGAAACAAGGAACTTATCTGTCTTATTCATTGCTGCATCACTAGCAGCTAAAGCAATGTCTTGTACGTGGTAGGCTACTGAATACATACTATCGAGTGAATAAAATTCCCTTAGAAGAATGCTGTAATGAGTGGGTAAGTGAAAGCCTGCTTAGACACTGGGTTAAATGAGAGAAAGACTGGGAAGCTTTGGTTCCCTGGGGAAATCAAGAGCTGTTCTTTGGAGCCTCAAAGCCAAGAAACTGCACTGCTGTGAATTCCTCAGTATATTGGTACAGTTCCTTACAGGTTTCAGGAAATCCCAAGGATTTTTAATGGTTCTCCAAGTTCTAAGGCAGTGGTTTTCAACCTTCTGGCCCTTTAAATACAGTTCCTCATGTTGTGACCCAACCATAAAATTATTTTCGTTGCTACTTCATAACTGTAATGTTGCTACTGTTATGAATCATAATGTAAATATCTGATATGCAGGATGGTCTTAGGCGACCCCTGTGAAAGGGTCGTTCGACCACCAAAGGGGTCGCGACCCACAGGTTGAGAACTGCTGTTCTAAGGAAATCAGCTCTTTGTTGACTTACGACTGCTCATCCTAATTCTACTATTCAGTAAGGGCAAAGTTTTATTGAGTATACATTATGCTCCAATACCCTGCTCAAAAATTATCATCACCAGAGGAGAAACACTCATAAATAACTAAATATGATACAATGTGAGGCAATGTAAGGCAATGAAACTCATGAGAAAAAAATAATTCATAAGGTATTAAGAGAAGCAATGATATTTGGGTTGTGACTTGATGGGTAAGGAGATTGTCTGTTTCACCAAACAAAAGAATGGCAGGGGGATATACCGGGTAGAGCTAACAGCATAAGTAAAAACACAGAAGCAAGCCCTAAACAGTACATTTAGGAAAAACCAAGTAATCTGGTGAGGCTAGAGATTGGGAATATCCAGGAAAGTACTAAGAAACAAGACTAGCAAAGTAGAATGGGGCCAAATTATAACAGGCTTATTATGTCATGAAGGAATTTGGATTTTATCATAAGGAATGGGAATTCACTAAAGCTTTCACAATACCCTTAGATATTTTACAAAATACCCTTCAATCTAGATCATTAAATTCAATATTTGTTAATTAGATATGATCTAAACGCAAACATCAATTTTAAAGTAGCTGAATGAGAAGGAAACCAAGATGGCGGCATAGGTTAACGCCAGAGATTGCTGCCTTGAACAACCAATTCAAATTACACCTAAAAGACGGAACGGACATCATCCAGAACCACAGGGAGGCTGGCTGAGTGGAAATTCTACAACTAGGAGGAAAGAGAATATCATACCCAGACTCAGAGGAGGCGCAGTGCTGAAGTGAAATAC
>NW_006294339.1:1739790-1744149 GCF_000327345.1 Myotis davidii | reverse complement strand
GCTTCACAGATAAGGAAAAGCTAAAGGAGTTCATCACCACCAAACCAGTATTATATGAAATGCTGAAAGGTATCCTTTAAGAAGAGGAAGAAGAAGAAAAAGGTAAAGATACAAATTATGAACAACAAACATGCATCTATCAACAAGTGAATCTAAGAACCAAGTGAATAAATAATCTGGTGATCATAATAGAATCAGGGACATAGAAAGGGAATGGACTGACTATTTCTTGGGGGGAAAGGGGTGTGGGAGATGTGGAAAGAGACTGGACAAAAATCGTGCACCTATGGATGAGGACAGTGGGTGGGGAGTGAGGGCGGAGGGTGGAACTGGGAGGAGAGGAGTTATGGGGGGAAAAAAGAGGAACAAATGTAATAATCTGAACAATAAAGATTTAATTAAAAAAAATAAAGTAGCTGAATGAGAAGAACTAGCAGCAGCATGAAGTACTAGGAATATGTAGTAATAATCTATTTATAGTATAAAATGTTCTTAATTATGGTTTTATGTGTATTAAATATGGCAAAATTTGTTTAATAACTCAGAAACAATTTACTGAGCAGTTATGTTCCAAACTCTGTGTTAAAGATAACAGATGACTCTTACCCTCAAAGAGTTTAAAATCTAAAGGGAAAATACAAACATTATTTTGCCACTACTTAAAATGATTCTGAGCAAGTTACCTAATTTCTGTAAGCCTCATTTTCCTCGTCTATAAAATGGGAACAAAAATACCTACCTTATAGGGTCCTTGAGAAGATTAAATGAATATGTACATAAAAGTATCTAACACAGTGACACAGAGTTGGCATTATTCTTTTATTGCCTGGTCGTATTGCTTTTGTATAGATTCTAGTTATGTGGCACTAATTCAATTGTCACTGAAGCAGTTTTATTTAGCAACCATTAAGTACACGCTATGTGTCAGGCATTGTATTAGGCACTAGGGGATTCAAAGATTAATGATCTGTGTAATACACATGATGTAATTTTACTTCAAATTATTTTTTAGGATATGAATAACCATATTATTTTACCAGAGTAAGAGTTAATGACAGTGGCATAATTAAAATACATTACTAAAGTTGCATGTTATATAGCAGGATAACCCAGATTTTCACTGTATTTCATATCTGAAATACTTACGGGTTATTAACTGAGTGTTTATGATTTTTCCATCCAATTTTTGCAAAGTGTTCAGCTTTAGTTCCTATAGACAAAGCAAATATCTATTAGTGACTTAATATTTTTCTACTACTTGTGAGCACATGTTGCAATGGTACTCAGTATCCTGCTAAATATTTCTACATTTTCCCTTGCACAGATATCAGATTGAAGATGTCAACATTACTTCCTCAACAAATATTTCTTAATCATTAAACTTGGGTATATTTAATGAGTTGAATCAAATAATAGGCATGCAGGGGAGCAAAAGTAGGTATACAGTTGTTCTTATGGAAAATAATACAATAATAATACAAGAATAAACTGTTTTGTGTACTCACAACTGTAAACCCATCCTGTATAATATGAAAATAATTCAAACTGGCCTATTCTACCTACTATAAGTAAGGTCCAAGTTCAAAAACTAGAATATATAGCCTGGGACCACATTGGCTTTAAGACTAGAAAACACTGCCAGCACTTTTTCCGGAAGTCTGCCAAAACATCTCAGTGCCCCCAGATGAAGTGAATTTTACAACTCACACCACGCCCCAGGGCCTGCTCTTCTTCTTTCCTATGATAAGGCAGAAGGGTCTTCTGAGAAATTACGTCCTTACAAGGAATGTGTATGCTTTTCAAATTCTTTAACAGAAAGTTTAAAGCAGCGGTTCTCAACCTGTGGGTCACAACCCCTTTGGGGATCGAACGTCCCTTTCACAGGAGTCGCCTAAGACCATCGGAAAACACATATTGAATGTATAATTACATATTGTTTTTGTGATTAATCACTATGCTTTAATTATGTTCAATTTGTAACAATGAAAATACATCTTGCATATCAGATATTTACATTATGATTCATAACAGTAGCAAAATTACAGTTATGAAGTAGCAATGAAAATAATCTTATGGTTGGGGGTCACCACAACATGAGGAACTGTATTAAAGGGTCGCGGCATTAGGAAGGTTGAGAACCACTGGTTTAAAGAATAGTGTCAAGAAAACAAAAGCAGGCACATTAATGAAGTAAAATTTGTAAAATGAATTGAACTCTCTGAAGCTAGAAAGACCAAGGAAGAAAAAAAGTCCACTGACTGGAGCTAATAATATTATGTTAAAAATGTCACACTAGTCAAGCCAGTGTGGCTCAGTGGTTGAGCATCGACCCATGAACCTGGAAGTCACGGTTCGATTCCCAGGCAGGGCACCTGCCCGGGTTGTGGGCTCAATCCCTGGTAGGGGGAGTGCAGGAGGCAGGCAATTGATGATTCTCTCTCATCATTGATGTTTCTATTCCTCTCTCCTTCTCCCTTCCTCTCTAAAACCAATAAAAATATATATTTTCTCTTCCCGAAATAAAAAAACAAACCTATTTTTAAAAATGTCACAGTAATATGGAAAGTCCTCAATTCTGTTTTATCTCTATCTTCTCTGTCAAGGAGAATGGTCTTCAGAGCAGAAATGACATAAATATAATTGAGCCATTCTTCTCTCAATTCTAATTTTAAAAAGGGAATAAGGTAGATTCCATCCACACTGTGACCTGATACCAATAAAAGTGGTGATTAGGAGGCAGCCACAAAGAACAAGCCACATCATATTAATATCTTTTTTATTGGGCTGATGAGAACATAAAAGGAAACATGGTATCTGGATATCAGCAAAACAATTAATTTTTAGGACATCTTTTGGGATAAGGAAATACTGTACTGTGGATTTGGATTTTTTTCTTTTGTTTTTGAGGGAGCTTTTCTTTTTGGTGTTGCTAAAAATATAAGGGTTCTTCTGTCATGTTTAGATAATACTGGCTTACACAGAATTAAATGGCTTTCTTTACAGCAAGATATTCGGAGCCTATACTATTGCTTCAAATTATGTATTAAGACTGCTCAACAGGGGGTTAAACTATGAAGCAGTTCTCTAACTGACTGACTCACATTATGGAGCATTTTATGAGCTTAATATCCCATGGGACACACACTGGGAAATGACAGACATTGATTAATGAATATAATCCTAGAGAAAAATACCTAGTGCTAACTAACCGCGAACCTGATGTAATGAGCGCATGAGTGCCTGGCTAGACACCAAGTTAAGTAACAGAAAGACTTGGAAGCTCTGAGTCTCAGGAAAGCCTGAGACTCAGAGCTGCTCCAGTTAATATTTCTACCAAAAACTGGATTAGAAAATTAAAAAGGCGCTCTCACCAAACCCGAAGATGGGAGGGACTACTACAATAACTAACCGCGAACCTGATGTAATGAGCGCATGGGACCTGGTTAGACACCAAGTTAAATAATAGAAAGAATTTGAGTCTCAGGAAAGCCTGAGACTCAAAGCTGCTCCAGTTAATATTTCTACCAAAAACTGGATTAGAAAATTAAAAAGGCGCTCTCACCAAACCCGAAGATGGGAGGGACTGGATCCAAATAGTCTCCAACAAAGTTCATTAATGGGATAAATCAGAATATAACTAATCACCCAACTCTATTCTTGACCCCCAAAACAGAGGCCATCACTGACTATCCCGTTTGCTCCCCACTACCCACAAGAATATTCCTTGGTTTTTTTCCTTCACAGGATTAGTAATTATCTGAAACTGTCTTAGTTTTTTTCATGTATTATTGTCTCTCCCCTACTAGAAATTTAAGCAAAAACCTCAAATCGCGTCTGTTTGTTTATTGCCTGTGGATGAATGCATTAATGTATCTAATTCTTTTTTCCTCCTGAATGTCCACAGAGGTCTAATTTTGCAGTTTCCTGCCACAAAAGAAGTGGAGTATGTTTCCCTATCCCTTGATTGCAAGTTTGCCATGTGGTCTGCTCTAGTTGACAACTTAGCTCTCAAAAGGACTTGCATGCTGCAGATTACTCTCTGGTGCTTCTGCCTTCACCATGAAAAGAATATGCTGCAGATTACTCTCTGGTGCTTCTGCCTTCACCATGAAAAGAATATCCTCTAGTCCCGGGGGAGGGGAGACATATGACCCAGTCAAATAAGACTAGAACAGAGCCCGTAACCAACTTCCAGTCATATGATTAGGTTAGAGAATGAATATGTATATGTAGCGCATGAAGATATAGTATAAATGGTGACTGATAAGATAGGAGCTTCAGATGTATTTGTCAAAAAAGTTATATCCAAAAAATTTACATATAAGGCATTGGTACTAGTTTGCATGGGCAGGAGACGGT
>NW_006294339.1:1729147-1739594 GCF_000327345.1 Myotis davidii | reverse complement strand
AAATATGTTAAATGAAAACGAAAACGACATCCTTTGGCATTCTGGTTTGTGTTTTAGGGTCTTATAAGCCAATGAGCATGGAAGTCCTCGAGGACCTGAGTAGCTCTGAATAAGTGGACACAGTGGCGTTTCTGGACTTGTATAAATGGAGGATCACACCCTAGACAAGTGACTTTCAAAACACCCGCTTTTTGCCCTGGATGGTTGCTCAGTGGTTAGAACATCAGGACTGTGGGTGTTGATTCCCAGTCAGGACATATACCTGGTTGCAGGTTCAATCCCTAGCCCTCAGTTGGGGTGCAATGTGTCTCTGATGTTTCTCTCTCTCCCTCTCTCTCTTTCTCTCTTTCTCTTTCTCTCCTTCTTCTTCTTCTTCTCTAAAATCAATAAAAAATAAAATAAAAAAAGAATAGGAGTGCTGGACTTTCAAGCATGAAAATTTTCTTTCTTATCTCACAATACACAACAAGGCACTGGTTGAGAGTCATACAGTGAAAAATAAAAATCCTATCTGTATTATCCCATGCTTTAACTGGCTACGACAGGCCAATTATTGACCATCAGTCAAAAAATTAATGTTTACCTATAAAAGAAAAATCAACCATGAAAGTTAAATCTCACAAAATACTATGGAATGACAGATGATAATGTACTAAGAATAAAATTTGACAATAAAAACCTTTCACCAAGAGCAAGCTTTGAGTCTCATTATTATTTTCCAACAAATTTATAGTCCACAATTAAAGCAGACAAGACTTATATTAGTTTTCCTATTTCAATTTCTGATTTCAATTTCTAGGTACTTCCACTATGATGTCCTATATATAAATATGTTCTCTACAACTAAATTCTATACAGACTATTTTTTCAACTTAATGCAAAAACCATTTTATATGTTGTATATCCTGGCACATTCCACAATTCCTTAGTAAACACTTGCTGTTTCCCATCACATCTATATAACATGTATACAACATGTATTAACCAATAAGCTGTAAAGTTTTTTTAACATACCATATTTTTCCATGTGCTCTTTTCCAGCATTCCCAAACATCTGAGGAGCAAATGGTACAGGAGATAATTCATACTTATTCATCATGACCTCCATATGTTTATCAATTGGATTAGTCCTGTTTAAAGACTGAGAGGAAAAAACAAAATTTAATAAGCACTTGACATGATAGTGTCTCTTTCAATTATTACAATGTTACTAAGACATTTGCTTATTCTAAGTGCAATGTAAACCAAAAATGGACAATGTAAATAATATCAGTCAGGAAATACTTTGAACTAAAACATGGCATGGAAAATAATCAAACGACCAAAGAGGTATAATTCTTTCAAGAAACATTTATAAAGAATCCCAGCTTAGTGGGTATGTATGGCTCAGTAGTTAAGCATTGACTTATGATTCAGGAGGCCATGGGTTTGATTCCCGGTCAGGGCACGTGCCTGGGTTGCAGGCTCAATTCCCAGTGTAGGGCGTGCAGGAGGCAACCGATCAATTACTCTCTTTTATCATTAATGTTTCTATCTCTCTCTCTCTCTCTCCCTTCCTCTCTGAAATCAATAAAAATATTTTTTTTAAAAGAATCCCAAATGTGCCACACAAGGTGAATAAAACAGATAAAGTCCCTGCTCATCTGGCATTTACATTTGAGAGGGAGAGAGGTTGAAAGGTGATGAGGACAAAAGTAAATTATATATATATATAAAACCCTAATATGCAAATAGACCGAATGGCAGAGCAACCAGTCACTATGACATGCGCTGACCACCAGGGGGCATGCACAGAACATGGTGGTGTCAGCAGCAAGCGGCAGAGCACAGAACATGGTGGACATCCCCGCGGCAGGGTAGTGGAGCAGGTGAGCCAACCAAGGCAAGGCGCTGGTCGCTGTCCTTAGGGGGAGCCTCTGGTGGTTACTGAAAATTCTTTGCTCCTCCGCCAAGGTCCCGCCTGGAGCTCACACCTGCTGCCGGCGCCTTGTTCACACCCACTACCAGAGCTAGAGCCACCACTTACACCTACTACCGGCACCCAGCACCGGCCCGGATCACTTGCTGCTGTCAGCGGGTGCGAGTGGCGGCTGCCGGCCCACTAGTGCCTCAGGGCTTCTCCACCTCCCCCTGCTCCTGGGGGCTGATTGGGGCATCAGCCACCACTTGCACCCACTGATGGTGCCAGCCCCACTTGCACCTGCTGCTGGCGCAGGTCCCAATTGCTCTGCGCCATCAGCAGGTGTGAGTGGGGCCAGCGCCGTCAGCATGTGGGAGCGGTAGTGGCGGTGGGAGCAGGGCTGCTGGCAGACAGGGGACCGGAGGCATGGAGGATGGGCCGAGACCCACCCCTGTGCCCATTGCAGCCTCACGGCCCACAGTTCCTTTCAAGGTGCACGAGTTTGACCACTGGGCCCCTAGTAATGTAAATAATAATCCTATAAATAATAGATCTAAGACTCACTAACACAGGTAAGGGCTCAAATAAAATAAAAAATGAAAAAGAAGTTACAACTAATACACAGAAATTTAAAAAATCTTAAGAGACTACTATGCCAAGCCAGCATGGATCAGTGGTTGAGCGCCATGGTTTGATTCCCGGTCAGGGCACGTGCCTGGGTTGCAGGCTCAATCCCCAATGTGGGGTGTGCAGGAGGCAGCCAATTGATGATTCTCTCTCATCACTGATGTTTCTATCTCTCTATCCCTCTCCCTTCCTCTCTAAAATCAATAAAAACCTATTCTTAAAAAATAATCATTTCTTTTAAAACGTATCTTTTGAATTTTTAATTATTTCACTTTTCTATGAATCTATTATTTTCCTTTTCAGGCCAGTAGTGTCTCTTTTTGCAATTTCCTATATCCTTAAGCTATTTCCAAGCTTGTCTTTGATTTCTTTAAGCATAGGAAGCATGCCTAAATCTGAGTCCAATAACTCCAGTTTATGACGTCTTCAAAGATCGTTGTTTACTGTGCCTCGTTCTCCTGGTTCTCAAGTATGGTGCCTTGTTTTTTAATGCTTGGTTTCCTTTGGCTGCATGTCCTTGAAAATTTACTTGAAGAGTTCTCAAAGCCTAGAAGGAAGATGCTTTCCTCCAGGTGAAAATTTGCATTTGCTTCTGTCAAGTGCCCAGGTTACTGCCATTCTGGAACCAATTTAGATGCAGCTCATGGTCTGAGGTTTCTTGGATCACCCAGGTAACGAGACTTGGCAGCAATCGTAGGTGAAGGATAGCCTATGGCTTATTAATTCTCAGTAAAAGGTTCTTCTGGGATTTTTCCCCCTTCTCTTTTTCCTCCCTTTGTTCTGCTCAGTGCCAAGCAATTCTCCCTGTAACCCCGTGAAAGTGGGAAAAAGAGGAAGTAGGGAAGGGGGAGGGGGGCAGCTTTACTTTGGGTTCACCCTTACCCAACGAGTTTACCCCTACAGAGTCCCCATTCATGTGGGGAGTGGATATTAACTTCTGATATTGGAGAGGTCCTAAGCTTTGACTACTTTCCTCTTCATTCTAGGAGCCATCAAAATTGAAGCTCGCAGCTTCCTGATCAGCTAAGGCTTTTAAAGCAAAAGCACCTTCAAATGCTGATCTTTATTTTCTGGCATTCACCTGCAATTCCTCTTTACTGTTAGCTCTTTGATGCTGTAGAATTTTTTTTTATATTTTATTCAAATAGTCTAGTTTAAATTTTATTCAAGTATTCAGTACGAGAATTGATTCAAATAACTTGGCTTACCAGAAACAGAGAAGTCCCACATGTTATTATCTTCAATTAGTTGAATAGAATTAATTTTTGGGTGAATAAATAAATGAATTTCAATTTAATTGGGTAAGTCCATCTCAAATTTCAGTAATCTAACCTCTCTGAACATCAATTTCACCATTCACAAAATAAACAGGTTGAACTAAATTATCTCAATCACACTTTACTGTTCTAAAATACCAGGATATATGTGTACATTTACAATATCACCTTTTAGCTTTTGGGTTATATCCACTCATTTAACAACTGTGCCAAATTATGTTTTAAGTTGCTTATTAACAGGCGCTATCTATGGTAGTATGATAGGCAAAGCTTCTCTCATAGTGTCGTAACAACTCCAGAATAACAGTAAATGAGACTCACTGTTGCTGAAAGAGACCCCTTCTCCATCTTCTCAAACCCAAGAGCCAAGACACAATTTGCCACACCTGGAAAGAAAATGTAATTATTTTGAAAATTTTAATTTCCAGACACTCAACAAAATACATTAAATACTTCAATTTTTAAAAGTATGTCAATTTATATAAAATTTTAAAACATACTATAATCCTGTAAATTTTTTAATAAGTGAAAAATTAGGGAAAATTCTTAAATGCTACTAGGTAAGAGGGGGAAAAATCAAGAAAGTGTTTAATTCTTTCTTTGATCCTCAATGTTAATAAGACTTGATTGATGTGAAATATGTTTCAGTGAACAATAAATACGAATAAGTAATTTTAAATTTTCAAACATTACATTAAATACATTTATTTTAAAAGGAATCCTGATCATAATCTTAACAGAATTATTTTTGGAGGATGGGGCACCTAAGAAAAATGAGGTTAAAATTCAACAGAACAGCAAAACAAGACAGAATTGACAAAAGTTGTCTTTAAAAAAAAAAAAGAAAAATAACAAGGCAGGGGGGACAGGGGACACTAACATTATCAAACAGTATGACATTCTAAAGCTCCAACAACTAAAATACTGAGTATGGAGCAATAGTCAACAGTCAGTGGAACAGAATAAAGGACCTAATAAAAGAACCCCCCCCCCAAAAAAAAGACTAGAATATTTGGAAATATAAAATATGATATACACCCAAGAGTACTGAAAGTCATACAAAAAAAGTGTACACAAATGATTATAGTAGCATTATTCATAATAGCCAAAAAATGAAAACAGCCGAAACCGGTTTGGCTCGGTGGATAGAGCGTCGGCTTGCGGACTGAATGGTCCCAGGTTCGATTCCGGTCAAGGGCATGTACCTGGGTGGCGGGCACATCCCGAGTAGGAGATGTGCAGGAGGCAGCTGATCGATGTTTCTCTCTCATCGATGTTTCTAACTATCTCTCTCCCTTCCTCTCTGTAAAAAATCAATAAAATATATTTTTTTAAAAATGAAAACAGCTGATAAGTGGATAAACAAATTGTGGTACACCCATACAATGGAATCTTACTTGGCCATAAAATGGAATGAAGTACAAGTAACATTCCACAGCACGGATGAACTATGAAAACATAATGCCAAATGAAAGCCACAAAAGGCCATATATTATATGAATCCATTTATATAATGTTCAGAATAGGTAAAACCACAGAGACAGAAAGTAGATTAGTGGTAGGAAGGAGCTGGGGGAAGAGGGAACTGGGGAGTGACTGCTAATGGGTACAGGGTTTCTTTTTGGTGTGATGAAAATGTTCTAAAATTAGATAGTGGGGATAGCTGCATAAATCTGTGAATATATTAAGAAACACTGAATTGTATACTTTAACAGGGCGAATTTTATAGTATATAAATCACATATCCATAAAGTTATTTTTTTAAAAAGAAATATATTGTAAAGCCATCCCTCAGATGATCAAATGAAGAAATGATGCAAGGGGATCAGTAAACCCACATCTATTTCAGTTTCACTAAACTAATAAGCACTACTCACCACCTTGAATCAGCTGCCGGGCCATAAACAAAGCTGTAGAACCAGTAGAACAGTTGTTGTTAACATTGATTATAGGAATTCCAGTCAGCCCCAAACTGTGATAGATAGCCCTCTGCCCAGAGGTAGAGTCACCTGTATAGAAAAAGAAATTAAAATTTTAATTTATGCAGCATGGGAACTGTGGAGCTGCAACACAATAGAATACCACATTATGATTTTTCAGTATTATTCCTTTGCCTAGCATATTACATGGACAGAACAATAAATACACTATTGACATCTTACTCAGAAACAGTTTTAACATTAAGCACCATTTACTCTGCAAATATAAAAAATTATCAAAACATAGAATGTAGAAAACCAAATTTTCACAGATTTTCTTAAAATATATTTTTATTGATTTCAGAGAGGAAGGAAGAGGGAGAGATAAAAACATCAATAATGAGAGCTAATCACTGATCGGCTGCCTTCTGCACACCCCTACTAGAACCCGGGCATATGCCCTTGCCCGGAATCAAACCTGGGACCCTTAAGTTTGCAGGCCGACACTCTCTCCACTGAGCCAAACCAGCTAGGGCTTCTTCTTTTTTTAAAACGATTTTACCTCCTTGAACCTTCATGTTATATTTAAGTGTTTAACACCCTATTTTGCATAAGGGTTGCAATTTCCTGCTCTTATCTGTCTGTTAGTTATCTTACTCATAGTTTTGTATCCTTTTGTCTGTTTCACATAGATAACCTCTTTCAGTATTTCCTGATATTCAGATCTTATTAACTCCCTCAGCTTCTGTATGTCTGGAACACTCTTTATTTCTCCTTCATATCCAAAGGATAACTTTGTTGATCATTTCTCTCTTCCAATAGTTTAAACATTTGGTTCCATTCTCTTCTAGCTTGTAGGATTTCTGCTGAAAAATCTGATAATATTCTAATAAGATTTCCGTTAATGGTTACTGTCTGCTTTTCCCTGGCTGCCTTGATAATTCTTTCTTTACCATTAAGTTTTAACAATCTATATATATATATATAAAAAGCCAGCGACCCGAATGCTGGAACAACCGGTCACTATGATGGCCACTGGAATCAGCCAGCCAACCTCCCTCGGCCCCTCCCCCTGGCTGGCCTGGCCCAGATTGGGCTCCCATCAGGGCCAAGCCGGCCAGACCCCACCCGTGCAGGAATTGGTGCACTGGGCCTCTAGTTTTAACAATGTGCCTTGGAGAAGGCCTTTTTTGGATTGAGATAATTAGGTGTTCTCTTTGGTTTTTGGATGTGAAGATCCAGCTCTTCCATAGGTTTGAGAAATTCTCAACTATTTGAATATACTCTCTGTTCCCTTTTCCCTCTCTTCTCCTTCTGGTATACAAAGTATTCTTTTTTTAAAAAAATGTTTTTATTGATTTTTTTAGAGAGAGAGAAAGGGAATAGGGAGAAAGAAATAGAAATATTGAGAGAGAAACTTTCATTAGTTGCCTCCTGTATGCCTCCTACTGGGGATGGAGAGGAAACCCAGCCATGTGCCCTGACTGGGAATCGAACCAGTAACCTCTTGGTGCACAGATCAATGCTTGACCACAGAGCCACACCAACTGGGCTACACATTATTGCTCTTCCTGATGAAGTCAGATAGTTCTCAGAGAGTTCTTTCATTTATTTTTACTCTCAAGTTTCTATCTTCTTTCATCTGCATCATTTCTAGATTTCTATCTTCAATACCATTCATTATTTCTTTCATCTGGTCAGCTCTCTTTCCTAAGCTCATTAGCTCATTTTTCATCTCTTTGGTTGAGCTCTTCAGCTCCAGAATTTCTACTTGGTTATTTTTAAAAGTGTCTATCTCTTTGGTAAAGTACTCCATTTATTCATTGATTTTATTTCTGAGTTCATTAAACTGTCTATCTGAGTTTTCCTGTATCTCATTGAGTTTTTTCAGAACTGCAATCTTAAATTCTCTGTCACTTACATCACATACTTCCATGTCTTTACGTTTTTTTTCTGGAGATTTTTCATTTGCTTTCTGAGCTGCCCTGTTACCTTGGTTATCCATGGTATTTTGATGGATTATGCCTCTGCCTAGGCATTTATGGTAATGAAATCTGCTTTTTAAAAAATAGTAACAATTTTCTATCTGGCAGGCTAAGATGTCTTCCTTTTGTTTTCCAGTAGGTGGTGCTGAAGCGCAGGTTTTTATTTTCTCTTGCACTGCTCTGGCTTCTCTGGCTTCTCTGGTCTCTGTGGGCCTGGTGGGAAATGCCCTATATTCATTCCCTGGAGAGGTGGGCATCTTCTCTGTAACCAGGTTACCTCGGTCTCAGAACACCACCCCTGTGGGGAATTGTGATGCACAATGGGGTTCTGAGTCCGTGTAATCCCAGCACTGCCCCCTGAAACCAGACGCTGCCAGTACTGCCCAGCTCTCCCAGGTAGGTACCCAGACTAAGCTCAACTGCAATGGGGGCAAAGGGGTGGAGTGGCAAAGGCCAGCTTGTGCATCTGTGGTTTCGTTCTCCCCCAGCAATGGCGACTGCCAGATCTCAGCTGCCATACCTCTGTATCCACCTCACCCCCCTCCATCACTGGAACCAGCTGCTCAGGGAGGAATGTGTCTGCCTCTCCAGTTCAACACTCACTTCCACAGCTTCTTCTGTGGTCCACCGCTAGCTCCCGGAGGGTAGAGGGAGGCAGCCGGTCTCAGTGGCTTTGTTTTCTGCCTGATAACGACATCTGCTCAATCACAGCTGCCACACCTCTGTGTTCTGTCCCTGCTCTGATTACTAGGATCAGCCACAGCACATGGTGACTACTCAGGCAGGATGTTGATTCTCCTCCTGCTCTTCGGGGCTGCAGAGAGTGCATGCTGCAACCTGATTCTTCTTTCCCAAGACCCACAGTGAACTCCAGACTGTATCTCTGGCCTCCATCTCTGCTCTTCCCCCTTCTCTCCTCCCCTGCTCACTCTGAGTGGCCCACATTCTGATGTTTCAAGGCACGGATTTCTCAGATGTGTTTGCGTGTTGAATTATAGCTGTTCAAGGGAAGAGACTACAGGGACCTCTCATGCTGCCATGTTTCTGACGTCACTTCGACAGTTGACTTTTTTCTTGTGCTTTTGTTTCATTTTTTTTCTCTACAATTAGTATATATCATTTTTTATTTTTACTTATTTTTTTAAAATATATTTTTATTGATTTCAGAGAGGAAGGGAGAGGGAGAGAGAGATTTAAACATCAATGATGAGAGAAAATCACTGATTGGCTGCCTCTTGCACACCCAAAAAAAAAAAAAAAGAAAGGGTTTAATGAAAATTTTTTATCAAATAAAAAGCAATAAATGCAAATTTCAAGACAATAAGGAACAAAAATTTATCTTCTGAATGGTAATTATCTTTATATGGTAGAGCTATAGATAATTTTTTTTCATTTTTAAAGATAAATTTTTTTAATTTATCTCCTGTTTTGACAATATAATAATGGCAAAAAAATACATGTTAAATTAAGCTGACACATAAGAGAAATCTGGAAATGATAGGTAAAACTCTGAATTCTGAGCTTTGAAAGTTAAAATTCATCAATGTCCTTGCATTATTTATGTGGTTGCTGCTAGATTTAGGTGAATAATTTTTATAATATATAGCTTACCACGTACCATAAACGTAGCCAATACATGCCTGTTCCACTGCTGAATAAGGAATCTGTGCATCAGCTAAAGCCTTCTGACCTATAAAAACAGAAGGGTTTTATCAAATAGTGCTTTAAGTATTTGCTTTAGGTGAGTAAAAATTAAGTTTAGGTTTTTCCCAGAGTAGTAAATTTACCTCCATATACCCTATTTTTAATTCAAATGACAAATCCTTCATCAAATCATTTCAGATCTTTCCTTTCAGAAGTAATCATTTCTTCCTCTAAGCTACTGCATTACTTTTTCACACCTCCTTTTTTAAAAAATATTTTTATTGAATTTAGAGAGGAAGGGAGGAGCAAGAGATAGAAACATCAATGATGAGAGTCCTTGATCAGCTGCCTTCTGCACAACCCTCACTGGGACTAAGCCCAGAACCTGGGCATGTGCCCTAACCGGATTCAGACCAGGAAACAAACTGTGACCTTCTGGTTCACAGGTCGGCACTTAACCAGCGAGCCACACTGACTGGGCTCACACCTCCTATTTGATATTTAACATCTTCTGTCCTAACTATATACCTAACTATAAATATATTAAATCCCAAGCGTCTTAAATCTCCTTAATGGCAAGGTACTTGTCTTATTCATCTCTGTGGTTCCACTGCACATCTAGTGGGCAAAACTGGATAGAACGTCAATATTGGGATAAAGATGGATGGGAACACTCGGGTGATCATCTTACAATGGCAGGATCAAGAGATGATCTTGCCTATGGGACAAGAAATGGAGCATTAAGGGTGCTATTTAAAGTTACAGAAATGCCCAATGGAGGAACTGAAAAAATATGTAAAAGTAAACTGGGGATGAGAGTGGAGGTTGAAGAGAAGGTGTGAGTTAAATCCTCATCCATACAGTGAGAAACAAACATATTGATAAGCCCAAAACTGAAAGAAGCGTGGTGGAATAGACAGAGATATGGAGATAACCACCAGGACAACCAGAGCCAAAAGAGTTGAAAGAAATTGTTCCCCGAGGAACAGGCCTGGGAATCATAAGCCGGTGTGTGTGTGTGTGTGTGTGTGTGTGTGTGTAACCATATGAACGTATTACTTTGAATTTTTTTAAATTAAGAGACACATGACCGAT
>NW_006294339.1:1728284-1729098 GCF_000327345.1 Myotis davidii | reverse complement strand
CTGAACATATGAGCAAAAAAAATTTAATGTTTTAGTTATAATAATGCTGGTGAGATTATATTAAGAAAGGTATTCCCATGCACTGCTAGTGAGACTAATAATGTAAACAGTTTGAAAAATAATTTGGCAAGAGTCTTAAAATGTTCATAACACTGTTCCAATTAGTCTACTTCCAGGCTCTGTCCTCAATAGTATCTGGAGATAAGACCAAAATTTTTTTTAATAAATGTATTGATTTCAGAGAGAAAGGGAGCGGGAGAGAGATAGAAACATCAATGATGAAAGAGAATCATTGATCAGCTGCCTCCTGCACACACACCTCCTGGGGATCAAGCCCACAACCTGGGCAAATGCCCTGACTGGTAATCAAAATTGAACTGTGACCTCCTGGTGCATAGGTCAACGCTCAACCACAGAGCCGCCATGGCCATAGGAGACCAAACATTTATTTAGCAAGATGTTCACCATAATTCTAAAATATCAAAAAGTTGCAAACCTAAATATCCAACAAAAATCATAGCATAATGATATATTTAAACAATTTTAAGTAACAAGAGAAATGCTCATGATAAAATAAGTTTAAAGATTCAGAATATAAAACTATGTAGCATATGATTCCAGTAGGGAGTATGCAGGAGGCAGCAAATCAATGATTCTCATCATTGATATTTCTCTCTCTTCCTCTCCCTTTCTCTCTGAAATCAGTAAAAATATATATTTTTTAAAGAGAATGTTAGGGGTTTTTACCCCAAGTTATACTAAATGTGATTGATGTGGTCTGAAGGTGCATATATCTCACCTAAGACTATGTCAG
>NW_006294339.1:1712423-1728191 GCF_000327345.1 Myotis davidii | reverse complement strand
ATATATATATATATATTTTTTTTAGAGTGGAAGGGAAGGGGGTGAGTGAGAAACATTAATGTGAAAGAGGCATCAATTAGTTACCTCCCCCACGTGCCCCAACTGGGGCTGGGGATCAAACCCAAATACGTGCCTTTGACCAGAATCCACGCTCTATTTGCTGAGTCAAACCAGCTAGAGCTATGAACAAAGCTACGTTTTAAAAGTTTATTCTAGCCCTGGCAGGTGTGGCTCAGTTGGTTGTGCGTCGTCCCATGCATCAAAAGGTCACTGGTTCAATTCCTGGTCAGGGCACATACCCACGTTGCGGGTTTGATCCCCAGTCAGGGTGCATACAGTGTAAGAGGCAACCCACTGATGTTTCTCTCTCCCTCCCCCTCTCCATTCCTCTCTCTCTAAAATCAATAAAAACTTCTTTAAAAAAGTTTATTTTACTTAAAAGTTCCTTTCTTTTTCTTCCTGATTTTAGAGAGGGAGGAAGGGAGAGAGAAACATTGCAGTGAGATAAATACATCGATGGGTTGCCTCCCGTATGCACTCTGACCAGGATCTAACCCTCAATCTAGGTATGTGCCCTAACCAGGAATCAAACCCACCACCTTCCAGTGCACGGGATAATGCTCCAATGAACTGAGCCACACTGACCAGGGCAAAGTTCCTTTATTAAATGAAGTTTTATTTTCCTAATTATGCTTACAAAAGAAGAGAGTTCTAAGCAGTAAGCAGTCAATCAGGCTGAATTTGTTACTAGTCAATCCCTACAGTTAGTTTTAAACT
Organism: Myotis davidii; assembly: GCF_000327345.1. Lineage (NCBI taxonomy): Eukaryota > Metazoa > Chordata > Mammalia > Chiroptera > Vespertilionidae > Myotis > Myotis davidii. Next base: position 1,727,414 of record NW_006294339.1, on the reverse strand, counting down.
CCATAACTTCACCTCAACACCACCATTTTATAATCAAAATATTACATTCACATATTACTAAAGTAACCACAAAATGTTTAGCTAAATAAAAGAAATGGAACAAAAATATAGACAAAGAACTGTTTAAAGCATCTCCCACTTCAGAGAAAGGCAGAAGCTACTTGGAGACATCAGTCAAGAAAATAGCCCTGGCTGGCATTGCTCGGTGGTTAGAGCACTGGCCTGTGCACCAAAAGGTCGTGGGTTTGAGTCCCGGTCAAAGGCATGTACTTGGGTTTCAGGTTCAATCCCCAGCTCCGGTCAGGGGCATGTACAGGAGGCAACCAATTGACATCTCTCTCACATAGGTATCTCTCTCTCCCCCTGTGTCTCTCCCCCCCTCCCTCCCTCCTTTCTACTCTCTCTGAAAAGCAATGGAAAAAATATCCTCAGGTGAGGGTTAACAAAAAAATAAATGAGAGAGAGAGAGAGAGAGAGAGAGAGAGAGAATATAATAACATTGCCCTGGCCAGTATAGCTTGGTTGGTTGGAGCATCATCTTGTACACCAAAAAGGGGTGGGTTCAATCCCTGTCAGGGCACATACCCAGGTTGTGGGTTCGATCCCTAGGCAGGAGGTAACCAATCAATGTTTCTCTCTCTCCCTTTCTCTCTCTAAAATCAATAAAAAAATTAAAATAAAATAAAAAGAATGTTTAGCAACATAAAAGATAAATATTAAATGAACGTCCACCCAGAGAATCAACATCAATTAATTAAACCTAATGAACCTTCCTTTCTGGGGAGCAGAGATGCTCTGATTTCATGTATAGTAATATCTAAATACTGAGGTAAATAAGAGAGTAGAAACAAAATCCAAATATGAGGACTCTAGGCACTAGTGGAGTCTCTAATGAATAACCGCAGCAATTCTTTTTGGGTTGCCTTGCAACAAGCTCGCAGGAACAGGATGGGTCTGGAGACTTCCCAGGAGGAGGACTTACCTAACAACTTCATGGGCCCAAGTAGCTACCAAAGGTTCCCCGTGCTGGGAAGCTGATGTTTTCCAGCAGTGTCAACAACTGACACCTGACTTAGACTACATGGCTCTGACTCTGAAACATTTCTTTCTACCATGAAAAGAAGCTACTGTGCGTGCCCTCCTTTTTTAAAGAGAGAACAATGAATTCAGAATGATAGTTCCGCTAGCAGCAGCCTGGCCCAAGCACGTGCCTCTGAAGACTGCTTAGAGCAGTGGTCGCCAACCTTTCGGACATCACGGACCAGGGTTGGCCACTGCTGGCTTAGAGAACATAGACCCACACACTGTGGACCCTTCTCTCTCTGAGTCCAGCTCACTCACCAGTATGCATCCAAGTTCTTTGCTTAATACTCACTGGAATAAACAATAATAAACTGTATCACCTCATTTAGTCACACAATGGCCTAGTGACAGAAAAAGAATTCTTCACTTGGCTCAGTCAAGCGAAGAGAGGAAAGCCTCCATACAGGTATTTAATACATTTTGAACGTGAATATCCCTTTTCTAGTAAAGGAAGATGCTGATTTTGTCATATCTCCTAGAACCAAGTTATCCCTTTTAGTAACCCTACCTTTCTCTCCCACAGAGCCCTCTGCTGTCCCAACACACAGCTGGGTAGCACATACATCACTGGCCACTGTCTGCTCTGGCTGTCAGCTAAGAATGCCCCAGGTTTTCCCCGTCCTCCTCTAGAGAGCCCCGAGGCAACCGCTTGATAGGTTTTTCTCCCTTGACCAGGCTTCCTTTTATGGTGGCAAGGCTACTCCACCATCAAGACAGGTCACACAATAAACTACAATGTTCAAAGGTCTAAATGTTCTATATTACCTGCTTCTTTTGCCAAGTCAGGGTAGTCTCTTGAATTCTCAACTCCAGGCTTCACAAACTAGAAATACAGAAGGAGATAACAAACAGAAGCAAGTTTAGATTTCTTCACACCAGAACATCACAGAAATGCATTCATTCAAATAAAAACTTAATGAACACCTAGCATTTCCTTGATTCTGATAATAAGTAATATACAGTCCTTACCCTCAAGGAGATTCCAGCCTAATAAAAAATAGGAAATTACACTACAGTGTCATAAGTACAGAATGATTTGGGAGAGACGACTACCCAGCGTCAGAGGAAGGACTAGAAAGGCTTCCCAGGGGAACTGACACTTAAATTAAGTCTTTAAGGGTAGGAGTTAGCCCAGCGAGAGAAAAGGAAATCTTAGAGCAAAGGCCTAGAAGAGAGAGAATGTGGCTCAAGCCAAGTACTGCAAAACAGTTTTATATGGCAGAGGTTGAAGCACAAGATGGGAAATGACAAGTGATAGGGATAGAAAAGGAACTTAGGACCAAATGATAACTAACTACTAACATTTACTGGGAACTTACTGCGTTATGAATTATGCTGAGCACTTTACATCTATTCACTCACTTGGTCCTCACAACAACACTAAGAGGTAGATACTATTATTATCATCACCATTTTACCATTAAAAAAAAACTAGAGCACAGAGACATTAAGTAACATTAAGGACACACAGCTAATATGTAGTGGAGCGGAAACTTCAATAGTCTGGCTGTAGAGTCAAATCACAGGGGACCTTATAGGCTGGAGGCAGTGAGACCAAATGCATGATTCTGAAATAGTCCAAGGGAGAGGTGACTAACACAGCAGCACAGAGGAGGAAAAGAAGTGGACAGCCTTAAGAAACACAAAGAAAGTAAAATCTACCAAACTTGGTGACTGATTAAATAAAGTGAAGTGGTTTGCTAGTAAATGTTTGTGATAAAGATGACTTTTAAAATTTTCTGACAGAAAACCACAATAAAATACCACAACCCAGCATACACATACAGTCCGCCCTTGGTACCCACAGGATTAGTTCTGGAACATCACACACACACACACACACACACACACACACACACACAACACACAAATACCAAAATCCACAGATGCTCAAGTCCCATACTTTAAATAGTGTTGTATTTGCATATAACCTACACATATCCTCCTGTGTACTTTAAATCATCTCTAGATTAGTTATAATACGAATCTATATATATATAAAAGCCTAAGCAACTGAACGACCAGTCACTCTGACACGCACTGACCACCAGGGGGCAGATGCTCAATGCAGGAGCTGCCCCCTGGTGGTCAGTGCACTCCCACAGCCAACCTTCCATAGCCAGCCAACCTCCGCAGTCCATCCCCCCAGCTAGCCAGCCCTGATTGGGACTGGGCGAGACGGCCCTGATTGGCCTTGATTGCTGGCCAGGCTGAGGGACCCGACCCGTGCACAAATTCATGCACTGGTCCTCTAGTACAATATAAATGCTATGTACATAGTTGTTCGTTGTATTGTTTAGGGAAGAATGGGAAGAAAAAAGTCTGTACATGCCCAGTACAGATACATCCTCTGCAACCATCATAGGCCTAACTACATAGTGCACATCAACTACAACATTTTTGGGAGAATATTTTTGATCTGTAGAACCTACACATGGAGGACCAACTGTATATTCATATACAATTAAAGCAAAACTTGCATGAAATACTTATCCTTGTCATATTGGTACAATATTTTCTATTTTTAATGTTAGAGGCAATCTTCTAAATTGATTTCACGACCCCCAATGGGTCACAAAACCCAATTTGAAACACTGTATAGATATTTAACTTAAATGCCACACTTCATTGCGGTGCCAAATGCAGCTGTCAAACTGTACCAAACCAAAATATTTAACATTTATTCCTGTCCCTGACCCATCCCAATTCTTCATAATCCCTGAATTTGGAAATCCTTCATAATTCCCTAATTCAGCATCCAAAAATTTTCCATTCTCCTTCTACTTAGCTTTCAGTTCAAGTCACAACCAGAGCATTTACAGAGAGCACTTATATAAAGAGTATTAGGCTCTAACAAGTAATAGCCATTAAAAACTAAATTACCAGCCATACAGTGAAATAACCTCGCATTCCCATTTCTTATTGAAATCAAGGCAATTTTTAAAAAATTAGTCTGGCAAATTAACACATACAACATTACTCCTTCAAAATGTAAAGCATGTTTAGGTGGGGATTACCAAATGTCAATTAACAGTAGCTTGGATAAAGTGTGAAATGCTTACACTTTGGACGTTACATCAATGAGAATAAACAACCAATAACTACGCATAAAATTATGGATGAACTCACAAACATAATGCTGAACATAAAAGCCATAACTCATCTATGACAAGCCTTTGCAGGAGAGGAGTCAGTGACTGGATGATAGCAGAGAGGGAATTTCTGGTAAGTGTGTGTGTGTGTGTGTGTGTGTGTGTGTGTGTGTGTGTTTAAGCAAAGCAGTGCAAAAAAATATGTATCACAAGGCTTATAATAAAAACAGTAACCCTGCTTCATTACTCCCCATCCACTGTCTTACTTGCTCCCAAAATATCCACTTATTTTTTAGAAAGAGGAGTAGAGACACAGAGAGAGAAACATCGATGTGGGAGAGGCACACATCCACTGGTTGCCTTCCACAGGAGCCCCAACCAGGGACCAGGGCTGGGGATCAAGCCTACAACTGAGGTACATGCCCTTGACCAGAATTGAACCCAGGACCCTTCAGTCTGTGGGTTGACACTCTATCCACTGAGCCAAACTGGCTAGGGCCCAAAATATCCACTTTTAGATATTTCTTCTTTTTATAAATTGCCATGTTTCTAAATATCCTTATATTATTGCTTCTTTATCAATTTAAGATATTATATAATGATACCCAATAAAGATTGGTCTCTTAGGCCAATTCACATATACTACTACATTTATATTTCTTATATGGTTGAATCAACAATTTTTTATTAAATCAGTACTCAGTGTTTACCTTATTAAGTAAATACTCCCTCACTCCTGAGCCAAGTTGGGTGCTATGATTAATTAAATTTCCTCTATTGCACAATTTTGTTTTTTTCTTCTGGAGTTATTAATTGCCTCATTTTTAAAGTTTTAATCTTTTTATTGCAAATACCAGAGATACAGAAACGACACACATACATACCCTAAAAAATGTGTGTGTGTGTATGTGTATTCTGATGAATTATTTTAAAGCAAACACTCTTGCAATCACTAGCAAAGATTCTCTCCTTCACCAAATCTAGCCAGCTTCCTCTACTATCTATTAGGCCTCACATTGACCTATAAAGACTTAAATACTAACATAGTTTCTAACAGCTCAAGACCACATCCCTGGGACAACCCTAACCCCAATTAAAGTACCTGGCTGAGAAAACTAAGGGCTGCCAAAAGAATTTACTGTTTGTTCAGGCCAACACAAGTGTCAGTTAGCAAATCTACATGAATTTCACGTGGACTAATCCCCTCTTCTTCCCACTTGTTCTAAGTTCTCACTTCTCTGACACTACTGAGCCCCCACTCAGCACCCTCTTGATCCCCATTTGCCCTTTAAAACTCTTTTCCCTTTTGCAATAGTATATTATTGATTAAAATGTCCTAATAGTTACCTAGTGTCCACCTTTATCTTTAACACCACCACCCAGACCCAGACCAAAAAATTGAACTTTGCCTGCCCTTCCAGAAGCTTCTCTAGGCACTCAGTCTCAATCTCAATCCCCACTCCACCCCCAAAATAAATACTATCCTAATTCTTTTTTTTTATTATTGATTTTAGGAGAGAGGGAGAGAGGGAGGGCAGAAGGAGAGGGAGGGAGAGGGAGAGAAGGAGAAGAAGAGAGGGAGAGGGAGAGGAAGAGGGAGAAGGGAGAAGGGGAGGGAGAGCAGGAGAGGGAGAGGAGGAGGGAGAGGGGGAGGGGGAGAGAGAGAGGAAGAAAGGAGGAGAAAAACACAGATTTGTTGCCCCAATTTTTTATGCATGCATTGGTTGAGTCTTGTATGTGCCCTGACCAGAGATCGAGCCTTGGTGTATAGAGACAATGTTCTAACCAACTAAGCTAGCCAGCCAGGGCACCATCCTGATTCTTACAGGAATCACTTCCTTGTAGCATTGGATAGTTTTAGCTTATAACACATACTACATTTAATAAATATATGCTTAAATGATGAATTAACTGTAACAGTAATGTACGGCAGAAATATCATGGAAGGAACATGAGATGTTGAGTAATCAGTTTCAAAATTTAGGAGCTATATCATGATAAAAAATTACTTAGCCCCACTTAGCCTCAGAGATGTTCAATAAAATGGAGATAATAATCCATTACTTGGATTATGAGAGAATGCAATATTTTTCAAGCTGTAGATTTGCATAGGGTGACAGAATCAATTTTAAGGGTTGTGGGTTGTGAGCAGCATTTTAAAAAATAAAATAGAATAGGAAATATAAAGAGTTCATCACATGTAATAAAGATAAGTGTTGCTTTTGCAAACTTATTTCAGCTGTGATATAAGATGTACCTCTTTCTGTGGGTAGTAGAATTATCACACACAAAAGTAGTATTAAAAAGAGTAAGTGCTTAATTATCTGGTCCTAACTCCAAAGGCACCAACATTTCTAAAAAGGGGAACACTTGAGGAACAGAAACAAGGTTAGAAAAATCTTGCACCAAAACACTGACCTTCACTAATGTTTCTCCTCCTCATCCGTACTTCAAAATGTCCCTGAGAACCCTAATACACTGCTGGTGGGAATGCAGACTGGTGCAGCCATTATGGAAAACAGTAGGAAGTTTCCTCAAAAATTAAATATGAAACCGCCGTTTAACCCCATCATCCCACTTCTAGTAGTATATCCTAAGAAACATGAAACACCCATCAGAAAGAATGTATGCACCCCTATGTTCACAGCAGTATAGCTTACCATAGCTAAGATCTGGAAACAGCCCGAGTGCCCATCAGTAGTAGATGAGTGGATTAAAATGCTGTGGTACATTTATACCATGGAATACTAGACAGCAGTAAAAAAGAAGGATCTCTTACCCTATGAGATACCATGGCAGGACTTAAAGAGAATTATGCTAAGCAAAATAAGCCAGTCATAGAAAGTCGAATATCACATGATCTCCTTCATATGTGGAATAACAAACAGAGTGGATCCAGAGACATGGAAGCAGGGAACAGAGTGTGGAATCTTGGAGGGAAGGCTGGGGAGGGTGGATGGGTGGGAAATAATCAACCAAAGACCTTGAATGCATATATGCATAACCCATGGACACAGACAACAGGGTGGTAAAGGCCTGGGGTACGGGGTGGGGGTGGGCTAGAAGGGGTCAATGGAGCGGGGGAGGGACATATTTAATACTTTCAACAATAAAGATTTAATTTGTTTAAATGTCCCTGAGAAGGAATCCAACAGGGAGTACATCAGTCCCCTCTTATCCTTGGAGGATCTGCTCTAAGGCCCCCTGTGGGTCTCTGAGACCACAAATAGTACCACGCCCTGTGTATACTGTTTATTTTCTATATATACATGTTCATGATAAAGTTTATAAATCAGGCACAATAGCTAATAATAAAAGAAAAATTATAACAACATACTGTAATAAAAGTTCTGTGAATGTTCTCTCTCTCTCTCTCTCTCTCTCTCTCTCTCATAACCGAGATGGCTAAGTGCATGGCTGCTAAGTAACTAGGAGGGTATTGCAATTCAGAACTTAGGAATTGCTTGTTTTGGGGATTTTCCGGTGGCTGGCTGCAGCTAACTGCACCCGCGGATCAGGGGGCTACTGTGTTCCTAGGAGCGCGGAGCGGGTGGCATTCACCATCCGCTTCCCTTTCGGGGGTGAGGTGGGCCCCTGAGGGTCCACTCGGGGTCAAAGGAGACGGGGACCTGAGACTATCTTGCTGTGTCCCCCACAAACGCTGTCACGGGATGCGATGGAATGAGGGGAGGAAGTAGGTGCATGGAAAACGGGGAGACACTGCCATCCCTCGGAGACTCTCTCATAACCCACCCAGCTGCCCCTGCGATGCCCCGAGGGCCGGGGTCCCGGGCGGTGGGCTGGAGGACGGACCCACGGACAGTGTCAGACCCTGACCCGCGCCCTGCGCGGACCGAGCGGACCGACTGGACTGAGCGGACCTAGCGGGCCGAGCGGACCGATTGGAGCCCGCCTCCCCACGGCCGCTCCGTTACCTTGGTCATCCCCACTCCCACCACGAACACCCGGCGCAGGGGGCGAGGCCGCAAGGAGGTGAGGGTCATGGCTCCCACGGGGCGGTCCTGTCGCGGACGCGGTGCAGCGCAGCGGGGTGTTGTCGGCCTGAAGCGGCAAGAGAACCCCAGCTCCTCGGGGTGGAAGTTTCACGGGACGGGAGGCGGAGAAGGGGAAGGAGGGCGGCACAGGGCACCTGCGCCTGCGCGGAGGCTCGGCTGCGCGCGCAGCTTTGGGGGCGGGAGTGCTACTAGCAAACCCCACCCCTTTTTTTTATTGCAGGTTTTGCAAAGCTAGGACCCGTGAACTGCATGGATGAACCCGGAGAGCATCATGCTAAGCGAAATAAGCCAATCGGAGAAAGACGCATATGTGGAATCTAATGAGCAGAATAAACTGATGAACAAAATAGATCCAGAGACATAGAAGCGTGGAACAGATTGATGCATTTCAGAGGGAAAGCCGACGGAGGGGGAGAGAGGGGGGAGATTAACCAAAGAATTTATATGCATATGTGCATAACCCGTGGACACAGATGATAGTGTGGTGAAAGCCAGGTGGAGGGGCGGGGGACTTCTGCGGGGGTGGAGGACGTCAATGGGGAAAAAGGAGGGGGCATATGTAATAATTTCAAGAATTAAGATACATTTAAAAGATAGGGACAGTGAAACAAGGAAGGGCTTAGAATAAGTAACAGGAGAGAACCTAGGTGGGGCTGCTTTGGCTCACTGGAGTCAGAGAAAAGGGGGTCTTGGAGACGGGTTCAGGGGGTGAGCCCAGGTCCAGCTGCTGCTGGCCATTGTTCCCCTGATTGCAATTCTCATGGGCACCCTTAGAGCAGTGGTTCTCAACCTTCTGGCCCTTTAAATATATATTTTATTCATTTTTTACAGAGAGGAAGGGAGAGGGTTAGAGAGTTAGAAACATCGATCAGCTGCCTCCTGCACACCCCCTACTGGGGATGTGCGCGCAACCAAAGTACATGCCCTTGGGCCGGAATCGAACCTGGGACCCTTGAGTCTGCAAGCTGACGCTCTATCCACTGAGCCAAACCGGTTAGGGCCACACCATTTTTAAGCGGCTGATCGATGTTTCTCTCTCATCGATGTTTCTGACTCTCTGTCTCTCTCCCTTCCTCTCTGTAAAAATCAATAAAATATAATTAAATATATATATATATATTTTTTTTAAATATGCTCAGTGTTATCTCATTTTTTAAATGGCATTTTGTTCCATTCTGACATTGCCTACATTCATGGACTTCACTGCCTCACCTCCCATATACACCTCAACTCATCTCAATTTTATGCTCAGTAATTTGAGAACCGCTGCCTTAGAGTTTAGGAGATGCAGCCTGAGAGGGAGGGAAGAAAGGCTTGAGCATGTCCTGGGAGAGAGAGAGCTGCTATATAGCTCTTTGTAGACAAATATGCTTGTATTGCAAATATAGTTGTGTCCTGCGGGGTAGATCAGTTGGTTAGAGCATCAGCCTGATATACCAAGGTTGTAGGTTAGATTCCTGGTCAGGGCACATACAAGAAACAATGAATGAATGCATGAATAAGTGGAACAACAAATCAATGTTTCTTGCTCATTCCCTTTCTCTCTCTCTCTCTAAAATCAATTTTAAAATTAAAAATATATATATGTATTTGTGAATCCCTAGCATGGATGAAATCCCTAGAGGAGGCCACATACTAAAACTGACAAGCTCAGGGGAGGCTTGCATGGTGGGTCTTACAAACTCAAGAGACCTACAGTAACCACATCGGATGTCTGAACATAAAAATTCCTAACTAAAAGCTAGTCAATAGACAGGCTGGCTCAATTAAGGTAAAGACTGACTTTTGTCAAGGAAGATACAGGCCTTCTTCCACCCAATCTTCTACCTCCTCCCCTCTGATAACAATCAGTTTGTTTTCTGTATCTATGAGTTTCTGTTTTATTTTGTTTCTTTCTTTCTTTTTTTAGATTCCACATATAAGTGAAATCATATGATATTTGTCTTTCTGTCCAACCTATTTCTCTTAACACAATACCCTCTAACCCATCCATGTTATCAACAATGGCAAGATTTTTTTTAATATATTTTATTGATTTTTTACAGAGAGGAAGGGAGAGGGATAGAGAGTTAGAAACATCGATGAGAGAGAAACATCGATCAGCTGCCTCCTGCACACCCCCTACTGGGGATGTGCCCGCAACCAAGGTACATGCCCTTGACCGGAATTGAACCTAGGACCCTTGAGTCCGCAGGTCGACACTCTATCCACTGAGCCAAACCGGTTAGGGTGGCAAGATTTTTTACAGATGAGTAATATTTCATTGTATATATTCACCACATCTTCTTTATCCATTCATCTATGGATGGACACCTCGCTTGCTATTTCTTGGCTATTGTAAACAATGCTCCAATGAACATAGGGGTGTATATATCTTTTTGAATTACTGTTTTAGGTTTTTTGGATACATACCCAGAAGTGGAATAGCTGCTCCATTTTTAATTTTTTGAGGAAACCCCGTGATGTTTTCCACAGTGGCTGCACCAATTTACAATCCCACCAACAGTGCATGAGGGTTCCCTTTCTCCACATCCTTGCCAACACTTGCCATTTGTTGTCTTTTTGATAATAGCCATTCTGAAAAGTGTGAGGTGATATTTCATGGTGCTTTTGATTTTCATTTCTCTGATGATTGGTGATGTCAAGCATCCTTTCATGTGTGTGTTGGCCATCTGTAAATCCTCTTTGAAGAAATGTCTATTCAGGTCCTCTGCCCATTTTTTAATTGGGTTGTGGGTTTTTTGGATGCTGAGTTGTGTATGTTCTTTAAATATAGGATGTGGCAAAAGTAGGTTTTCAGCTATGAGTATGTGAAACTGCTTATTCTTGTATTATTATTTATTAATTATTGTATTACTTTTCATACAAACAACTGTAAACACCACCCTGTATTTTGGATATTGACCCTTGATTGTGTGTATGTGTGTATATGTGTGTGTGTATCTATATATATAAAAACAGGTAATATGCAAATTAGCTGGGATGCCTTAAGGCAGTGGTTCGCAATCTTGGCTGCACAGTAGGATCACCTGGGAATCTTTTTAACATCCTGATTTCTGGGCCTTATCCTCCGGAAATTCTGTTTCTTTGTTATGGGGTGGGGCCACAACATTAGTAACAAAGAAACAGAATTTCCGGAGGATGAGGCCCAGAAATCAGGATTTTAAAAAGATTCCCAAGTGATTCTAATGTGCAGCCAAGGTTGAGAACGACTGGCTTAACGCATCACGACTGGCTCAGGAGGAGGTGCACGAACAGAGGGGCACGAGGGTACTGCGTGCTGCCCCCAGCCCCAGCGGCCATGGGGAGGCTGGGGCTGGAGATGGGCCGGAGCGGACACACACCAGGGGTGGAGCACGGGCCTGTACCAGGCTCAGAGCAAGCCCCCACCCCAGTGGACACACACACCAGGGGGGCCTCTGCATGTGAGCTACAGAGGAAACACCTTTTCTGACCACTCATTGGCTAAGCTCCCCGCAGTGTTCTTGGTAACTTGGGTAATAAGAATCCAAGAAGGTGATCTAGGATTTTTCTACCTGACTCCTGGAGGAAAAAATGAAGGTCCGCTGCTGGAGGGGCTAAGAAATGCCATATCCTACCCTAGTCGGTTTTGCTCAGTGGATAGAGCCTCAGCCTGCAGACTGCAGGGTCCGGGTTCGATTCTGATCAAGGGCATATACCTAGGTTGCAGGCTCCTCCCTGGCTGGGGCCCAGGTCAAGGCTCATGCAGGAGGCAAACAATAGAAGTGGCCCTCTCACATTGATGTTTCTCTCTGTCTTTCCCTCTTTCTTCCCTGCTCTCTAAAAATCAATGGAAAAATATCCTCAGATGAGGATAAAAAAAAAAAGAAAGAAAGAAATGTCATATCCTATGAAAGACACATCTTGAAAATGCCTAAAGAAAGTTGTCATTTTTTTCGTGGTAAAGGGACTGGAATCTGTGTTGATGAAAACATTTTGGCAGCTGTGGTGGCTGGCAGTGGCAGCAGCAGTGGGGTGATGGGGGGTGGTGCCTTCCCCTGATCAGCCCAGTCACCTCCCACAGAGGGAGGCCAGATTGAGGCTTAGGCCCGCTCCCCAGCTGTCAGTAGGACATCCCAGGAGGGCTCCCAGACTGTGAGAGGGGGCAGGCTGGGCTGAGGGACCTCCCAAGCCCACTGCACAAATTTCATGCACCGGGCCTCTAGTCTATATATAATTTGCAAATATCTTCTTCCATTCAGTTGCCCTTCTTGTTGATGGTTTAAACAATGTGTGTGTGTGTGTGTGTGTGTGTGTGTGTATTCATATACATATATAGTTGATTCATTAACATTGGACTCAAGGCCAATAGCACTGTAACCCATGTCTGAAATAAGTTTATCTAAGATTATTTTCTTCATAAGGCACATCACACCCTTCTTGCACTTATGTATACCAGACAGCACTTCAGGCTTGGGGACCATTTTTAAACAGTGAAATCACCAACAAAAAGGACAAAAATGCAACAACAACAACAAAATGTGGCACAAAATAGATCATGCTAAGGACACTCGTTCACAGCATGAAAGCTAAAACAAGTACTGCATGGTTTTGTTGGACCTCAGCTGACTCGCTTTTAATTAGGAATTTTTATGCACAAAGCACCACTCAAAATTTTCGCCACCTCAAGAACTCTTTGAATATTGACTTTGGGGTTACAGTTTTTGTGAGTAGACAAATTTGCAATTCAGAATCAGCAAATAAAAAGGGTAAAATATATTTAGGGGCTAAAGCCTTTGTTTCTGTCACCTCCTTTAACCCTAACAAAACGACACATGAGAATGAGCTTCAGAGAGATTAAAAAGGTCACAAAGCTAGTCACTGAACTTTGGTTTTTCCTTTGTTTTAGACACACCTGTCATGAAATCCCCCCACACACCCCTACCCTTTATTGGTGTAAGGTCCCATGAGTTGCAACACATGCATTGACCCTTCTAAACTACTCCCATGAACAGGTACAGAACAGTTCCAACAATCCACACATCTTAGGCTTTTGTGAGACCGGTCGGTTTCTGGCCAATCCCTGCTCTCAGTCTCAGGCCAGGCTCAAGACCACACTCCTTCTCATCCTGGAACCTAAACCCAAATGGCTGGTACCGGGTTGAAAAGCTTGCTGTTCAATGGCTGAGGTGAACTCCCGCTCCCGGGCCCGAATGAGTTCAATTCAGACTGGGCATTTCCCTTTTGCAATAGCACGTTGCCTATTTGCAATAGCACGTTTTAAATCTGTGGTCGGTACTTCAACTGGCATCTGCCTCTCCCTTTTCCCGTGGTCACTGTTATTGCCTCCGCTTTGCAGATTAAAACACTGACGCTTAAATTAAGAAAGATCCATGAGACCATTGAGTCCATCAACCAGCTGAAGACCCAGAGGGATTTCATGCTCAGCTTTAGCACTGACCCCCAGGACTTCACCCAGGAATGGCTCCGTTCCCAGCGCCGAGACCTCAGGATCATCACTGATGTGATCGGGAATCCTGAGGAGGAGAGAGGAGCTGCTTTCCACCACCAGCCCTGGGCCCAGGAAGCAGTGGGGAGGCACATCTTTGCCAAGGTGCAGCAGCGAAAGCAAGAACTGGAACGGGTGCTGGGAATTTGCCTGACCTAACTGCTCAGGGATCCCTTCCTTTCTTCCCAGCCCAGGCATCATCCCCTTCTCAGCCTGGAAGGGACCACCATCTGAGGCTGCAGACACATAGCATAAGGAGCAGGGTGAGGGTTTGTCCTGTTACCCTCAGCTCCCCAGCGTTAGTTTCATAAATGTAGCAGTAGGATTCCTTGTTGCTTGGTCCCCAAAGCCTTATTACTTACTTTATGCGTTGGCTTTAATTGGGTTCAGAATAAATGCCTCTGCTCCCTGCAGGCAGGCCCACGTAGGACTACTGGGGGCCTGGCTTTGGGGGAGAAGGTTCAGAACCAAAGGCCATTGGCTTTGCTTGTTTACAGACTCCCCCTTGGGGCAAGTGCCCTAGCTGGCTCTGGGGAGCTGGGCAAGGAAGAGAGACTCAGCTCACACTCTTCCTACCCTTTCTAAACCAAAGTTCTTTGCCATTCCAACCAGCCCAGCCTTGCTGCTGGCTTTTTCCTTTTCTTTGGGTATTTGCACTATTTGGGGAGCAGGTTCTTCTCTGTGGGAGCCACTTTTTTGTACAGGGGACAAGTTGGGGTTTTTCAGGGAGCCCTGTTTGGTGCCTCCTCCCTTATTTTCTTTCCTCAATCTATGCAAGCGGCTCTGGCCGCCATCATCTCCTGGGATGCCAGAGGGCTGCCCCTCCAGCTCTGGGGCCCAGGGCTATAAAGCCTCCTAGACTAGAGGAAGGGGCCACTCAAGTTCTCTGGCTTGGCCTGAGGCATGGGTGTGTGTGCTTGGGGGGGGGGGGCGGAGGACTACGACTCATTGTCATTTGGAGCTTGATAAGAAGGGTGGGCCTAGGGCTTGGAAAGTGCCACTTCCGTCAGGTTTGGAAATTTCCAAATAAATCCTTGTTTATTGGTATAAAAAAAAAAGAAAAAAGAAAAAAGAAAGAAAGACAAAGAAAAGAGAGAAGAAAATAAAGAAGAAAATAAAGAAGAGAAGAGAAGAGAAAAGAAAGAAAGAAACGAAACGAAAGAAAAGAAAAAGAAAAGAAAAGAAAAGAAAAGAGAAAAGAAAAAAGTTAACTTTGGGTCACCTAAGACAATTTCAGTTACATAACAATTTTACCCTACTCTGGCTCAGCCCCACAAAGCCTAGAATCCAAAGGTATCTACAGGGTTTTTAAGAATCTTAGATGATATTT
>NW_006294339.1:1710151-1712202 GCF_000327345.1 Myotis davidii | reverse complement strand
TGCGCGCTCTGGAGGGTCCCGACCAAGGTGAGCGCCCCCTCCCCGAGGGCACCCAGGAGGCGGCCGGGGCGAGCCGGGGCAGAGCTCAGGAGGGGGGCGCCTGGCGCTGCCGCCCGGCCCAGGCGATGGCCGGCGCGTCCACTGGGCACGGGGAGACTGAGACAGTAGGGTCGTCTAATGTATGTCAGGATGTTTACCCAATCCCCTGCATCCTAGTCGAGGTTGCCCCAAAATAAGTGACCACCTTACTGGCCTCCCCGACACGACTTGGAATGGGACTCTAGGTCGGTATCGGTCCTCAGTCCCCGGTGAGCCTGGGCTGCTGGGCTGCGAGGAAGGGAAGAGGAATGCTCGGGGGTAGGACTTGGCACCAGCACCCACCCCCGCAGCTTTAACAGGCGTGATCGTGCCCCTGGGCCAAGGACACTGGCAAGGTCCCAAGGGGGCCGAGGCAGCGGAGCCAATCCGGTGACCGTGCGAGGCCGAGATGGAGGGCGGAGGGAGAGGGCAGAGGAGGGCACGTCTCCTCCCTGCCTAAGTCCCGGGAAAGCTCGCTGGTCACTGGCGGGAAACACCTTCGATTGCGCCTTTTGTTTTGCTGTTATTGTTACCTACACCCCTCAGGCTTACTCTCGGGTCAAGGCTGTTCTCTTATCTTTCCAGTCCTGATAGTGTCAGAATTTTAATTTACACAGATGGCATTGGAGATTACATCGCTTATTTCCTCCCCAACCCCTTACTAACGTTTGAAGAGCTGCTTTGCTGTATTAATCTAGTTCCTTGCTCCCTGCGGTGGCACACTATTCCCTTGTGTGCATCCCCCACTTTTTAAAAAATATATTTTATTGATTTTTCACAGAGAGGAAGGGAGAGGGATAGAGAGTTAGAAACATCGATGAGAGAGAAACATCAATCAGCTGCCTCCTGCACACTCCCTACTGGGGATGTGCCCCAAACCAAGGTACATGCCCTTGGCCGGAATCGAACCTGGGACCCTTGAGTCCGCAGGCTGAGGCTCTATCCACTGAGCCAAACCGGTTAGGGCCATCCCCCACTTTTGATGGCATGTAAGGGTCGCTGAGTCTTAGAGAATACCCCTTGTTCTCATGCTTTGTTCATGCCCAACTGGCAACAGTGCTTGCCTAGATGTTTTTCTTTGCCATTAAGAAACAGAGGCACACCCTGGCCCGGTAGCTCAGTTGGTTAAAGTTCCACCCCCGACCAGGGCACATACAAGAAACAACCAATGAATGCATAAATAAGTGGAACAACAAATAGACGTCTCTCTCTCAAAAATCAATAAACTGCCTGGCCAATGTGGCTCAGTGGTTGAGCGTCGACCTATGAACCAGGAGATCACAGTTCCATTCCCAGTCAGGGCACATGCCTGGGTTGCAGGCTCTATCTCAAATATATCCTTAGTAGGGGGCATGCAGGAGGCAGCTGATTAATGATTCTTTCTCATCATTGATGTTTCTATGCCTCTCTCCCTCTCCCTTCCTCTCTGAAATCAATAAAAATATATTTATAAATAAATTTTTAAAAATAAACAAAAACAGCTGCCCAGGGAAATTAAGCAATTTGAATCAGGTGTGATTTCAAAACCTCTGTTCTCAACTATTAGGCCATCACTGCCTCTTCTGTACAAAACACAGACTAGTACATCAGTAAAAAGTATTATCAGGGGTCACAGACCTTGCAAATAGCAGAATTGTTATCCACAGATAACAAGGATCACATATTAAGCCTCTGCCCTACCATTTATTTTTTATTTAAATATATTTTTATTGATTTCAGAGACAAAGCGAGTGGGGGAGAGAGATAGAAACATCAATAATGAGAAAGAATCGTTGATCGACTGCCTCCTGCACACCCCATACTGGGGGATCGAGCCCACAACCTGGGCTTGTGCCCTAACCAGGAATTGACCCATCCTTCTGGTTGTGTACAGGATGATGCTCCAACCAACTGAGCCACAACAGCCAGGGCACATGTAAATTATTTTTAAATGTACTTTAAGTAAAGTGATGATGCTCCTTCATTCACTTAAG
>NW_006294339.1:1701635-1709943 GCF_000327345.1 Myotis davidii | reverse complement strand
GCCCTCAGCCTGGCCGCAGTGGCTGGATGAGCATCAACCTATGAATTAGGAGGTTACGGTTCAATTCCTGGTCAGGGCACATGCCTGGGTTGCAGGCTCTATCTCAAATATATCCTTAGTAGGGGGCATGCAGGAGGCAGCTGATTGATGTTTCTCTCTCATCAGATAACAAGGATCAGCATATTAAGCCTCTGCCCCACCATTTATTTTTTATTTAAATATATTTTTATTGATTTCAGAGACAAAGCGAGTGGGGGAGAGAGATAGAAACATCAATAATGAGAAAGAATCGTTGATCGACTGCCTCCTGCACGCCCCATACTGGGGGATCGAGCCCACAACCTGGGCTTGTGCCCTAACCAGGAATTGAGCCATGCCCTTCTGGTTCATAGGCCAATGCTCAACCACTGACCCACGCTGGCCAGGCTGCTCCTACCATTTAGAAGGTCACTGAGGCACAGGCATAAGGAGAAGCAGTGACGAAGCTTGAGGAAGAGACTCCCACACAGGAGAAACACCCCTCTCCTCCACCCCCCCAAAATGACTTGGGGCCATTCACTGTTCATGTTAGAAGCCACAGGCTCTGCCTTCATTTGGACCAATGGCATAAGAGTATTGTCACACCCATTGTCCTTGAAAACAGGATTGGCTTGTTGACCACTCTTCACTCTTCTTTATGGCTCTATTCCAGCTCCTTACTTAGCAGGGTGTCCATGGTTCTCCACTACACCTGACCTTTCCCTTTTACCTCTTCTACCCCATGGGTTCATTTTAAGCTGTCCCACCTCTGTGTTTTATTCTAGCTATGCCCCTGATTTGAGCCCTCTCCTTTCCTCTCTGCCTATGTAAATACTTTTGGAATTACCACCCCTCGATATCCCTTTATTTTCCATGTATCTGGACTTGTCTCCCTCATAGGTTGTTAGCCCGTTGAACGTAGGACTGCTAGCTGGGTCCAGCTGTTCACTTCAGCAAATTCTCTTCCTTCCTGGGCTTCAGTTTCCCCTTCTATATAATAAGGAGCTGTTAAGCCAATTGGTCTCTATACTACCTCCAGTGGTTTCGGTTGACTCCTACCCATATCACCAAGCCTGTGATCCAAACCATCCAGACGAAAGTGATCCTACGTCAATTGCCAAGGAAGTCATCAGCCAGGGGCATGGTGGGTTTGGTGAGTAAGGAGAGTGCAGTGCAGACCCATCTCTACTGCTGGCGCCCGGAAACAGCAGGATTCCTAGGATCAGGGCTCAAACAGAAGGCAGGGGCCCTGGCAGAGTCCTCTCGGTTTCTCCATGCATCTGTCTTCTTCTCACAAACTCTGGCTAACCATATATGTGCATTATTTTTTTTAATCCTCATAACAACCTTTTTTATTATTTCTATTTACAGATGAGGAAATGGAAGGCCAGGTGGGTAACATAATGTGCCCAAGGCCATGGAACTGGTGAAAGACTGAGCTATGGCTTGAGTGAAGCACAATAAGATTTGGCAGCTAGTGTTTTGAGAGAGGAATATAAAGATGAAAAGCAGAGAAAAAGATGAAAAAATGGGAGAGAGTCAGCCAGAGAGAAAGGAATGACAGAACAGGAAAGCGAAAGGAGAGAAAATTTCTGTCAATCCCAGCACATCATTGCTATATTAGTTTTCTATTGCCACCAAACACTGTTACTTATAATAACATATTTATCATCTCATAATTTCTGTAGGTCAGAAGTCCAGGCACAAATTAGCTGGGTTCTCTGCCTTGGGGTCTTCCAGGCTGCTGTCCAGGCGTTGGACAGGATTATGGTCTCATCATAGGCTTGGCTGGGGAGAGATCCGTTTTCAAGCTCCTCACCTTGTTGACAGAACTCACTTGCTATGTGTATAGGACTGAAGTCCTGTTTTCTTGCTGACTGTTGTCCAGGGGGCCCCTCTCAGCTCTCAGAGGCTTCCCACACTTCCTTGATATCTGATCCTCTCCATAGGTCCACTGTTTTCCTACTGTGCACTAGCTAAACAGGCTTACCTACAGCGTAACCTAACCATGAAAGTAACATCTCATCACCGTTGCCATATAATTGACTCTACTCTTGAAAGTAACCTTTGGTAACCTTGGCTGTATTCTGTTGCTTAGAAGCAATTCACAGGTCCTGCCTACACTCAAGTGAAGGGGCTGTGAACAGAGGGGCACTCTAGGGTCTGTCCACCACAATGACCTTGGACCTAGACTGTTTTCCTCAGCCCCTCTGATAGGGTATCTCTGTTTCCACCAGTTTCTCTTCTGAAGCACCAGAGCTGGAGAGAACTGTGGGGACATCTGATTTCCTCTGTGTTACCTCCAGACCTTGCTGGGCTCAGCGAGCTCTTGGGAAACTTCTGAGGCGGCTAAGGAAGTTCACTAGCCTGAGTGTCACAGGTCTCTGTCCTAGACCACAGTTTTCTAACTTCAGGCTGGACATCCTGTCCCTTGAGAGCTCTGAAACTTCCTTGGGCCCGTCTCTATGTCTCAAACCAACTCGCACTAAGAATGCCATCTTACTAAATACTGCTTGTTCTACAGACAAAGCTGAGGACCCCAGAAAACAAAAAAAATGAATAAAGGGCCTTTGAATTCCAAAGGGTTGGTAAACACTCCTCTAGTCTATCCAGGACATTTTAGCAAAGGGAAAACAGCCCCTGCCCACAATGGTGTCTCTTCCCCACAACTGCCCCAGATGCGGTGGCGGGGGGGGGGGGTTTTGAGGTCAGAGTGGGGTGCAAGGGCCATATTGGGGGGACTCTGGGGGTGGTATTAAAGATTGGACTTTATTTTGATGAAAAGGGAGGAGAAGGACATGGTCAGATTTAGATTAGAAAGATGACTGTGAACCAATAGAGCAAGACAGGGAGCAAGACGGAGGGCCGGAGGGCCAGTTGGGTGATTGACGAAATACAGTAAAATGCCCATAGGAGGTTAGGGGCTGCGATGAGGGCTATGCGCTTAAAGATCTAAGATCTGTTTAAGAGGTTGAATTGGCAGGGCTTGGAGACTGAGTTTTCATGGGCGAGGGAGAGGGGACAACAGGGTGGGCTTCTGGGTTCATAGTGCAATCAGTTACTCACCAAGGGAACAGGAGAAAGATTGACCATTTTGGTTGAGAGGTCAAGTGCGCAGTTAGATATTTAGGCTAGGCACTAGAGGAGAGCTCTGGGGGCCAAGTGTGCAGGGCAGCCCTGGGGATAGAAGAGGCAAGCACCTGGGAGGTGCAGAAGAAGGGAAGATGAGCAAGTCCAGCTCCTCTGGACTCTCCTACCGCCTTACGCTGCTCTCCCTTTACTCCTCCAGTTGCCAAAGACACCGAAAGGTGGCAGAATATGTTACCCCAAAATATGCCTTTGTTGTAAGGATTACTTTGTGCTAAAGGCACTTGAAAAAAAAAAAAAACAGCAGATGCACGAAAGGCATTTGGATTTTCCCTTTTCTTCCTGAAGACAAGAGATAAATACTCCCCCGGGAAAGCTGCCCTCCCTGGACCAGGAGAAAAGAAACATTCTTCAACAGAGAAGCAAAGCCAAGAGAACTCTGCACAAACACATTTTATTAAAAAACGAAATTCTTATTCTCCTTTAGCCTCCTCACTAGTTGAGTTACCTTTCCATAACTGTCTCTTTGTTTAACCTGCTATGAAAGCATGTAGGTTCCACCATTTCTGGGGGGCTCGTTTCCTTACAGGGGCTCCCATGTCATGTACAACTTGTATAAATGTGCATGCTCTCTCCTCTGAATCTGTTTTATGTCAGTTTAATTCTCGGGCCCAGCCAAAAAGAATGGGCTTCTCTCCCCACCAACACACACACACACACACACACACACACACCCCACACACACACAACACACACACACACACACACACACACACACAGACTTTTGCCTGCCTTGCTCTCCTAGTCACCCCTCAGCTCTCAGCCAAAAGGTCAGTTCCTCCACCAGGAGGTCATTGTTGACCTTCGACACTAGGGTTCCCCTATTCCTCCTACCTCCTTGTCCTTTTTATTCTGTGTTCTCATCACAGACAGTCATTACATCACTGAATGTCTGTCTTCTCTGTCGGACTGCAGGTTCTGAGAGGACAGGGGCTGGGCCTGCCTGATCTCTGGAATCCGTGTCTAGTACAGAAGCCGACACATGTAGATGCATTATTTAATTGTACAAATGATTGAATAAAGAGGTCCTGGATTGAGCTCTCAGGAACGTGGACTTTAAAAAATTGGGTAGTCCATTACCTATAGTATTTTTCCCACCGTACCTCGTTCCTCAAATGAACGTTTTTACTTATCCTCACCTTGCTCAAACGCTTCTACCTGTGAACTGCCACCTGTAATCCTCTAAGTATTTTATGCACTTACCTTACTCAAGACCTCGTATTTTTATTTACTTGTATTAGGTTATAAGCACCTTGTGGGCAGGGACTATTACATAACTTATAACTTGCACAATTTCTTATCTATTACAATTGTTCAATAGATAGTACAGTTTCTTTTTTCATCGCCAACACTTGGTGGTTTGCCTGTTTGTTAATCTTCATCCAATGATATATTTCCCATTGTGTTTTAGAGAAAGTGGAAGGGAGAGAGGAAAGGGGAAGAGAGAGAGAGAGAGAAACGATGTGAGAGAGACACATCGATTGGTTGCCTCCCGCACACACCCCAACTAGGGCTGGGGCCCTAACCTGCAACCCTGACTGGGAATCAAACTCAAGACCTCTTTCTTGGTGTGTGGGATAGCGCTCTAACCATTAAGCACACCGACCAGGGCAACACTGGTTTTATTTTCAGATTTTTTCATTTTAGCCATTGTACTGGGTGTATAGTCAAATCTTAATATGCTTTTTAAAAAAAACTTATTTATTTGGTACTAATACAATTAAACATCTTTCCACGTGCTTATTGGTCATTTGTATATATTGTCGATTTACCTTCTTAAGAGTTGGGCTTTTAAAAATTGAGGTGTAATTGACTTACGTTAGTTTCAGGTGTGCAACCAAATGACTCAATATCTGTTACATTGTGAAATAATCATCACAATAAGTCTAGTTAAGATCCACCAGCACACCTAGTTACACCTTTTCCCCTTGTTCTGAGAATGTTTAAGATCTACTTTCTGCCAAAACCAGTTTGGCTCAGTGGATAGAGTGTCAGCCTATAGACTGAAAGGTACCGGGTTTGATTCCGGTCAAGGGCATGTACCTGGGTTGTGGGCACATCCCCAGTGAGAGATGTGCAGGAGGCAGCTGATCGATGTTTCTCTCTCATCAATGTTTCTACCTATCTCTCTCCCATCCTCTCTGTAAAAAATCAATAAAATATATTTTTAAAAAAAGATCTACTTTCTTAGCAGCTTTCCAATACCACATTCCCAAGACTTGTTTTTTATAGACAGGTGTTTAGTAAATGAGGTAAGAACTTTAAAAATTGGGTAGAAGAAAACCTAGAGGAGTGCAGAGTGTCATCTGAGAGGGAGGAGGAGGCCACAACGCAGACTAATGGTGTTACACGTTAGCCAAAAGCCAGCAAACGCACACTAAGCGTGAACCGTATGTACACCATGGACCTTGGGTGACACATCAATGTAGGTTTGTCTACTGTAACAGATGTACCACTCTGGTGTGGAATGTTGTTATGGGGGAGGCTATGCATGTGTGGGAGGCTGGGATATAAGGGAAATCTCTGTACTTTCTGCTCAATTTTACTGTGAACCTAAAACGGCTCTGAAAAAAAGGAAAGGAGAAAAATCCACACAACTAAGTCTATGAGAGAGAGAGAGAGAGAGAGAGAGAGAGATTGGCAGAGGCAGGCAGGAACCACTGCAGTGGTCATTGTCCCCCTCCCCATGTTCTCCGCAGTTCACACGCCCTCCTACTTCTTTTGTGAAGCAGAAGGACAAGTGCTATTCTGTTTTATAGTCAGGAGAACAAAGCCTGGGCATGTGTGACGCCCATCACACTGCTGCTCGAGGGTAGAGGCTGCCCAGGCCCTGCCAGGAGTGGGCAGGCCAGAGGCCTCACCCAAGGTTGCCCGGTCCCCTGCAGGAATCACTGAGATTCTGATGAACAGACCGCATGCCCGAAATGCCCTGGGACACGTCTTTGTGAGCGAGGTGAGAAATGGCCGGCACCGGGCGGGTGGGGCTGGGCTGGGCTGGGAGGTATCTGACGGGATCTCCTCTGCAGCTGCTGCGAGCCCTGGCCCGGCTGCGGGACGACCGGCAGGTGCGTGTCCTGCTCTTCAGAAGTGGAGTGAAGGGTGTGTTCTGTGCAGGTGGGTGTCCCTTCTTCCCCACCCTGGGGCTCAGCAGGGCTCCCCGCAGCCTGCAGGGGATGGGGGCGGGGACCTTAAGTCATCTCTAGCATAGGACTCATTGTTCGCATTTTACAGATGTGAACTCAAGACTCAGAGGTAAAATTCCTTGCCTAGGGTTACCTGGCTAGTAAGAGGTAGAAGAGAATTCAGTTTGAACTTGGCCTTTCTGACCCCCAAGTCCTTATCCTTTTGGCTACACCATGCTGTGTTCTGACCCTTCACTGAGGAAATGAAGAAACTGAATCAAAGACATTCACAAGGTCAGTGGTCAAGATGGGACTCTGTGCCCCTTTGCCCAGTCCCTGCCACCAAAGCTTTCCACTATCCCTGCACCATTTGGTCCTCACAAGGCAAGCACCATGAACTAGTGTTTCATAGGAATACCACATCCCGGGCCCATAGGAAGCAAGTCAATGAGAGCTGAGTTGAGCTTAGAACCAGTGCTGGGATGGCTGGAGAGGGGTCACAGGGGTCACTGGGGAGGCGGGAAGTGGTTGTGGAGAGAGAGCATGGGAGGAATATGGTTTTCAGGTTTTCAAGGGGATATAGCTTAGTCCCTCCATCTGAGCTATTGGGATCTTGGTGCCCAGCGTGGAGCCTGCCCTGGCAGGACAAGTATATAGAAAAAGGTCTCCCTGCCCTGGCAGCCCTGGCAAAGATCCTCACCCTACCCTGTCCTCTTTCTTTATCTCCATCTCTGTCTGACCTCTATTAAGGTCACTTCATGTCCCTGATAGCACCACTCCTCACTATCCCAAATTAGCACAGGGAAATAGACAGGCTCCCAGATGTCTGGGTCTGACCCCAACTTGCTCTGGAATCCTTGGCTAGTCCCTGCCACTCCCTGGGCCTCAGTTTCCCCATCTGTCACAGAGAGGCGTTGGAACTAATCAAAGACTTCCAAAGGCTCTCCCTGCCCTGACTTGGTATGGTCTAGAACTTGAAGAGACCGTCTTCACCCTCTACTCCCACCTCAGCCTCCTACCATCTGGCCTTTGATGACCTCACCAGAGTCACTATTCTCATCGACGTCCTTGCCCATCTCCATTCCACTGTATCCTACATTCGCTTCTCGGTTCTCTTATCTTACCTGACCCCTCAGCCTCCCTGGACCCCACTGACCCCTCCCTCCTTTAAAAAAAATAACCAGTTGTATAGTGATGCATGTCAGTTATTTTACAATAAAACTGGGGGGAGGGAATCAATAAGTTTTTTATTTTATATAATTTTAAAATTGTGGCAAATACATGCATGACACTAAATTTACCTTTAAAATGTTTTAAGTGTTAAAATTCAGTGGCACTAAGTATATTTACAAGGTTGTGCAACTATCACCACTGTTCATTTCCAGAAACTTTTCATGAGCTCAAAAAAAACTCAGTCCCCATTAAGCAATCCCTCCCCATTCTCGCTTTCCCACATCCCTGGTAACCTCTGGTCTACTATGAATTTGCCAAAAGGGACAGAGCATGAGTGTTGTCAAACCTCTGGGTTTCAGTGATAAGTTTCTGTGACAAAAGAACCTGCTGACTTCTAGTGACCTCATACAACTGGAATCACACATTTGTCCTCCTGTGTCTGGCTTATTTTACTTAGAAAAATGTCCTCAAGGTTCATCCACGTTGCAGCACGAGTCAGATCATTCCTTTTTATGGTTGAATATTCCATGTATATTCATACATTTTATTAACCCACTAGAGGCCCAGTGCACAGATTCGTGCACCGGTGGGGTCCCTCGGCATAGTCTGCAGGCTCTTGCAATCCAGGACCCCTCGGGGGATGCTGGACTGCTGGTTTTAGCCTGATACCCTCAGGCCCGATCAAGACAGGAGGGAACCCTATCCTGTGCGTTGAGCTTCTGTCCTCTGGTGATCAGTGCGCATCATAGCGACCGATTGATCGGTTGATCGTTCCGTCATTTGGTTATAGTTGTTCTATTTTATTATTGTTGCTATTAATCTCTTGCTGTGCCTAATTTATAAATGAC
>NW_006294339.1:1681596-1682913 GCF_000327345.1 Myotis davidii | reverse complement strand
AGGCAGGAAGTGGTTGTGGAGAGAGAGCATGGGAGGAATATGGTTTTCAGGTTTTCAAGGGGATATAGCTTAGTCCCTCCATCTGAGCTATTGGGATCTTGGTGCCCAGCGTGGAGCCTGCCCTGGCAGGACAAGTATATAGAAAAAGGTCTCCCTGACCTGGCAGCCCTGGCAAAGATCCTCACCCTACCCTGTTCTCTTCCTTTATCTCCATCTCTGTCTGACCTCTATTAAGGTCACTTCATGTCCCTGTTAGCACCACTCCTCACTATCCCAGATTAGCACAGGGAAATAGACAGGCTCCCAGCTGTCTGGGTCTGACCCCAACTGGCTCTGGAATCCTTGGCTAGTTCCTGCCACTCCCTGGGCCTCAGTTTTCCCATCTGTCATAGAGAGGTTGGAACTAATCAAAGACTTCCAAAGGCTCTCCCTGCCCTGACTTGGTATGGTCTAGAACTTGAAGAGACCGTCTTCACCCTCTACTCCCACCTCAGCCTCCTACCATCTGGCCTTTGATGACCTCACCAGAGTCACTATTCTCATCGACGTCCTTGCCCATCTCCATTCCACTGTATCCTACATTCGCTTCTCGGTTCTCTTATCTTACCTGACCCCTCAGCCTCCCTGGACCCCACTGACCCCTCCCTCCTTTAAAAAAAATAACCAGTTGTATAGTGATGCATGTCAGTTATTTTACAATAAAACTGGGGGGAGGGAATCAATAAGTTTTTTATTTTATATAATTTTAAAATTGTGGAAATACATACCATGACACTAAATTTACCTTTAAAATGTTTTAAGTGTTAAAATTCAGTGGCACTAAGTATATTTACAAGGTTGTGCAACTATCACCACTGTTCATCTCCAGAAACTTCTTATGAGCACAAAAAAACTCAGTCCCCATTAAGCAATCCCTCCCCTTCTCACTTTCCCACAGCCCTGGTAACGGTCTCCGGGCTGCGGCGGCCAGCCATAAGCCCTGCATCTGGTGCCTGTTGGTTATCTGAGTGGCACTCCCCCTGTGGGAGCGCACTGACCACCAGGGGGCAGGCAGCTCCTGCGTTGAGCATCTGCCACCTGGTGTCAGTGCTCATCACAGTGGCCAGTTGGTCCTTTTTATGGTTGAATATTCCATGTATATTCACACATTTTATTAACCCACTAGAGGCCCAGTGCACGGATTCCTGCACCGGTGGGGTCCCTCGGCAGAGTCTGCAGGGATCAGGCTGAAACCCACAGACCAACACCGCCTGCCACTCTCGCTTATCCCAGCCCCACTGCACCTGCTGTGGGCTCATGCCCAGTCAGTCCCGGTAC
>NW_006294339.1:1677816-1681559 GCF_000327345.1 Myotis davidii | reverse complement strand
CTGCGGCGGCCAGCCATAAGCCCTGCATCTGGTGCCTGTTGGTTATCTGAGTGGCACTCCCCCTGTGGGAGCGCACTGACCACCAGGGGGCAGGCAGCTCCTGCGTTGAGCATCTGCCACCTGGTGTCAGTGCTCATCACAGTGGCCAGTTGGCCGGTCGTTTGGTCACTTAGGCTTTTATATATATAGGTCC
The DNA here is from genome assembly GCF_000327345.1 of Myotis davidii. Classification (NCBI taxonomy): domain Eukaryota; kingdom Metazoa; phylum Chordata; class Mammalia; order Chiroptera; family Vespertilionidae; genus Myotis; species Myotis davidii. The sequence continues at coordinate 1,681,366 of NW_006294339.1, read as the reverse complement.
TTTGGTGGACACAGGATTGTGTACACCTTTTGGCTGTTTTGAACACTGGTATGCAAGTGTCTGTTTGAGTCCTTGCTTTCCATTATTTGGAGTATATCCTTAGGAGTGGCATTACTGGATCATAGTAATTTTACATTTAACTTTTTTGAGAGACCACCAAAATGATTTCCACAGCAGCTGCAACATTTTATAATCCCGCCAGCAATGCAGCAAGGTTCTCCACATCCACACTTGTTTTCTGTTGCTTATAACAGCCGTCCTAAGGGGTATGGAATGTGCTCATTGTGGTTTGGGTCTGCATTTCCCTAATGATTAATGATGTTAAGCGTCTTTTCATGTGTTTATTGGCCATCTGTGTATCTTCTTTGGAGAGAAGTCTATTGAAATCTTTGTCCTTTGTAGGGGTTTTTGTTATTGAGTTACAGGAGGTCTTTATATGTCCTAGATATTAATCTTTTATCAGATAGGTGATTTGCCAATATTTTCTTCCATTCTGTAGGCTGTCTTTTCACTCCTTCATAGTGTCTTTTGACATTAAAGTTTTTTATTTTGAAGTCCAATTTTTCTTTCTGTTGTGGCACCTCTCCTTTATGACCCACTCCCTTTTCCTCCCTGGATTCCCTGACCAGTGCTTCCTCAGGTTTCTCCTTCCTCTCAGGCTGCTTCTCCTCAAGTCTCCTTTGTTGGATCTTTAACAGCCTAGGGCTCCGTAACGGGTTATTTCCCAAGGACTGACACAACCCGTATTTGCAGGTGCAGACCTGAAGGAGCGGGAGCAGATGAGTGAGGCAGAAGTGGCGGTCTTTGTCCAGCGGCTCCGAGGCCTAATGAATGAGATTGGTGAGGGTCCAGAAATGGGGTGGAGGAGGGCCCTGCTGATCCCTGCCACCCCCATCCCCCCACTCACCCCACCACCACCCTCTATTCTAAAGAGAGGACAGTTTCTACTGTAAGCTCTGTAGAAAGACGAATGACTCTCCCAGGGAGGATGGGCACAAGTGAAGCAGGGGGTCCCTCCGGGGTGAGGACGACGGAGGCCCAACGCGCTAGGGCATCTGCATGCACGACTCGAGACCAGGTTCAGTGACGCAGATCCGTTTTATTGTGGAACTACAGGGGTATATATAGCATGAGGGGACCAATCAGAGGGAGACACGTTGCTACAGGCGACCAATGGCTGAAAGGCTGGGGTACTGTGCACGTGGCTCTAGGAGTTTGTTCAGGCGGGCGTTGCTACTTCCTGGTGTGCCGAGGAAGCACGACATGGTGGAGTGTGCTCACACCATTGCATCAGCCGCAGCGCTGAGACATACTTCCCGAGCTCTACGTACACACAAGGAATTGTACGAGGAGGAGGGTGACAAGCAGGTTTAGAGGGCATTTCCTTCTCACGGGCTCAGCCTTTGTGCCCTGCTGCTTTTGAGCCCCATCGCCCACCACCCACCCCATGGCATCAGGCTTCACGCCTTGCTATTCCAGAGGAGCCATGTCTCACCAAGCATGCTTGCAGGCTTTGACGTGGTTGTTCCTTTGGCTGGAATATCCCTCCTTGGCCACCTGAACTTCTTACTCATCCTTTAATACCACCAATACCTCCTCCTCCTCCTCCTCCCTGACCCATCCTCCAAGCTTCCTTTAACAGAGTACAGATCGCCTGGGTCTGTCTTCCCATGTCTGACTCAATTCTGTGTTCCCAGCACCCAGCCCAGGGCTTGCCACACAGAACAAGAAGGGAAAGCAGAAAGGGGAGTCCCAGAGTGGCCAGCAGGGGAGGGGGCCTGAGCAGGGATCATCCAGCCCATCTCCCCACTCTGGTTCCTAAGCTGGTCCCACAAATTTCCCTATTGGAAAATCCAGCTTCTACCATAACCTGGCTGAGGCCCCCAAATCTGAGAACAATGAGGCCCTCTCTAACCTCGAGTCCCTGTCCTGGTCCTGCACACCCTCTCAACCGGAGCCCTTCTTCGTCTCCACAGCAGCCTTCCCTGCACCCACCATTGCAGCGATGGATGGGTACGCCTTGGGTGGAGGCCTGGAACTTGCCCTGGCCTGTGACCTTCGCGTGGCAGGTACTGGGCAGGGGGAGGTCGGGTACAATGGGGAGGAGAGGGTGAGTGAAACAGGGTAAGTCTGGGCATTCTGTGAAGTCAGCCACTGCTCTTGGCTTTCCTACCAGCAGATCTAAAGGCAAAGGGGAGGACACAGAGGGGAAGCTGGTTCCGCTCCTGGCCCAGCCCCTGACCGCTGTAGACCCAGTCACCCTCAGCACAGTCACCCTCAGCACCAGAGTGCTCCTGCCAATCAGAGCAGCTGCTGGCAGGACAGGAAGGCGAGCACAGAGAGGGAAGGCAGAGCAGGACAAGACTAGGTGTTCAGCCTTCCAGTTCTGTCCAAGAAGCTTTGCTTAGCATGTTTTGAACCAAGGTGAGGCAGGGGCAGTCTGTCACCAGCCCAGCTAAACACAAACATGCCTGGGCAGGAGCACTGCCCTCTGGTTCATTGTTCAGAGCAGCTGAGCCTTGAAGAGTGGAGGGAGGAGGTGAAGAGCACACCTGGTTACATTTTAACCTTACTGCCTTGGGTAGGTGCACCCTTCTTGGAGGCAGAAAAGTCTGTGCCATCATGGCGCTCCATCTTCCCTTAATGCTTTCTCCTGCCACCCGGGAACATTTGAAAATGTGCAACTCCAGCCATAGAAGTAGCTTATATCTACACGATGCACGTCAACAAAAAGGCATCAAAATACCTGGTCAGGTCATAGCCCCGACTCTGCTTCTCACCTTGTCGATGTTTAAGGCAACTAACCTGTAGGGTTTGGGCAATAGGAGGGTGAGTGTAAAACCCCTCATAGGCAGAAGAGGTGGCTGTTCCCTCCTGCCTGGCTCAGATGGCCAGAGGGAATTTAGGAGAGAAGCTTGTAAGAGGAAGGGCTTCGAACTCAGAAGGATGTGGACTGAACACAGGGAATTTCAGGCTAATGAAAAGCTGGGAGGAATAACTGGTGGAAGCCGGAGTCATTCACACTCTAGGCCAGACCGTAGCTAAGGGTTTATGAGACAGAGAATCCATTAACCCACAAATAGGTAGTGGGCACCTTCCAGGAACCCCTTCCTTGTTCCTCATTTGATCCTTAGCAGCTCTTTGAAGCAGGCAGGAGAGTGGTAATCATCTTTTTCCACCTATGAGGCTCAGAAAGGGTGAGACACTTGCCTGGGGACGCACAGCCCCCACCCTCCACCACAGCAGGGATGGCAGGATGAGGGCTGGGCCTCCTGACCTCCAGGCCAGGGCTCTTCCAAAGGCAGAGCCTGCAGAGTCTGGCTGTGGCCAGAGCATGATGGAAGTGGTTGGCTGAAGGGGTGAGCAGAGCCCAGAGGTAGGTATCACTTCTCCCCAAGGACTGGCACTTGAGAGGGTGGGGGCGTCACTCTGTTTATGCAGCTTCCTCAGCTGTCATGGGGCTGATCGAGACCACCCGAGGGCTCCTCCCAGGAGCAGGTAACATCACCCACAGCACCCGTCCTCCTTTACCTGCCCAATTCCTCCATCC
>NW_006294339.1:1655539-1677733 GCF_000327345.1 Myotis davidii | reverse complement strand
GTTTACTAGGCTCTGTCCTTCTAGCCTAGCTCAGAATCTGCTTCTGAGAAGAAGTCTTGGCTGACGCCCAGCCTGGGCCTTCTCTGGGCTCCCACTTTCCTTGCTGACTTACCATCCCCATTCCATTCGGCAGGAGGGACCCAGAGGCTGCCGCGGTGCCTGGGGGTGGCCCTGGCGAAGGAGCTCATCTTCACAGGCCGACGACTGAGTGGGACACAGGCCCAGGCCCTCGGGCTGGTGAATCACGCTGTGGCCCAGAATGAGGAGGGCAATGCTGCCTACCACCGGGCCCGAGAACTGGCCCAGGAGATCCTGCCCCAGGTTTGCTGGCAGCCCTGCACAGGAGGGAGGGCCTGTGCCATGGGGGACACGCGTGTGGGGAGGCCACGGCGTCCCACAGGGCCAATGAGATCCATTTACCCAGACTCATAAAATTAACCCTCTTTGAACTGTGCATCCATTTAGCCATCCAGTAAACAAAATTAAGTCAAGTGTTAAAATGAAAATTGAATTCTGAGGAACTCAAATGGGCTTGAACATCTTCAGAACAGCACCATCCAAGAGAACTTTCTGAGACGATGGGAATGCTCTATTCTTGTGCTGTCCACTAAGGCAGCCTCTAGCCACAGGTGGTTCTGCCAGGCCAAAGCCCTCAGCAGGACACCCTGGATCTGACTGATGGGGTCTCCAAGAACCTGAGGGCTTCGTCTGGCTTCTCATGACTCTGACAGGACCCAGAGGTAGGCCCCAAGTTTCCATAAAGATATGAACACAGCTGAAATGGAGCTGTTTGACTAATTCATAATAAATACTGACTAAGCCCACATGGAGCATCTCCCATCCATCAGACACTATCTTAGGTACCTTCATTAGAACAATCCAGCTGGGTTGATTATCCTCATTGTATCTGTAAGTGTACCAGACCCAGAAAGGTTAAGTGACTTGCTCATCAAGGTCACAAAAAGGGACTGTAATACCATACCAGAGAGACAATACTAGTATTTTGGTATTTATTTTGCATAATATAAAAACTACATACAATGTAAAAACTAGCATTTTATTCTAAAGAGTACACAATATGTACAAAAACTTCTAAAACTGTAAAACTAATGCATTTCAAATATAAAAATCTGCAAACATGTTACAAAACAAAAAAATAAGTCTATAAAAATGTTTTCCATTCATCATTTTAGTATTTACAGATGAAACTATTTGAATTAATCATGAAAATTAAGTATTTTTGTTTTTTTAATATTTTTTTTTCAGAGAAATTTATTTTGGAGAGGAAGAGATAGATACATCAATGATGAGAGAGAATAATTGATTGGCTGCCTCCTGCAAGTCCCTCACTGGGGATCGAGCCCGCAACCTGAGCATGTACCTTGACTGGGAATCAAACCTATGACCTTCTGGTTCATAGGTTGATGCTCAACCACTGAGCCATGCTGGCTGGAATAAGTATTTATTTTGGAAAAAATCTTTCTCTATCTCCTATTTAATCCTACCTTCTTTTTATAACTTTGAGACCTTTCTTGAGGGCAGGGATTATAACTTTAAAAAACTGATAGTGAGTTTAAAAGAAAGCATGTTTTGTCTTTTCTTTTTTTAGTTTCATCATACATAAATGGAGTGTCTGATGGTGCTACTCTACCAATTTTAATGCTATCAGATTTCTATTATACTTAGATCAGAAAGTATCTGATCTAAACAAAACTCTACGTGACTCAAGCTCGCAGCTGGCTGCACCTTCACAGAGGGGCCTACCTAGCAAGACTGGTAGACTGAAGGGTTATCTTTTTGCATAAACTGTGTAACTGGGTCTTTGAGCTTGATTTAGAGATGATTCTGATTTCAGATCTTTTAGTATTCTAAAATAATGGTATTATACTAATATAAGTACTAGTATTTCAGTACTTGAAAGTAGCTTTGCATTCCAAAACACCAGCATACCAAAACTATAATCACTAATCCCAGTGCTGGAATGTCTGATGCAACCTAAAAAAAAGTAAACCTTCAACTTCCAGCCAATTCCTGGATGCGGTGACTGCCAGGTGTGGTACATGGCTACCCTCTGGTGGACAAACCACTAAGACTAGGGAGTCAAATGGTTCCAGAGGTTAGGGCCCAAAAGACTTTTAATGAATGCAAGGCCTACAACTTAATACTCAGATTTCCCCCCGAAATAGTAAATACACATTTTGCTTTAAATATGGATTTGGCTATGTTTTCTACTTGAACATACTGCACCACAGAGTGGCTCACTGTTCTCATTTCCAAATAACGTTCAAATTATTAGATTTCTAATAATCCTCACATTTATGTCTATATACTTAGGAACATAAATATGTCTGCTAACACATACACATACATATGCTGAAATGGGAACCTCCAGGAAATCAGGTTAAAAAAAACAAGGTGCACACTAGTATGTTTCTTATTATTCCATTTGTGTAAAAGGTGTTGGCGCAACATGCCTTTGGGGGGAAGGGTCAGGAGAAAGGAGACTTCACTTTTTGTTCCATACTCTTCCATACTGTTTGAATTCTTTACGATGCACATTTTCATTTCATGTTTTTAAAATGTCTCTTAGAATTGGATTAGCCTCTAAAGGTATGTTCCTTGTCCCCTAAACCATTCTAAAAAGAATCGAGTTATCCCATCTACAAGAGGGAATATGCTAATTGACTGCCCGCCCACAGCCACAAGATGGCGTACCTTGGTTGCAGGCACATCCTCAGTAGGAGGTGTGCAGGAGGCAGCTGATCGATGTTTCTCTCTCATCGATGTTTCTCTCTATCCCTCTCTCTTCCTCTCTGTAAAAAAAAATCAATAAAATGTATTTTTTTAAAAAAAGACCAGTCATTGCCTCAGGTAACCAGGGCCGGCCGAGGCTTGTGCTGCCAGCAGGGGCAGCAGCAGAGGTGTGATGGGGGCGTCGCCTTCACCTGATTGCAGGGTTGCCTCCTGCCCCTAAGGGCTCCAGGACTGTGAGAGGGGGCAGGCCAGGCTGAGGAATCCCCTCTCCAGTGCATGAAATTTCATGCACTGGACCTCTAGTTTATATATGAGTATATACAAGGGTGGACAAAAGTAGGTTGCAGTTGTGAGTATGCAAAAGTTTACTCTTGTATTGTTTTTAAATGTATTTTTATTGATTTCACAGAAGGGAGAGAGAGAGATAGAAACATCAATGATGAGAATCACTGATCACCTGCCTCCTGCACATCCCACACTGGGGATCAAGCCTGCAACCCAACATGTGCCCTGACCGGAAATCGAACCATGACTTCCTGGTTCATAGGTCAATGCTCAACCACTGAGCCACACCAGCCAGGCACTGTATTACTATTTTTTAATTGTTGTATTATTTATTATTATTACCAACCTACTTTTGCCCAACTCTGTGTATTTATTGACCTCATTCTTTTAAACAACTGCACTTTTTCATTCATGGTCTGGATGTGCTATTATTTAACCAGTACTCTAACGATGAACATTTATGTGGCTTACATCTTTTTGCTACTGCAAAACAGCTGGAGTGAATAACTTTGTACATCTTAGTGTACTTGTAGTTGTGCATTTGCAGGGTAGATTCTACATGGAGTTGCAACATCAAAGAGTATGTGCATCGCCTGACTGCTTTGTCTCAGTGGCTGAGCATCAACCTATGAACCAGGAAGGAGGTCATGGTTAGATTCCCAATCAGGGCACATGTCTGGGTTGTGGGCTCGATCCCCAGTAGTAGGTATGCAGGAGGCAGCTGATCAATGATTCTCATCATTGATGTTTCTCTCCCTCCCTTACTCTGAAAAAAAAATTTTTTTAAAAAATATATATTTTTAAAGAGCATGTGCATCTAATATTTGCCAGTTCTTGCCAAATTGCCTTCCCCAAAGCATTGTATCAATTTACTCTATCAATAATATATGCAAATACTTGCTTCCTAATCCTGGCAATAGTGGGCAATACCAACAATTTACTATTTACCTAGTCTAAGGTTAAAGGGGCACCTCACTGTTTTGATTCGCATTTTCTTAACTAGGAGTAAATCTGGGAGCCCCCTGTGTTTATATTTTCCTGTGAACTACCTTTTCGTATCCTTATGAATTTGTTGAAAAAATACTCGCTTTTTATAAATCAAGAAAATTCATCTGTCTTAAGTATCACAAATACATTTTCCCAGTTTTTTACTGTTGCCTTTTATTTGTGGTGATTTTTCCCAACTTCATTTTTATGGCTTCAATTATGGCTTCTATGCTATCAGACTTTTAAAACAGTCATTCTTTTCTCTGATTAAGTCTTACTTATAAAAACTTCAAATACTACGAATACTACAGGCAGTAAGTGCATCCTTTGCCTGGAAGTGGGGCTGGGAGTGCAGTGCCAGGCCCAGTTAATTGGAAGCAAGACCAGAGAAGCGAAGATGGCAGCTTTGATGCTCTTGCTTCTCAGTGGCTGTGCAAAATACCCCCTTGGGATTTCAACCCCAGCGGGCCAGACCTCAAAGCCCAAGTTCCTAATCCTGACCATGTTTTAACTCCGCTGAGGTGACAGCTGCTTGCAGTGGAGGCTTGCATTTGCTGAGCTGAGAGGGGTAGAGGAAGGGAGCAGCAGTGGAAAAGGTGACGGGGAAACTATATCCAAGCTCCACCTCTGATTTACTGGACAACTGCTTCACCTCTCTGAGCCTCAGTTAAAGATGGCAACATCCTGGCAGGGTGGGTAGCACCATGGCACAAGTCTGTGGGCAGGAAAGCACTTGTAAATGGTTGTATTCATAGGAATGAATGAAATGACAAGAACCCCATAGGGTCAGGATTGGGCAGGGCAGGAATCAGTCAGGTTTCCTTTATAATAGAAAAGGAACGTGGACTGAGAGCCAGCAGGCGCTCACACTAGCGGAACATAACACTTAGCAGAAAGCTAGAACTCCGCCTCCCTGTCCACATCTCTCCCCCAACCATGGAGCTTTATGCCTTTATTTCAACTTCCCTGTCAGCATCAATCCCCTCCTCAACCAAGCCTTTTCTTTTCTCTAGGCCCCCATTGCTGTGCGGCTGGGCAAAGTAGCCATTGATCGAGGAATGGAGGTGAGAGAGCTCTGGTGGGGACTGTGGTCAGTGGGGTGGCTGGGAGGCGGTGCTTTCACAGCACTCTGACAGCACAGCTGGGAAGAACCCAGGGACTGGATTCTTGTAACATTCAATGCCATGGGTGCCTTAGTTTACCCATCTACAGCATGTAACGTTTGACCAAGTGACATTCCAGATTCATTTTATCCTCATCTTTCTCCCTTGGAGAGAAGGAAACTGAGGTTCAGAGAGGGTAAATGACTCATCCAGGTCACAGAGGCAAGAATAAGGACCAGGTCTGTGTGGGTCCATGTTCTTGGGTTTGTGCTGAAGGTCAGTGATGTGGCCTCAAGGAGAGGGCTCAGGGAAGAGTCTTGGGTGCAGCTAATCCATCCCACCTCAACTTACTTGATCGTACATCACACACTGAATCTAGAGCTGAGCCGAAAACTGGGACACAGATAAGTCAAATATGGCCATTGCCCCAAAGGTGGGGAGGGGGTTAGATACAGACTCAGATCACTAATAAAAGGGTACCAAGCAGAGAGACACAGTGGAGAGATTAAAGCAGCACTGTCCCATTGGGTAGTGCGGAGTTAGAGGATATTTTCTAGAGTTGGGCCTTGGAAAGGACGAGAATTCCAGAAAAGGCAAAAAATATGAGCAAAAGCAGGGATGCGTAAATAAGCAATTTGACTGAATGGGAGTAAGGGGTGAGTGAGAACAAATCATGGAAGTTAGGGGCATGGGTTCTGGTGCTGGGCTGTCTGGGTTCAAAGACCTGCTTTTCCACATACTGCTGTGATTTCAGAGAAATTCCTTCACCTTCCTTTACTTCAGGTTTGTCAACTGCACAGTAGGGATAACCTTTGTTGTTAAGATTACGTACAGGAAGTACTTCTCTGAGAAGAGTGCTTGTGAAGCAGCAGTAATAGTAGCACTGAGCAGCAGAGGCTGCGGAGTTGCCAAGGGCCACATCATGAAGGCCCAGGACCTTATTCCTGAGGGCAATGAAAGCCTGTAGTTCACTAATGAGAGTGACAGGAGGCATGGTGAGGCAGCCCATGAGGAGAGAACACTGTCTGGGAAGGCGCAGTTCATGCACAACCTCCGCAGCACTACAGGCTGTGCAACCCTCCCCACAGGCATGGTGAGGCAGCCCATGAGGAGAGAACACCTGGAAGGCACAGTTCATGCACAACCTCTGCAGCACTACAGGCTGTGCAACCCTCCCCATTGTGCTCACAGCCCCTATTTGTCCCAGCGTGGTTTTGTCAGTTATGGTGTTCTCTCTCCAGGGAATTCCTTATCATAATCATCTCTGTGCGTGACTGGCATACAGTGAGACTCAGTAATTCTTTACTGGAGGAAGCCATGAACCAACAGAATAGTGTAAGCAGTAGGGTGGGCTAGCTGTCAGTGTAGATGGAGGTGGGCAAGGTCAGGCTTATTCAGGTTTCTTTCTTGCAGGTGGACATTGCATCAGGGATGGCCATTGAAGGGATGTGCTATGCCCAGGTACGTGGTCACTGCCAAAGTCCATGCATGCTTGTAAGCAGAGCCTGGGCCACAGTGGGGGGCTCATGTGCAATCCATGACCAATTTAGTAGGTTCCTCCCAACCCAAAGGGTCTCTCTCAATGACACTTGCCCCTCCCAATCAGCCTGGGCTGATCCCAGAGGAACCACACTGCTTCTCTCTGGGACTGTTTCCTCCACTATCTGGTGGTGGTACATTCTGTCCCCACCTAGAGAATCACAGAACACAGATGTCCTTGAGAGGAAGAATGGCTTCCACTGTCTCTGTACCAGCGGCCACTTAGAGGTCAGGTTAGAGTGGGATGTCAAGGCCTTGCTTAGTACAGCCTGCAGGCTGTGTGTGTTTGACGAGGCGGGGGTGGTGGTGATAAATCTGGGGCTGACCTATTTAGACCTGACTCCTGGGTGAGTCAAAAAGTACTAGCCTCAAGGTCAACAGATATCAAAAGTCCTCCTACACAGGGGGTCCTGGAACTTGCAGGGGCTGGTGTGAAAGAGCTACACCCAGGCTTCAAAGCCAATTTCTTACTGTGAAGTCTCCTATCAGACTGCTCAGGAGACTCTCAGTTGTTTGGAGGCATGTAAGCTGGGTCAAGTAGAGGCCACCAACAGGCTAGATTCTGAAGGCGCAGCCTGCCTTCTTCAGGAAACTAAGGAGCCATGAGGCCCATGCCTTTGCATGGCCCGATACCTGAGTCCACAGACAACAGAAAGACTTGGACCCTGCCTTGTCATGGGCTGGACAAACTTGAGCAAGTCCTTCTTGGCCTCTAGCCCTGCACCCCAACAAACTAATATTCTGTTGTTGTTTCAGAACATCCCCACCCAGGACCGGCTAGAGGGCATGGCAGCCTTCAGGGAGAAACGACCCCCTAGATTTTTGGGCGAGTGACTCCCAGATAACCTCAAAGGGAAATTTGCAATATGACTGCCCTCATTCCCCATCTCCGGGCTTTAGTTTTCTCACAAGGACAACAATGGATATAAAATGGTTGATGTGGTGCCTGGTACTAAGGTGCTGACTTTGCCACCTACCGCTATCATCATTATTCCCCTCCCTGTGTCTATAATCACTGGGGCACAGTTTGCTTTGGAGAATGCCTGTCTTTCCCCACTCGAATGATAAACTCAGGATTAAAATAGATCCCACTGTCGCCTTTGTAATTGCTGGCTCTCAGGCCTGATCTCTGTCTTAGTGAGCAGGTGCTCACCAGAGATGGCAAGAAGTAGTACGGACCCCCCAGTTGCTAACTATACAAGAGAGATCATAAGGAAACCCTGGTAGAGGATCAGGTGCCAGGGATCAGACTGCAGATTCCAGCTCTCTACGTTACTCACTGTGTGCTTTAGCTTCCTCATCTGTAAAATGGAATTGCTGTGAGGGTTTAAATAAATAAAACGCCTCCTGGTCAATAAATGTGAGTTATTAATGTACAGTGTTGCGAGAACCAATCGAGATCATTGTTGTGGAAACCTTTTTAAACAGCAGGGTGACAGGCCACTCTGTACTTGCACTAAATAGACTTCGGGAGCATCGAGAAGGAAGCGATTAACTGACGGAGAGAATGGGGGGTCAGGAAACAGGTAGGTAACATTGGAGTTGAAGCCGGAAGTATTAGTAGACATTTGATGCAAAGAAGAGGAAGGTTGAGGGGAACAGCATGAGCAAAGGTGAACAAGAGGAGGGCACACGGAGGAACAACGGGGGCTGATATGCATGTATGCACACTGGTCTCGGGAGCCCTCTTGCTGCACTAAGGCAGGGGAAGAGAAGGCTCCTCCCACACCAGGGCCCACGGTCATCCTTTAACAGAGCTCAGCTTTGCCTGAACTCCTGAGCCGAGGCCTAGAGCCTCTAAGTCATGGGCATGGACACATACCAATAATGTTGTTAATTTGCTGCTAAATACAAATGTATCCACGGCTGTGCGCACTTCCTGAAAGGGAGAGTAACACAGAACAGCCCTGGCCTTAGAATCAGCCCCAACCTCTCAAGGTGCTAGCTAGATGGGAAAGTAACAACCTTACTGAACTTCCTTTTTCTCACCTGTTAAACGGAGAGGCAAAAACCCCAGATGATGGTGTGAATCATGGGGAGACAAAAGTTGGAGAGGTGCCTAGGGTAGAATGGGCCTCCACAGGCACTGTCCCACCACATCCTCACATTATCTGGTAAAAGAATGTTACAAAGTCCCAGAACCCGGGTCAGGAAACTAAGACAGATTTTTGGAATCATGCACAAGAGTGAATGAGAGAAAATACAGGGCAGTTTCAGGACTGTAGGAGGCTACAAATTCCCTTTCCCCAGTGGGACGCTGGTGAGCAATAGTTTGGAATGTCGTTTAGAATAAGTCTCATTTCATTCCTAAAGATGGCACATATCCTTCCAGTTAAGAGTGTGGTCAAAGAAGAGAATCAAATTGTAGTCCTAAAATATGCTAATAAAAAAGGAATTTATTTTTGTTCTTTGAAAAACTTAAAACACATGAATGACAAAATATGGTTTGTTAGTTGTCAATAACAAGGCAAGAAAGGAGTCCATACTCCATTCTACAGAGGGGGCTTGCAAGGGCACAATCAAAAGCTTCTGACCATTTATATTGTGATAGAGGCTGGTTGTCAAAAAAGCCCGTATGTTTCTTGTCACCCGGCTGGGTAAGAGCACCTCTTGAAATCTTTGGCAAAGACTTTTTGTGGCTCTTTCTCTCCCTCTCAGTTCTGGTCACAGTTCTACTCCAATTAAAACTCTGAGGGACTGAGATTTACAATCCCCATACAATCTTCCATCTACACACTATTCTCAGTCCTGTCTCACCATGCCCCCGCAGCAAACCCACATACCCAGAACGTTATACCACTCAGTCCAACGTGTAAAGTTGAGGGGAAAGGGCCACAAGAATATCAAAAGCTGCAAAAAAATATGTTTCTTTTTCCTCCATCCACAGTGGAATGTACTTTGGTATCTACTTACAGAGAAAAGTAACTGGCACAGTTCCAACATACATTCACAGGTCTTCCCAGAGTCCAGGGCTTGATTTTTCACAATTGCTGAGGGAATGTTGTCAGAATTATTTCAACCTGGTTTAGGGTTATGGCCATCATAAAATACAATCATTGGTAACTTACAAACACCATTAATAAAAGATGGTCGCCCTGGCCAGTGTGCTCAGTGGTTAGGGTGCTGGCCCACACACCAAAGGACCATGGGTTCAATTTTCAGTCAAGTGCACATACCTGGGTTGCAGGTTTGATTCCTGGCCCTGGTTGGGGCATGTGCGGGAGGCAGCTAATCGATGTCCCTCTCACATCGATGTTTCTCTTTCTCTATCTCTATTTCCCTCCCTTCCACTCTCTCTAAAAAATCAATGGAAAAAATATCAAGTGAAGATTAACAACAAAAAAATTAAAATTAAAAAAACACACGCATATAATCAAAATATACACACAAAAAATTAAAAATAAATTAAAGATGGCCAACTCATAAATTCCAACAATAGGTTTCAACATTCAGTGGCTGACGGGATGGAAGATCTGCCTGCCCTTGAGGACCAGAGCACCGCTGAGGCCCCTTAGGTTAAAAAGGGCATTTAGCACAAAGGGAGTCTCTGATGATTCGTGAAGTGCACTCTGAAGTCATCAAGAATGGAGGCTGCAATCTGCTGTGCTTGGGGGTCTGCCTCGCTGTGCTCCTGGATGTCACACAAAAGCTGCAATCCTCCTTCTTCAGCTAACATTTTGCAGTATTTGCTGGCTGGAAGAAAATTAAGCAAAAAACTTGACGGGCAATTTGGTATTTTAAGGATTCCCAAGTCACCACATTCACCTTTTTGAAGCAAGGGTACAAAGTTTTAAGCCCTCTGACAGAGGAAGTAATCTAAAATAAGTCAGTTCAAAAGGAACAGTCAATTCAAACTCAAATAATGCTTGGCTTGTGTAGTGACCAAACAGATGAGTATTTTAATATGTTTACTTCCAGGCAACTCCATGATTCACATATCTCTAACCTTAGCAAAAAGGGTTAAGAACAAGAACATCTTTTATTACAAGATTAATACACATTTCAGGTTCAGGCAATATGATGAATTAGATAAGCTGAAGACACCAGATGCTGGATAAAATATAACTGAGAAATATTTAGATGCAAAGTTGAATGTACAAAGTAAAGATAATGTCCAGAAGCCAGATATATAGAGAAGAAAACACCTAATGTACATAACCTAACCTGCAGCTATTCCGGAGCGGGAAGGGACTGTCAGTTTCAGTAATACAGAAACTTAGATTCTAATTTAGGGAGTTAGAGACAAAATCAGTTCATAAAGTTGGTCCCTCAAAGGACTAGAAAAGACAAGGAATAAGACAATTGAAATACCTTTACACTGGGCTATGAGCCAAGCAATTTTTAAAATACTTTTACCACACGTGCATTTTCCCCTAGTTTGACTACATGTACATATATTGTACATATATACATATACATACATATGTCATTATTCATATGTACATATATACACACATACTTTAGATTTTCAGATGACTCATCTCTTACTCATTCACTTCAATTGTATTATATCCACAAACTGAAGAAAATTGACATCTGTACCTTAAGTCTTTCCATCTAGGAATAAAGTATGTCTCATAATTATTTCAGGCTTTTTAAGTTACCTCTTGGTTTTTTTAGTATTAAATTACAGCCTATTTTTCTTTTATAATAGAAGCCAAAAATTTTACAATTATCTTTATTTAGCAAAAGACATAAGCTAAAAATTCTCAAAGGGGAATTTAAAACAGCAAAACATTAATCTAGCTGGGAAACAACTACTGACCCACCCAGCCTCCCACAAATCAGCAGATCTTTGTGTCACTAGAGAGTCTTCATGATAAACTGCTGAGTAAAAAGAGCAAACTATACAACAGAATGCACAGAATTGGCCCATTTTATCTAAAAATATCACATTTATATATAGTACATACTAACTATAGTATGTATATAGAAAAGCATCTAGAGTAATAGTTAGAGCTATCAATTTTTAAAATTTTTTTTTATGAGTTTGAGTCAAACTGACAACATTTACCAGGGAGCAAGATCTCAAATGCTCCCTATAGCTATCAAGTTATTCTTTGTGCTTGTCTGTGGGAAATAGGCACGTTCTATATTACTTGAAACTCACCCCAAATATATTATAATTTTGTTCCATTTTTAAAACTAATAAACTTTTTTTCATTTTCTTTTTAGAAGGAGTTAAATTAAGGACACAGGTGAACAGTTTTTCCAAATTCCATATTGAACTTAATCATTATACTGAATAATAGCTGCAAAACTACTGTTCTGAATACATACAGTTTTTAGCCAAAACCGGTTTGGCTCAGTGGATAGAGCGTCGGCTTGTGGACTGAAAGGTCCTGGGTTCGATTCCAGTCAAGGGCATGTACCTGGGTTGCGGGCACATCCCCGGTAGGAGATGTGCAGGAGGCAGCTGGTCGATGTCTCTCTCTCATCGATGTTTCTGACTCTCTCTCTCCCTTCCTCTCTGTAAAAAATCAATAAAATATATTTAAAAAAATACATACGGTTCTTACTGCAGACATGATACATAGCCCATAGTGCCCAGAGTTGAACCTCTGGTTGCGAGAAGTTGCCAAGGAGAGGAAAAAATGCCTTGAAGGATCTAAAAAGGCACAAAGAAGATGTTCATTCAGAACTGAGGCTAACATGAGGGATATAAGAATAATTTTCAACATGTCCCCATAGAGACAATTCCTCACTGAGACATGTATTACTGAAAATATAATGGGAGCTAGCATTTAAGAAACTGCATTTTTAAGGAGGACCTATGTAATACTTTCAACAATAAAGATTAAAACATAAAAGAAATTGCATTTTTGGCCCTGGCTGGTTAGCTCGATTGGTTACAATGTCATTCCGATACACTACGGTTGTGGGTTCGATCCCTGGTCAGGGCACATACAAAAACCACCCAATGAATGCATAAATAAATGGAACAATAAAATCAATGTGTGTCTGTGTCTGTCTGCCTGTCTCTCTCTCTCCTCTCCCTTCCAAACTCAATAGGATAAAAACTTAAAAAATAAAAAAGAAATTGTATTCTGTTAAACACTCCATGCATTCAATATCTCATTTCTTTTTTTTTTCCTTTTTTTTTTATTATTAGTTAAGGTATTACAAATGTGTCCTTATCCCCCCCCATTAACCCTCAACCTCCCCCCTCAATATCTCATTTCATCCTTTACCCTTGCACACTGTCAACCTCATTTTACAGATGAGGAAAAGTGAGTCTAAGAAATTTTCTAAAAGTGATTTCCCAATATCACAAAGAAATTGGCTATTTAACTCTATTTTATCACTGTGCCATGGCCTCTACATAGTGAGTCGACTGAGGACAAACTTTAAGAAGAGCATTACATCATCATGAAATTACCTGTAGGTCACCAATGCTGTCATCTTACAACTTGAACTTGGCCAATTCTGGATAGTTACATACTGTACAAAAAGAGAAGCAAGGATTCAAGTACTCCATCATTTTTAAAAGGTCATAATAGGCTGTTTCATTTGTAATTACATATATATTTAAAACAATCACAATTTTCAAATTACAGGCATAACATACCCAAATTTAGGTACACCTTCTTGCCAAAATATCAATTAGGTGAACCATTAGATATGTAGAATATGAACAAAGTCATGTGGAAAACAATGCCATAAAAAGGGGCTTCTGTTTAAAGATGGAGACCTGAGCATGCACCCACTCCTTCCCTCAATCCTGTGTACAGAATACTAATGCTTTAAACTAAAAGGTAAACACACAAAGAACCAAGCAGAAGGAGGAGGATAACTGCTTCCACAGATCTAGCACTGAGGAAGGTTAAAAAACAACACAACTTGAACAGAAATCCTGAAGAGATTTAAAAATCTGACACAGGAAGTAAGATTAGAGGTGGGGTTAAAAATAGAGATTGGTTAAAAGGTATCAAAGAATCAAGACTCCCAAATCTCGTCCTTCATCCTCCTGTACTGGGCAACCCACGAACATTTAAGGGTGGCATTACCATGCTAAAAACAGAGGCTGAAGTGATAATGCTATCCTATCCTATATAATAAAAGGCTAATGTGCAAATAGACCAAACAGCAGAACTGAACCGGTCGCTATGATGTGTGCTGACCACCAGGGCACGCACGCGGAACATGGCAAGCGAAAGCCGCAGCAGGATGATGGAGCAGGTGAGCAGGGGCGCCAGACCAAGGCAGGGCACTGGTCACTGCTATCAGAGCAAGCCTCTGGTGGTTACTGAAAATTCTTTGTTCCCATGTGCTGCAGCCCCATCTGGCACCCATACCCACTGCTGGCACCAGCCCCACTTGCACCCACAGCCAGCGCTGAAGCCACCGCTTGCACCCACTGCTGGCACCTGGCGCCGGTCCCCATCGCTTGGAGCCGTAAGCAGGTGCAAGTGGTGGCTGCTGGCCCCAATTGCCCCTGAGGGTTTCTCTACTTCCCCCTGCTCCTGAGGGGTGATTGGGGCAGCAGCCACTGCTCACACACAGACAGTGCCAGCCCCACTCGCACCTGCTGCTGGTGCTGGCCCCAATCACTCTGCATTATCAGCTGGTGTGAGCAGGGCCAGCGCTGTCAACGGGTGGGAGCAGCAATGGCGGGAACAGGGCTGCTGGCAGATAGAGGACCGGGGGTCAGGGGCAGCAGGAGGGGCCAGCCAGGGGTGTGGAGGATGGGCCGAGACCCGCCTTTGTGCCCACCACAACCTCGCAGCCCACAGTTCCTTTCAAGGTGAACGAATTCGTGCACTGGGCCCCTAATCTAAATATAAAATACTGAGACTCCCCTGCCCTCAACTCTCTTCCTCTAGTGGGCTTTCAGACTGTTGGCAGTCAAGCTTACAGTTTTCAATCAGGAGAATAGAAGATTCTTCTTCAGATAAATCCCAACCAGTTCAGGACAAAATATCTAATGACACTGACACTGAGGCACAATTAATCCAGATCACCCTATAAAGCCCACAGTTGACAAGTTCTATTCATCAGCACACAGCTTCCTCAACAGCTCCACTCAGGTATGAATGGACAGCTGAGGATTGCCATACACTAAGAAAATCTGTAACATCAAGGAACAGAAATAGAAAAAAAGACCAACTTGAAGGAAACAGAGACCTTGGAAGAAGATAAAATCTTTTTTAAAAAATATGTTTTATTGATTTTTTACAGAGAGGAAGGGAGAGGGAGAGTTAGAAACATCGATGAGAGAGAAACATCGGTCAGCTGCCTCCTGCATACTCTCTCCTCCATACCCCCGCAACCAAGTTACTAGTACATGCCCTTGACTGGAATGGAACCTGGGACCCTTTAGTCTGCAGGCCGATGCTCTATCCCAGGGGTGGGCAAACTTTTTGACTCGAGGGCCACAATGGGTTCTTAAACTGGACTGGAGGGCCGGAACAAAAGCATGGATGGAGTGTTTGTGTGAACTAATATAAATTCAAAGTAAACATCATTACATAAAAGGATACGGTCTTTTTTTTTTTTTAGTTTTATTCATTTCAAACGGGCCGGATCTGCGGGCCGTAGTTTGCCCATGGCTGCTCTATCCACTGAGCCAAACCGGTCAGGGCAGAAGATAAAATCTTAAAACAAAACCACTAAACTATCAGTAATACCTTTAAAGAGATAATAGGGGTTCTTTGGAAATTTAAATTATAATAGCAAAAATGCAAAATCCAATAGAAGCTGAAATAGATTTTTTTTAATGATAAATAGGGTGATAAGAAAAGATCAATCTGTCAGGATCAACATTTCCTGCCCTTCCGTGCCTCCCCCCACAAAAAAAAATGAGGAGAGAGGAATGGTAGGAAGGAAAGAAGGGAGGAAGAAATTCCCTAGAACTGAAGGAGAGAGGGATCGGGAAAGAAAGGAAGAAATTTCCCAGAACTGAAAGAAATGAGCTCAGGACCCCTAACTGGACAAACATTACAGATGAAAATATACCCACACCGAGGGAACACCTCTGTGATTTCCAAACACTGAGAACAAAAATCTTAAAGCTTTCAAAGTTAAAGATAAAAGGTCAATGACTTAAAAATTCTGAAGGGAAACTATTTCAAAACTAAAATTCTATACTCAGAATAAGAATCTCTTCTTAAGAAGCTACTGGAGGATGTGGTCCAACAGAATGAGGGAGTACACCAAAATATAGGCAGGCATGCAATCCAGGAAACAGGAAATCCAATACTAGAGAGACCAGAGAATTTCTAGAAGGATAGTAAAGGAATATCCTGGTTGACAATAGTATAGCAGATATAAAAAACAAACGAACAAATAAAAAACAGACCAGATGACAGACACAGAGGCTCTGGGCAAGAAGTGTCTGAGAAGATGAAGTGGATGGAATATATCTGAATGTACAAAAGGAGATTTGTACTTGTGGGAGTATAAGGAAGGATGTGCATAGGGACAGTGAGAAAAAGAAACTTCATTTTATGGAATGGGAAAATGAACTGATAGAGAATGCCTAAATTTGCAAAGTCAAGAAGGAGCAATATATCATTTAGAGATATGGAGGTAAATACCAAAAGAAATAGCTTTAAAAAGAGCTGAATGTGAGAGTTAGAATTAGCTATATACTCAATGCTTGCATGTAACTTTTTTATAAAAGGAAAAATGCAACAAAATGTTAGTAGAGATTAGCTTTGTAGGGTAGGGTATGCATGATTTATAATATTTTCTTTATACTTTCCCGTGTTTCTCACTTTCTACAATGAATACGTTTCTAAAACTCTTGTATCTGGAAAACAGGTTTTCTCTAAGAGATCACGCAGGGCTTTGTAGAGGAATGGCTCTGGTACCAGGTCTTGGAGAAGAGCAGTCCTCTGAAGGCCACAGGACACCCAGGGCCGCTGGTCAGATGCCAGGTGGGCTATGACGCCTGCGGCGAAATAGCTGACTTCCATTGCTGTGCTATGGAGCAAGACGCTGACATGCTTCACCACATCTTTGGTCACCAGCTCGGAAGAGAGTTCTCTGACTTCAGCTACGTTGTTCTACAGGTCACACGGAGCAGACAGTATCAGAGACAGGAAAGGAGGGCAGAATCAGGAACTGGCGCCTGTCCCTCTCCTAGTGCTCAGATCAAATACATTGGCAACACTTAGTTCCACCCTGCTCCCTCTCCATGTAGCCTAATACCCACAGTCCCACCCCCTGATGAGGATGACCAGCAATAACAACTGAGTAAGCACTTACTATGTGCCAGGCCCTGAACTAGATAAACAAAAATGTCTTTTTATCTACCCTGTCATAACGTAGAAATCTGACATTCAGTAAGACTAACTTGGCTGGGTAACACTAACACCTGGTTGAACTAGAATATAAATCCAGGCCTGACTCAAATATTAAACATTCTTAGGGGTCTACTATATGTTTTATTAGCTTGAAATTCAACAGTAATAATAGAAGGCAGGTAGTTCTTTATTTTATATATTGTATTCATTTTCTATGCTGTGTAACAAATTGCCACAAACTCAGTGGCTTAAGCAAAACAACACATTTTTCTCTCAGTTTCTGTGGATCATGAGCCCAGGCGTGGCTTGGCTGGGTCCTCTACTCTGAGGTCTCACAAGGCTGCCATCCAAGTGTCAGTTGGGCAGCATTCGCCTCTAGCCCTCGCTGCACCAGCAGATGACTGCAGCTACGAGTAACTCCACGTGAGACCGCACGACAATACAGCTGAACTGAGTTCAAAGTGTTGACCCACAGATTCATAAGTAAATAAAATGGCTGTTGTTTTAAGCTGTAGTCTGTTCAAAGCAATAGATGAATGATATACAATGGTATTTAGATTAAACAAGTTAACGCATGTCAATGCTTACAAAAGTGCCCTAGCATATAGTAGGTACGACATAAATGTTAGATTTCTGATTTCTTAAGTAATTAGAATTAACTCAAAACAAAACCTTACCAAAAGTCCAAGTACTTTGCTTTGTATTGGTGATCTTGAAAAAGTCTGTTAAAAGAATATATAGTTACTTTATCATGAAGAAAAGAACTTTACATATAAATTCAGTCTTGAATTACTACCTCCAAAACTTGAATGAAGACTGCCAATCCTTGATTTTCCATAAAGTGCTTGCAGGCAACTGGAGACTCATCTGTAAGATTCCAAAGTGCTTTCAAAGCAAACAAGAGGGTGACATCATCTAAATTTTCAGTAGTCTTTTGTTTTACTATTGCTAGAAGTTCCTACAAACAAAGAGACAGGGAGTGAGATGCCCTAATGACTAACTCAATTCCATTAAAAGAAAAGCCACAGTTAAGAAAAGCTATAGGATCAAATCAAATCAAATAACAAGTTCTACTACTTAAAAGCTTTGTGATCCATTTTTCCCTATAAAATGAATTATACCTATCTCCTAGGGTTTTTATGAGGATTAAATGGAAAAAAAATTGAAGTTTAATGAGCACTTCAATCTAGTTCTTGGTGGTTGTTAATAAATCTATAGTCAAGTATGTATTAGCTTTCCATTATTCATTTATTGAGAATGTCTAGTCATCACCTTCTGGAAGTCAGACATTTATTCAGATAAGAGAGACAAATCAAAACAATGGTTTTTCTCAACTACATAAAATAAATTTAAATTTTGGTAAATGCTCTGAAGGAAACACATTAAAGAATTTACTTAGAGCCCTAGCTGGTTTGGCTCAATGGATAGAGCATCAGCCTGCATACTAAAGGGTTCAATTCCAGTCAAGGGCACATGTCCAAATTGCGGGCTCAATCCCCAGTAGGGGACATGCAGGAGGCAGCCGATGAATGATTCTCTCTCATCATTGATGTTTCTGTCTCTCTCCCTCTCCCTTCCTCTCTGAAGTCAATAAAATAATAATTTTTAAAAAAAAGAATTTACTTCGAAAACATGGGAGAAAGGAGCCTCCATACTGAGAAGGGTTAGCTAGCTAGCTTAATTAGGCAGACAGGAAGGACAGAGGTATCTTTGGCCTGAGCAATTAAAACAACCCTAGATAGAGCAAAAGCAGCACTGATCTAAAAAGGAGACATATATAAAACTTTAGACAATAAATTTTTAAAAAAAGAGAAAAGCCTAAGGAATTAGAGGACTAATTCAGACTAAGAACTATGTCTTGAATCCTTTTCTCTTTGCAATTAATAAAAATAAATGTCAAACACACACACACCAAAAAAAAAGCAGTCCTGAGCTGAGTCGCTGGGAGAGTCACAAGGAACAATAAAACATCTCCAGCCAAGACAACCAAGAGCCATAAGGGAGATAAAATTCAACTCCAACAACCTGAACAGGTAAGATAGATATGTGAAGGGCTTTGAGCTCTGAAACTAATACTACGTAGCAGAATGACCAAATGAGTAAAGCAAGGGGTTCCTAAATTGAGGAAAGGTCCAATTAGAAAGGGTCAGGTCCAGACAAAAAACTGCTGCCTTTGTAAACCCGGAGACAAAGAGATTCAGCAGATTTTAGATTTTTCCCCTTTAGAGAGAGAGAGAGAGAGAGAGAGGAAGCAGGCTTTTCTCCTTTGGGTATTCTCCCTGCCCAGATGGAATTTGTATATGCTTCCAATAAACATTCGCATTTTTATTAAAAAATCTTAGTCCGAGAGTTTATTCTTCAAACTTCATGAGGACAAGGACCCACAAAAGAATCTGCACCCTCAACCCCACGTTTCAATACCAAGGCAATATATCAACTGAGACAAAAGAAAAAGAGGATGCCAACCAGGAAAGGAATGGGAACACAGAGAAGAGGTGGGGGGAGAGCCTATGCCAGGCAAAGAAAAAGGGTGCTGTTCCAGGCCACTGAACAGTCAGTATGGCTTAGAGGGTAACACTAACATAACCATTATGCCCCTACTAGTTTGAAAGAAACCACTGGCTCTCATTAACAGATATTCCAACATACCATTTCAGTTCAGAACATTTCTGGACATAGTTAAGCTGGTATTTATGCTTTCTTTCAAGCATATTAGAATATCATGGGAGAGGAAAACGACAGCCATTGTCAAGTAACCAGTAAATGAAAAGATACATAAAATATAACAGCACAAAACAAATCAGAATATCTGTTTTCAGAAGGAATGAGGTGATCTCAAATATTTTACCCAACTAAGATAGAATATATAAAGAGAGTTCATTGCAAAAATAAAGCTGTGAGAGCCAAGATAATATAAGCAAGGCACACAACACTGGTAGCCATCACCTAGACCAGGGGTCCTCAAACTACGGCCCGTGGGCCACATGCAAATACAAATACTGTATTTGTTCCCGTTTTGTTTTTTTACTTCAAAATAAGATATGTGCAGTGTGCATAGGAATTTGTTCATAGTTGTTGTTTTTTTTTAACTATAGTCGGGCCCTCCAACGGTCTGAGGGACAGTGAACTGGCCCCCTGTTTAAAAAGGTTGAGGACCCCTGACCTAGACAGTCAATAGAGTGAAGGGTAGCAAGACAAGGGAGGGAGCAGGGGACGTGAGGCTGACCCTGAAAGTAATGACTGTGGCCAAGCCTAAGGTTAGATGTTTTACATATTTTACCTTAATGATACTCAGAAATAGGCTCACTCCTATGACAGACGCCTGTTTTTCAGATGAAGCCAGCTTTCAGATAAAGAATCTGAAGCACAAAGATAAGTGACTTATCTAAGCTCTTCTGGCTCGTGGCTGAAAATCTGGTTTGTTCTCATCTAAAGCCGGAACAACCTAAAACCATTCCTCCAAGAACTACAGTGCTATTCCTCCCTCTGTGTCACTTTCCGTACTTGCTCCCTATCTATATCAATAGCTTTATTTCTCCATCTCTACCTCTGTCCCTGTTATCATTCCCAACAACTTCAATGTTCCTCCATCACATCATCTTGGCAAAACTCCTACCTTGGTTAAATCCTACTTCATGCCCCATCCCCAAAACTCTGAATATTGAAAAGGATGTGCTTGAGCCTCACTTTTATTATCTCACAAAAAATTTCAAAAGGGTATTTAATTGTCCCTGGCAATCCTACTATATTTCTCAATGAGTTTGCTCCAAAGACTACTATTTCATAATTCTCTCTCCTCAAACTGTAATCACTATCTCTTTACTTTTCTCACTTGATCACTTTATCTTATTTTTCACTGAGAACTATAACTATTCTTCCTAAAAACACCTACCAACCTACTTGTACTTGCATCGATGTAATCTGTCATCCTTTCTGCTCCAATCTAAAGCCAAGAGGTTTACTTCTGCTCTATATACAATTCCTATACACAAAGATTTGACACCAAAATTATTTTCTTTTATCTTGCCTTTGCTATCAATTTTTCCCTCTTTTCAAAAATAGTCCTATGATCATAAAATACAAATATCACATGATCTCACTTATATATGTAATCTAACGAACAAAGTAAATTGACAAACAAAATAGATCCAGAGACATGGAATCATGCAACAGACTGACGATTGTCAGAAAGAAATGGGGGGGGGGGGCAGAAGAGGGGAAGGCAGGAAGAGTTTAACCAAGGAACTTATATGCATATATGTATAACCCACGGACACAGACAATAATGAGGTGAAGGCCTGGGGAGGGGGCAGAGCTGGGGAGGATAGGGCCAATGGGGGGAAAAATACTTTCAACAATAAAGAGAATTTTTTTTCTTATATTTTATTGATTTTAAAGAGGAAGGGAGAGGGAGAGAGAGATAGAAACATCAATGATGAGAGAGAATCATTGATTGGCTGCCTCCTGCATGCCCCCCACTGGGGATCGAGCCCGCAACCCAGGCATGTGACCTTGGCTGGAATCGAACCTGGGATCCTTCAGTCCCCAAGCCGACACTCTATCCACTGAGCCAAACCAGCTAGGGCTAAAGAGAATTTTTTTAAAAAAAACAAAACTATATATTTGAAAAAAGCCAATAACCCAGAATATTAGACTATGAATAGACAGTTCTCAGGATATAAAATTCTTAAATTTAAAAAAAAAGGTTCAAGCTTCATCTTAAAATAAGTGCAAAATAAAACAATGTATATTTTCATGTAAATAATGTTAGCATAATGAGCAAACTCTTAAATTACTGATTTATTAAAATTGTCATATAAGTTTGTGGGGTTGAGGGTGGAGGTAATTTGTAGAAATATATACAGAAGAGCTAAGTTCTTATTTACCATAGCAGTACAATCACTAGATAACATCTAAAACTAATCACTCAAGAATTCACAAAAAAAAGTTTTTTAATTGCAGTTACTAAATAAGCATTTTATTCAGAGATGTGATGGTAAATACCACAAGAAAAAGCTACAATAGTACTTTCTTCTGAGGAGCAGGTCTTACAGATTTTTCATTTTTTAGGCCTTATAGAATGATCTGATTCTATAAAGAATGTTCATAAATTACTTTCACTGAAAAAAGTGGTAAAAGTGACAAACAACCTACCTTAACTGCCCTGAGGAGCTCGTCTTTAAGTTGTGCAGTTTGCTCTCTAGAGAGCTGTAAGCAAACAAAAAGCTGACAGTGAAATATCAGATCTCCATCAAAGCTCCATCAGGACTAAGGGGGAA